>NW_011494771.1:2144003-2145246 GCF_000754665.1 Bison bison bison
ATTCTTTTACAAGTGGTTGACCAGATTTCCCAGCACCACTTGTTAAAGAGATTGTCTTTTCTCCATTGTATATTCTTGCCTCCTTTGTCAAAGATAAAGTGTCCATAGGTGCATGGATTTATCCCTGGGCTTTCTATTTTGTTCCATTGATCTGTATTTCTGTCTTTGTGCCAGAAAGACACAAATAGCTTTTGTAGTTTTGTAGTAGAGCCTGAAGTCAGGCAGGTTGATTCCTCCAGTTCCATTCTTCTTTCTCAAGATTGCTTTGGCTATTTGAGTTTTTTTTGTATTTCCATACAAATTGTGAAATTATTTGTTCTAGTTCTGTGAAAAATACCATTGGTAACTTGATAGGGATTGCATTGAATCTATAGATTGCTTTGGGTAGTATACTCCTTTTCACTATATTGATTCTTTCAGTCCATGAACATGGTATATTTTTCCATCTATTTGTGTCCTCTTTGATTTCTTTCATCAGTGTTTTATAGTTTTCTATATATAGGTCTTTAGTTTCTTTAGGTAGATATATTCCTAAGTATTTTATTCTTTTCATTGCAGTGGTGAATGAAATTCTGTCCTTGATTTCTCTTTCTGTTTTCTCATTGTCAGTGTTTAGGAATGCAAGGGATTTCTGTGTGTTAATTTTATATCCTACAACTTAACTATATTCATTGATTAGCTCTAGTAATTTTCTAGTGGAGTCTTTAGGTTTTTCTATGTAGAGGATCATTTCATCTGCAAAGAGTGAGAGTTTTACTTCTTTTCCAATCTGGTCCTTTTCTTTCTTTTTCTGCTCTGATTGCTGTTGCCAAAACTTCCAAAACTATGTTGAATAGTAGTGGTGAGAGTGGCCACCCTTGTCTTATTCCTGACTTTAGGGGAAATGCTTTCAGTTTTTCACCATTGAGGATAATGTTTGCTGTGTGTTTGTCATATATAGCTTTTATTATGTTGAGGTATGTTCCTTCTATTCCTGCTTTCTGGAGAGTTTTTATCATAAATGGATGTTGAATTCTGTTAAAGGCTTTCTCTGCATCTATTGAGATAATCATATGGTTTTTATCTTTCAATTTGTTAATATGGTGCAGCACATTGATTGATTTGCAGATATTGAAGAACCCTTGCATCCCTAGGATAAAGCCCACTTGGTCATCTTTTTTATCTGTTGTTGGAGTCTGTTTGCTAGAATTTTGTTAAGGATTTTTGCATCTATGTTCATCAGTGACATTGGCCTGTAGTTTTC
>NW_011494771.1:2145346-2145819 GCF_000754665.1 Bison bison bison
CATTCTGACAGGCATGAAATGGTACCTCATTGTGGTTTTGATTTGCATTTCTCTGATAATGAGTGATGTTGAGCATCTTTTCATGTGTTTGTTAGCCATCTGTATGTCTTCTTTAGAGAAATGTCTATTTAGTTCTTTGGCCCATTTTTTGATTGGGTCGTTTATTTTTCTGGAATTGAGCTGCAGGAGTTGCTTGTATATTTTTAAGATTAATTCTTTGTCTGTTGCTTCGCTTACTATTATTTTCTCCCATTCTGAAGGCTGTCTTTCCATCTTGCTTATAGTTTCCTTTGCTGTGCAAAAGCTTTTAAGCTTAATTAGGTCCCATTTGTTTATTTTCACTTTTATTTCCAATATTCTGGGAGGTGGGTCATAGAGGATCATAGAGGTTCCTGCTGTGATTTATGTTGGAGAGTGTTTTGCCTATGTTTTCCTCTAGGATTTTAATAGTTTCTGGTCTTACATTTAGATCT
>NW_011494771.1:2145919-2150972 GCF_000754665.1 Bison bison bison
TTGAAGAACCCTTGCATCCCTAGGATAAAGCCCACTTGGTCATCTTTTTTATCTGTTGTTGGAGTCTGTTTGCTAGAATTTTGTTAAGGATTTTTGCATCTATGTTCATCAGTGACATTGGCCTGTAGTTTTCTTTTTTTGCGGCACTTTGGTCTGGTTTTGGTATTAGGGTGATGGTGGCCTCATAGAATGAGTTTGGAAGTTTACCCTCCTCTGCAATTTTCTGGAAGAGTTTGAGTAGGATAGGTGTTAGCTCTTCTCTAAATTTTTGGTAGAATTCAGCTGTGAAGCTGTCTGGTCCTGGGCTTTTGTTTGCTGGAAGATTTCTGATTACAGTTTCAATTTCTGTGCTTGTGATGGGTCTGTTAAGATTTTCTGTTTCTTCCTGGTTCAGTTTTGGAAAGTTGTACTTTTCTAAGAATTTGTCCATTTCTTCCATGTTGTCAGTGTTCATTTAGATTTTCCCACCTGTTTACTATTTCAGTTGCTTCTCATTCCTTCCCATTTCCCCAAGCCTCTATCATTTTCTTCTGCCTGAAGGTCTCCTTTTATTCATTCCTTGAGTGTAGAATTGAATATGGAAAATACTTTTATATTTTCTCTGTTAAAATGTCTTTTAACTTTTATTTTTCAAGGATATTTTCACCAAGTATAGAAGTCTAGGGTAGTCATTGTTTTATTCAATATCTTGAATATGTCATTTCAGTTTTTTTTCTGGTTCCCATCTTTTCTCTTATATAATCAGCTGTCACTATTGCTAGTGTTGATACTCATTTGAAATATCTATCTACTTGCCTATCTCTTTATCTGTCTGTCCTTTTCCCACTGAACTTGGGCTGAAGGAAAAACACATGCCTCTCCACCCTAGGGAGGTGGTGAACAGTGATGGCTCAGTACTCTTCTGACTGTGCAGTTAAGCTCTCATTCTGCCATTTTCACTTCAGCCATTTCATATTTTCTAGTGAGATCTCCCATATTCTTTATTTGGTCTCCCTTGACATTATCTAGATTTACAATATGCCAAGAAAAGAAAATTTGGAGAAACTACATAATTAATATTAATATACAACTTATGGGTTTAGACTTACTGAGTAACTGATATTTAATTTTCTATAGTTTTCCCTTTCTCCCCAAATATTGTGTGATGAACATTTATTACATTTACAACAGAATTTTTAGTTTTTTTTTTAAGTGACATTAAAATCATTACCTTGAAATGTACCCCCAAAATCTGTGAAATGGTTAAGTGCCTAAATTGTAACTAAATACCAAAATTATTTTGTCTTAATAACAAATCAGTCTTCTTCCTCATCATTTCTTAGTTTTCCTAAGTGTCTCTTAATTAAATTTATGATTTCCTATGTATTTAAATAAAATCTTAAGTCTTTTAAGGATCCACTGAATTAATCACAAAATGTATCACTTTGGGCATCTTTTGGATATACAGAACTTGTTTATTTCACGTGATGTCACTGACTAATGTCCATCTGCTTTTGCCTTTCTTCTCCTCCTTTAGATGGATGGAGCACCATGGAAATTCACTGAAGGCTGCTAGCCAGGAGACTCAAGAAGGTATTATTAAAAAGGAGAACTATCCAAACATTGTCCTCTCTCTTTGGAGCCTATACAGGAAATAAAACTCTTAGGTAAGTAATAATCAGTGCTCTGTGTGCTCAAACACTCTAAGAAGGGTATTGTCTGAACTGGGAGAACTGTGGCTTTGGCTACACATTCAATGAACCAAGGTCTATGAGGTTCGAGTTCAGAGAAATGGATTTCTGCCACTGCAGACTCATTAGAGCTGATGCTATCACAGGGCTAAAAGGAAAACCTTATGTTCATCTCAGGGCTGCCAATTGTCCAGCAGCCATCCGCATCAGCAGTGGCAAGGAGCACTCTGAATTTGGGCTAGAGAAAGCGTCACGAGAGCCAGGCTAGTCAATGAGCCCAATCATGATAATGCTAATAATAGCAAACCTTTATTGAGCCCTTTACTGTGAGCCAGCACTGCTGAGAGCAATCTGTGTGCATCACCCCATTTAATCCTCGCTACTCCCATCATGAAGCTGGAGCTGTTATGAGGACCGTTTTGCACGTAAGAAATGAGGCTCAGACATGTTACGTAATTTGTCTGTGATCACTCAGCTGGAGAGGAGTAGAGCTGGATTTTGCACTCAGGTCTTGCTGCTGCCCAGAACCCCACTGCTTGGTTTTTCTACCTTTGAAGTCCAGTCTCTCAGCAGGCACTCTGCCCCTCTAGGATGTGGCTGGGAGCAGCCTGCCCACCCCCTCAACCCTAAGATCTCCCCTCCTACCACCCAAAGCCTCTGTTCTCTGGCCCTACTAGGTCAGACTCCACTCCCTGCCCACATCTTGCTCTTCTAAGATTCTTCGCTTTTTCTCATTGTGCATAGTTGCTCAGTCATGTCAGATTCTTTGCAACCTCATAGACTATAGTCCTCCAGGCTCCTCTGTCCATGGGATTCTCCAGGCAAGAATAATGGAGTGGCTTGCCATTCCCTTCTTCAGGAGATTTTCCTCATTTAGGGGTCAGACTCGTGTCTCGGGTCTCTTGCATTGCAGGCGGATTCTCTATTGTCTGAGCCACCAGGGAAGCCTACCTTTGCTCATTACTTGTGTCACAAAAGTACTTTCCCTTTTCCCTGCCAAACCAACTCAATCATCCATTAATCCTCTGTGCAGATGTCACTTCCTCTGTGAACCCTTTCTCAGCTTTCTCTTCCCAGCTCTTGGCCTCCTTGACTGAGTTCACGTGTCAGCATAGAGGTTAGCAAAGTATGGCCTAAAGTCACATTTGGGCCTGCTTCCTGGATTTGTATGACCCACAAGCTAAAAATAATTTTTAAATATCTGGAGGAAAAAAGTCAAAGGGAGAATGTTTGTCACACATGAAAACTATATGGAGTACACACTTCAGTGGACATGAAGGGAGTTTTATTGGTTACATGGCCACAGTCATTGAGGGACATGCTGTCAGTGACTGCTAGTGTCCCACCATGGAAGAGGTGAATAGTTGACCCAAAGGCATAGGGTCCAATGTCTAAAATATTTGCTATTTGGCTCTCTATACAGAAACAGTTTGCTAACTCATGCACTGGAGCACTAGCAAGTCATGTTTGGGAAGAATGAGCAGCCATGTGTTGCTGATTATTATACTGTCTGCCCAGCGCAGGGCTCTTCTCTTTGTGGCCAATAATTTAATGAACATATGAATGAAAGTTAAATGAGTGTGAAGGATAGATTCTCTACCAAGAACCAGGAGTCTTGCATTCCAGTATCATTTCTGTCACTTATTGTTATCTGACAGAAAACTCAAAGTAGGATAATTTGATAAACATTTTTCACAAAGGGCAGTGCAGTAATGCAGAGACAGTAGCAGCGAACATGTCACCATCTGTCCCCTGGAAGGGCACAGAGATGGGAGCGGGCTCAGAATTCGATAAAGTCACTTTGAGTTAGCCCCTTTGGAGCACTAGTAGCTTCTGTAGAGCCAGCAGCTGATAGGATCCACCGAGGGAAGAAGCTAAGAGAAGAAATTTCCTGATCTCTTGCTCCTCCCTCTTCCCACCTTTTGCTGGGTCTCTCTGTTGGTGGAACCCATCCAGACACTGGAGCCTTGTCAATATCATGGCTGGAAGTTGGTTCCTGGAATTCAGAGAAGGATAGAGAAGATAGCAATCTGGAAGGGCGAGGGAGAACAACCTACACACACACTCTGACAAATCACGTCAACTCCCTAGGCTTTGAGTTCTTCACTTAATCAATTGGCAAGTTGGATTATAAAATATTTAAATAAATAAATAAAACAGCAACACAGATATAAATTATTTGTTGTGGCTTTATTCTGAACCATACATTCATTTTGTCAAATAGTCTTCAGAGTAAATATTGGGTTAGCCAAAAAGTTTGCTTGCATTTTTCCATATCATCTTATGGATGAACCTGAACAAATATTTTGGCCAACCCTATGTTATCCCCATCATACAAATGAGAAAACTGAGGCCCAGAGAGAGATTACAGGATACTCATTCACATAGTGGCTAAATTGTGCAACCAACCCCCTCCCCGCCCCCCACCTAAATACACTTTGCTGAAGTATCTCCCTCATTTTTACTTATCAAAACAGTGGTTGCATTATTTGGGAGTAACGGCTGTTTGGGGTTTCTGCTGTCTTTAAAATTAAGCTCAACCCTAACTGACCGGCCTTAGGTTACTTGATTAGCTCTTCTGGATTCACTGAATCCACAGAGCTCTCCCTGATCTCATTCCTAGGTTCCCGTGGACACCAATTTCAGCCAGAGTCCTCCCAGAAAGGTCTCAGCTTCCAAGAAAATGTGCCCCTTCCCCAACTCCATCCCATAACCTTTTTCTTGTTACCATCATAACATAAAACTTGGGCAGGAGTCCTGGTAACAGAAATCTCATCAATAGAATTATTCTAATGACAGATGGTACCGAGTTCTTTCAAGAAACATGTTGAAGGCTGAGTGTTATACGTCTGAACCCTGGTAGGTTTATTTATCCTGGGCAATTTGCTCAATGTTAGAACCCTTGTACATCATAGCATGGATGTGATCTCTTAATTATTCATGCCATTAATAATTGACACCATTAATAACACTGTAATACCATTAATAATTGAGTACCTAAAATGGAATTCTCTGGAATTAATTTGTTATTATTAATTTTCTGTGCCAGCTAGCAGGGCTCATTAGAATGGTGGTCAGGGTCTGCACACCAGATTATTTTAACTAGTCATCTTCAGGTTTAAAAGGCCAAGAAGTGCAGAATTCACTTCAACCACTTCCTTTCCTTGCCATTAACAGACCTAACATTCATCTTTTTTTCCCTCTAGGAAAGGGGGAAAGCTTCTGTGAACACCTTTATAGAATTCAGCGCATCTCACTGCTGGCTTATAAAGTGGGCCTAATAAAAGGGGGAGGAAAACTGCCTTTGGGAGTACAAATTCTTGCATCAAACCTGTCCCCAGGCTACCAGTCCTACCAGGCAGGATCCAGGGCTCAGCCCCTTT
>NW_011494771.1:2151072-2167068 GCF_000754665.1 Bison bison bison
CTCACTGTAAAACCAAGGGCTGTCGCTCCTCCTCTTTCCAAAGCTTTGGCCACTGGTCTCTTCTCCAGGATGCCCCATTTCTTAAACTGGCCAGAGAAAAATATTCCTGACACCCCCAACCTCTCCTGGATGCTATCCCTTGAGACAAACCCCTTGTCTCTTTTCAGGGACAGAGACCATTTTAATAGAGAACTGGACGGAGAATTATCTACATGGGTGAGGTTCACAGGCTCAATTCTTTTGATTTTACAGAGCTCCGACTCTCTTGCAACATACTGAAATTCATCTGGCTGAACTTCCTTGTCTACAAAACAGTGGACTAACTACGGCAAAGGAAAGAGTGGTGCCCATGGAGAGGTCTCTAGGAAGGACCTGATACCCAGAGGAGGTTCAGCAGACAGATGCCAGCTGTCAGTGCCTTCAGGGTCTGCTCAGGTGTGGAGAACTGCCTTCTCAGGTAGGATGACCAGCTCATTTGGTTTCTTGGTACCAAATGTCCAGCATCACAGGGTGGGTCTCTGGGTTGGCATCTGACCCCATGGGCACATCCTTACAAGGACAGATGTTTGTGCTCAGTGTCTGACAAAGATGATGCTTTGGGAAGTTTTGGGTACGTTGGAACAATGGACCATAGTGATTCCATTCTTCCGCTCCTTCCTTGCACCAGCTGAGCTGAGTACAGCTGCCACTAAGCCCACTGGGATCCTCTGACAAGAAAATGAATGTGGTATATTACTCCTGTGAACTCCCATAACACTCTATTACTTTCTAATGGTGTTTTCCATATCCCAGCTTTCATTATTGCTGGAACTTGTCTTCTCTTTCCTGGACTTGTAAGCCTCAGATCCCTTGCCAGTGACTAGCATGTTTGTGTGTGAAAAAAAAAGAACAAGCCAATGGATGGTACATTGCAGCCTATGTGCCCTCTCTTATATGCCTATTAAACTTCAAGACAGCTTCCAACTGGGAGGGATTAAACATATATGAAGACCTGTGACATCAAAAATCTATGTTCTTCTCATACTTCCACCTGGAATCTGAAGGCTCATTTTGCTTCTTAGCTCTTAGGTTTGTTTGTGCATGGATAAATGTGTTAAATAATAGATTCCAGGTCACTTCAGGAATTATTTGTATGAGAGGTAAAGCCTAGAAATATTCTTTGTCTTTGTTTAAACATAATCTAATCCTGTCTTGGATATAAATGTATCAAAATTGCTTTTCTAAATTGTAAATGTTTTGTGATAAATAACCTAATACTGTCTAGTAGCAGATACTTATTACTAATCTTCTCTGAGTGGGTTGAATGGTTCACTTAGCTTTTTAGGATCTTTGAAAATCTTATCTGTGCATATTGGAGTCTTTTTCTCTTGTGTCCCTGGAGGTAGATATAAATAGATTCCATCATGTGCTCTCAAATGCAAATTGTGACTGTTTTTCCATCTTTCTGACCTTGTTTAACCCTCCTTCTGGATTTAGTCTTCCTGATTAACCAGAGGGGAAAAATTCATAGTATCACCTGGATGCTTTGATGAAGGATACCGAACCCCTGTGATAGAAGCCCTCTTCTCCCTCATGAAACTTATCAACTATTAATTAGTTCACTCAGCTGACCAGGGATCCATCTGCATCAGATGATATTAAATGTTAGAGGAAAAGGAAACATCTGGGACTTAGAGGCCCATGAATTTGAAACTCTTTGCCTTCCTGCTACTTAGGTTTGCATTCTAAATTAAGTTTAAAACTCAGCACTAACTAAAAATGCTAGGTCTTATATTAGCAGGTGTTGTCATCTGGCATAGTAAACGTTGATTCATTTATGTGTTTATTGTCTATCTTCTTTCAATATAAATAACTTCTGTATGGTTAGGGATTTTGGGGACCAGGACTTGGACAGCAATTTTTTTTTTATTTGTTGAGTGAATAAATGATGAATTTCTGAATGTTCAAACTCATACAGTCTGAAGCGGAAAGGATTCTCAAAACCATCTAGCCTAACCTGCATTCTGTACCTGGCTTAATGGTTGTTACCATAAACATATACCATTCCAGAAAGGGGGGCTCACCATCTCCCAGACAGGCAACTCGATTATTTTGCTTTGTGACACTGAATAAATTTACTCACAGGGAACTTTGTTTATGAAATCACAGCTATTTCTATACTTGTTACAATGGACTGAGCCTTCGGTTCAGTTTAGTCACTTGGTCGTGTCTGACTCTTGGCGACCCCATAGACTACAGCACGCGAGGCTTCCTTGTCCATTACCAACTCCTGGAGCTTGCTGAAATTCATGCCCATCGAGTTGGTAATGCCATCCAACGATCTCATCCTCTGTTGTCTGTCATCCTCTGTCATCTCTGTCATCTCATCATCTTCTTCTCCTGCCTTCAATCTTTCCCAGCATCAGGGTCTTTTCCAATGAGTCAGTTCTTTGCATTAGGTGGCCAAAGTATTAAAGCTTCAGCATCAGTCCTTCCAATGAATATTCAGGACTGATTTCCTTTAGGATTGACTGGTTTGATCTCCTTGTAGTCCAAGAGACTCTCAGGAGTCTTCTCCAGCACCACAGTTCAAAAACATCAATTCTTCGGTGCTCAGCTTTCTTTATGGTCCAGCTCTCACATTCGTACATGGCTACTGGAAAAACCATAGCTTTGAGTAGATGGATGGAATGAGCCTTACAATCCCCCTATAGATTTAGTACTTTTTGTAAAGTCAAATGTAATTTTTTATAAACATTTATTAAATCCCTTTTATACTCTAGGCACTGTGTTTACAGTAGTTCACAGAATACTGTAGTGTATTATGTGTTATTACATTTTTTGTGTACGAATCACCTGGATGAGCCAGATGAACTTCAGAGAGGGTCTTATGAAAGCACTCAGCTAAAAAACATCAGAGAATTCAGTTCTTATTAGTGTTCTTATGCCCATTGCTCAAATAATGAGTAATGCTTGCCGAACACTTACACAGCTCACCAAATGCTCTAGCATGTCTATCTTTCTCAAAATGTATTAGCACTCATGAATAAGGAGGGCATTATTCACTCTGAAATTGGACCTTGAGAGGCAATAGTGGAATTGAGTTAAATCAACTAGAAACAGATTTCAGTTTTGACACTCACACTATACTGTTAAACAAAAATTATCTGATCCTCACACTCTTTCAAAAAATTAGCATTTAAGTCACTTGATAACCACATTCTTATTGTATTCCTATGATAAGCCAAGGCTGGAACTG
Organism: Bison bison bison; assembly: GCF_000754665.1. NCBI lineage: Eukaryota > Metazoa > Chordata > Mammalia > Artiodactyla > Bovidae > Bison > Bison bison. The sequence continues at coordinate 2,154,311 of NW_011494771.1, forward strand.
AAGGGGAAAAGATGAGCAAAGCATAGACCCTTCCTGCTGTGGGGGTCACAGTCTTGCTGGAGAAAGATAGACATTCAAAGAAAGGTTTAGAAACGTCATGGTAGACGGTAACAGATGTCAGATTTGCTTCGGAAAACCAAGGTCAGGCAGGTGGCTCATCCTGCTGGTCTTTGCAGCTAGGTGTGAACATACCTTTTTTCCCTGGAAGATGGTTAATAACTTGAGGAAAAGACATGGTGTCTGGGATGTTTTGACATCTTTTTAGCATGTACACAGAACTGTGCCCAAAGTCGGTGCCAGTGGTAGTGGCATTGGTGTATGATGTATGCAGCTTTTAGACCATGGCATAGCCAATCAGACTTTATTTTTCTGGGCTCCAAAATCACTACAGATGGTGACTGCAGCCATGAAATTAAAAGACGCTTACTCCTTGGAAGGAAAGTTATGACCAACCTAGATAGCATATTCAAAAGCAGAGGCATTACTTTGCCAACAAAGGTTCGTCTAGTCAAGGCTATGGTTTTTCCTGTGGTCATGCATGGATGTGAGAGTTGGACTGTGAAGAAGGCTGAGCACCGAAGAATTGATGGTTTTGAACTGTGGTGTTGGAGAAGACTCTTGAGAGTCCCTTGGACTGCAAGGAGATCCAACCAGTCCATTCTGAAGGAGATGAGCCCTGGGATTTCTTTGGAAGGAATGATGCTAAAGCTGAAACTCCAGTGCTTTGGCCAGCTCATGCGAAGAGTTGACTCATTAGAAAGGACTCTGATGCTGAGAGGGATTGTGGGCGGGAGGAGAAGGGGATGACAGAGGATGAGATGGCTGGAATGCATCACTGACTCGATGGATGTGAGTCTGCACTCACTGCACTCCGGGAGTTGGTGATGGACAGGGAGGCCTGGCATGCTGTGATTCATGGGGTCGCAAAGAGTCAGACACGACTGAGTGACTGATCTCATCTGATAGCCATTAGATGCTCAAATAAGTCAATAACCCTACATATAACTACAGGCAATAGATCTGGGCTGTTTTAAAAGTGGCTCCCCATGAAAGGACTGTTTGAGGTGTCTGAGTAATGCAACAGAGAGTTGGAGCGCCCTGTCAAGGGCTGGGACCTGGAGAGGAAAGGTGTAGTGAGAGACAGGGCAGATCACTGGAGCTGCAGGTGGTGGATGCCCATGGAATTTCTGATGAACTTAGGGAAACTCTTCAAGGAGAAGTTGTCTATATGGGACTCTGCCAGCCCAGAGGACACACAATGATCAGATGTTGTCCAAGCCTGTCTCAACTCTGGGGCAGCCTGAGGCAGCCTTGTGAAGCAGAAAAAGGAAAAGGAGGAGGCTGACTGTGTACCTGCACCTCATCAATGGCCCCAAGGCATGAAGTAGGACCCCACATTGGCCTAGAAGGGAAATCTGAATCTGTATTAGTGGGTGGTGGTGTGTACTGAACTGGATAGTTTAATTATTGAAATGTGATAGTTTTCGTACCTGAAGATGACTTGAGAGTATGTGTGTGTGTGTGTGTATGTACACACATACACATGTGTGTATGTATGAATTGGAGATGACTGGAAAAGTTAAAGGCTTGTCTCTACAAGTCCACTGTGCAGATTTAAAGGGACTACCAAAACAATGAAGAAAGCTACTTTCTGTTTATACACTGAAGTCCATCGTGATAAAGCAAACTTGCTTCTGTTAATGGATATACCGTTCAGAGTGCCCACTGCCTCTATCAAAGCTTGTGGTCAAGCAAATGCCGAACACTGTTTTTGCTTTTTGCCTTTTTTTTCGTAAGAGTGAAACTCCTAATTTCTTGTGGTTAGTTCTTGCGGAAGCAGGTATTGGAGTAGATTTTCAGTAAAAGTGAAGCAGCAGAAAGCTAATTTTTGAAAAGCAGGGGGTACCTGTAACGCAGGTTACACAATTTTGAATCTTGCCTTGTTATTTAAGGTTATAACAGGAGCACTTCCTCATAGTCAAAAGAATCTACAGAACTACTTCATGGCTGCATAACAATCCATCCGATGCCTGTGCTTCCCCAGTGATTTGGGGGTGTTTGGATGGTTCCAAGTAATTTACATTTTACACTCAGAATTACACATGTACAACCATATAACGCATTTGGAACAAGTGAAGTTGGGTTTTAATTCTTTTTTCATAAAGCATTGAATTAAGTGAATGTTACCACTCACCCAGGGGAATGGACCTGAAAATTAGATTTTCAAGAAACGTGGGCTTCTTTCACACAATGGGTTGGTTGTCCCACTTGAATGAACTTCTTCAGGATGATGCTAGACGGGAAGTAGGAGGGGTCTGTGTCCTGCTCAGAGCAGGGCTCCCAGCCTTACAATTAGCTCTGTCACAGCTCCCATAGAAGATAGCAGGGATGCTGAGGATTTAGGAGTGAATACATCCTCTGAATTATTTTGATTCCAGGATAGATACTACAGGTGACCTAAGTAAACCCCTTTCCCCCAGAAGTCACTGGACATGTCCTGCATCACTGAGCCCCAAGACCCTCATTATTTCATTAGGGTGATAAAAGAACCTTAACTTGTGAGCAAGAGACTCATTAACCCATTAAGCAGATGAAGAAACTGAGACTCAGAACTTTTCCAAACTCAGTCTACTGTTGGGTAGCAGCACCTGAGAACCAGAACCTAGGCCTTCTCTCTCCTAGTTCTTTCTATATATTCATATATATAATTCATCTACTATAAATATAATTCATATTTATATGGAATCTTGACACTATTTGTAATAATCTGATATTTACATATACAGATAGAAACTCTTGATACTATTTGTGGTAATCTGGGGTTGGCATAGTTTGCTTGGATAATGAAGGCCCTGGAATGTGATGTGGTCTGATGGCACTGGTGTGGTGAGTGTTCTACAATTTTTCAAATTCTTGAATTTCAAGCCAGGGCCACGCAGTTAGCAGTCAGGAAAACTCCATGAAGCATGGCCTCACAGAGGGAGAGAGCTTTATTCAATGTGCTTTTCAGAATACATAGCATTTCCTTCCCTTGATGAATACAGTGATCTTAGCGTTCCATTATTCAAACATGGGGCGAATAATAATAAGGCACTGGTTGAAACCATTAAGGAGGGGAAAATACTTGGAGGGATTTAGAAGTCTTTGTATTTAAACTCATTCGACCTCTTCTCTTGGAGAAAACATTCCCAAGACTTAATCTGACTCCTTTGCGGCATGCTGTTTTATTTTCTGTTCAGGTCAGAGTTGCTAAGAAATGCTGGCTGTCTCCAGTGCAGGAGGCAATGAGTTACAGAATCAGAAGTAGTCGGGGAATAACTGCAAAGCTATTGCCTTCGTCCTGTGGGGACAAATGCTGAATTCCACCCTATAATCCGTTCCTGGTGTGGTGTAGCTGAGACTGATTTCAGTGGTGGGTGTAACCAGAGGCCTTTGCCCCCAGATTCATTGCCAGCGGCTGTGGACAATAAAGGCCACCAGAGGACTGACAAGGGGTCCTCTTGGAATGAAAGTAATCTGAAACCCAACACAGAGTTTTATTAGAACCAGGGAAGGCAACAGAACCATTGATTGTGACTCCAAAGTAGCTAGAGAAAACCCACACCATTCAGGAACTAATGGAAAGCTATTGCCAGAGCCAAAGGCTCATATCACAATTCTTTCCTCTTTGGCTGAGGGCAGAAGGAAGTACTGGTAGTGCTGAATTTGGACCACTTATTTTTGGCTTTTTTTTTTTTTTTTCAACTCTTCTGGAAACTGTAACCATAAACCTCTCTAAAACCGAAAACATCATCTGTTGGTTTAAATTGGACACATATCACCGGTATAACTTAAGGTGCTTATGAGTGCTCAGTAAAACTTAGGCTAACTTGTTACTTTCTTGGCCATAGCCACCTATTATTTTTGTAAGGGAGAAGGCATTCCTTGAAGATTTAATGGAAAGAGCTGTAGACTGAGAGTCAGGAGATGTATTAGGTACACTGCTACCTATTATCAGTTATTAGTTTGTTGCTCCAGGAAAAATTCCAAACTTCTTTGAGCCATAGCTAAGAGATAGCTAAGGTCGTCATAGGCAGTCTGGTGACTTGGAGCCTGTAGTTTCAACTTTATAGGTGAGAAAAAAATGTTAGAGAAATTCCATACTTACACCCAGAACAGAGTGAGTTAGTGGGTTTGGAGCTAGGCTCTGAAACCTCATTGGTACAACTCCGTGACTATGCCGAGTCTGCTCTACAGTGTCTGCTTCCCTGGAATGCATTTTTCTCTAGATGGCACTGCTTATTGTGCATCCTTCTGTCGGTCCTTCTCCAACCAACCTTGCACTTCATCAAATTTTTGGCCAACATCGACACAAATCTTTTCTTGATGGAAAACCAACCTGGTTGAATTCTGAACTCCAGTTTGCTTGCAGCCTCCTCATCTGTATTTCTTAATCTGGTCTGGTGTCACATATGCTCTGTGAACTGTGGATGGAGAGGTTGTTGGATGCTTAGAATATGAGAGCACTCATAATACTGATTCCAGAAACATTCAACTTTTTGACCCATCCCAAATACCCATGCCCCATACCCTGGTGGAGGTCTTAGAATCATTCTATCGTGCATGCATGATACTATAACATACATTTACTTTATATAATATATTGGTGGTGGTTTAGTCACTAAGTCATGTCCGACTCTTGTGACCCCATGGACTGTAGCCCACCAGGATCCTCCGCCCATGGGATTCTCCAGGCAAGAATACTGGAGTGGATTGCCATTTCCTTCTCCAGGGCATCTTCCCAGCCCAGGGATCGAATCTGGGTCTCCTGCACTGCAGGCAGTTTCTTTACTGACTGAGCTACCAGGGAAGCCCTGGTATAATTATATAATACAGTTTTTACTTTATAAAAATTGTTTTTACTTTTATAGTCAAGTCAACTAGATTTTCAACTCAAAGAGGTCAGATGCTGGGTCTTCTAAATTTGTTGACTGAATTTAATTTGTGTCATCTGTAGGGCTTTGTTTCATGATCCAAGTAAATAAAAATTCACATGGGATACATACACACAAAATCACCCAAACAGACTGATCAGATCAGATCAGATCAGTCACTCAGTCATGTCTGACTCTTTGCGACCCCATGAATCACAGCACACCAGGCCTCCCTGTCCATCACCAACTCCTGGAGTTCACCCAGACTCACGTCCATCAAGTCAGTGATGCCATCCAGCCATCTCATCCTCTGTCGTCCCCTTCTCCTCCTGCCCACAATCCCTCCCAGCATCAGAGTCTTTTCCAATGAGTCAACTCTTCGCATGAGCTGGCCCAAGTACTGGAGTTTGAGCTTTAGCACGATTTCCTCCAAAGAAATCTCAGGGCTGATCTCCTTCAGAATGGACTGGTTGGATCTTCTTGCAGTCCAAGGGACTCTCAAGAGTCTTCTCCAACACCACAGTTCAAAAGCATCAATTCTTCGGTGCTCAGCCTTCTTCACAGTCCAACTCTCACATCCATACATGACCACAGGAAAAACCATAGCCTTGACTAGACGGACCTTTGTTGGCAAAGAAATGTCTCTGCTTTTGAATATGCTATCTAGGTTGGTCATAACTTTCCTTCCAAGGAGTAAGCGTCTTTTAATTTCATGGCTGCAGTCACCATCTGCAGTGATTTTGGAGCCCAGAAAAATTCATGTAGAAAGACTGAATAGAAAGCAAAATATAGAGTTCTGAAGCTCAGAAGCAAAAGCTGAACAAGGGATAAATTAGAGAGTCAATGTAGTAGTCGTGGTGGGCTACAGATTCTCAAAGGTTTAATGCAACCGATGTTTATTTTCACTCGCACAAAGCCCAGTGTGGATGCTCCAGGCTGGTGGTTTTCCTAGGCAGTTCCCATCTAAGTGTTGACTCAGGGACATAGACTTCTTCCAGTGCGAGGCTCCACCACTGCCCACGACCTTCTTGGAGTCCTTGGCTGTTTCCTATGCCTTTAACTGGCTGATGGACTAAGAGAATGCAGGATTTCTCAGGATGACTTTAGGGCTCAGGTCTAGAAGTAGTGCTCATCATTTCTATCCAAATTATAGTGACTAGAACAATTCATGCATCCACAACTAGCCACTTACATTTAGCTGTGTGCTCAGAAGGAGAATGAAGAGATGTTTCACAAGTGTATCAATAGCGTTTGAACCCAAAGGAATGAATAGGCTCACCTAATGCCTGACTATAGAATTGGAAAGATGGCCTATGTCAGGTATCTGACAAGCTCTCTATGATAATGATGATGATTAATAATAGCTAAAACTTTTAAAGCACTTTACTGTGTTCTGGGAACATTTACATATATTAATTCATGCACTCCTTATAAAAGTCTTTTTATATAATGCCATTACACACACACACACATGCACACACACATACACAAAGCTGCAGAGATAGTAAATAATTCTCTCAAGGTCACAGAGCTCATAAGTGACAGAACAAGAATTTAAATGCAGGCAGGCTGTTTCCAGAGACTGTGAGTTTAACCTATGTCATATGCTACATAATTACTATCTTCAAATACTTGAAAAATGTCACATTAATATGTAAGTATCTTTGCTGTGGATTCCCAAGGGGTAGGACTATAACTAACAAATGGAATTTAAATGATGATGGATTTCAGCCCAGAAGAAGCTAGCTGCTTCTACCAGAGCTGTCTGAAAGAAAGGAAACTGCAGCCTGAGATAGTGAGACTAGGAGAGGTGCTCAAGCATAAGAAAAACAAATGCTTGGCAAGGAGGTATCACCGAGAGGCCTTGAGCATCAGGTGAGTGCTTGGGAGAGATAGTATTTATGTTCTCCTCCCACCAATGAGAATTATGAAAACTTGTAGGTATAGATGTGCCCATTTCTCCTTGTGAGTGTTAAACCCTCGCCCCACCTAAGTTCTGAATTAAATTTCTATTGAATTACATATCTAAATTTCAATGCCCGTATCTTCTTAGTACTGGGTGATTTCTGAAAGTAGGAGGAGAAAGGAAAAAATTCATAAAAGGAAAATCAACTCCTGCCCTTAAAGTTCTTATAGTTTACTTAGACAAGACTTATACCTGAGGCTCATTCTTGTGAAATACTGGAGAGCAGTCTATTTAGAATCTAGCCTGGAAGGGAATGAGAAGTGACCTACAGAAGCAGAAGCTCTCAAGCTTTTCTGAATCACCCCAGGAGTTTGTCAAACCAACCTGGGCTTTCTGATTCAGTGTGTTTGGGTGGTGGTGTTGTTCAGTCACTCAGTTGTGTCCAACTCTTTGTGACCCCATGGACAGCAGCACGCAAGGCCTCCCTGTCCTTCACCATTTCCCAGAATTTTCTCTAACTCATGTCCATTGAGTTAGTGATGCCATCCAACCATCTCATCCTCTGTCATCCCCTTCTCCTCCTGTCTTCAATCTTTGCAAGCATCAGGGTCTTTTCTAATGAATCAGCTTTTTGCATCAGGTGGCCAAAATATTGGAGCTTCAGCTTCAACATCAGTCCTTCCAATGAATATTCAGGGTTGACTTCCTTTAGGATTGAAAGGAAATGGAAAGGAAAGGTTTGGGTGGGGTCCCCACAAATTTGCATTTTTAACTACTTCCCAGGTGATGCTGATGCCCATCAGGTGATCACACTTCGGGAATCATAGCTCTAGTATAAGATTTATTGCTCCAAACCATAATCCTCTATTTATGTGTCTCGGTTTCCTTGAGACTGTGAACTCCTGAACTAGGACTGTCTCATTTGTCTTTGTGTTTCCAGGGTCTAGCCCACTGTTTGTCTCTCAATAAACCTGGGTTGAATAAACAATTGGAAAGAAATGTGTGGTTTTCTAGAAGTACAAAGAGGGAAAGAGACTGTTTTTGGGAGTCACTTGGGGGAGGGATCCATTGGCCTCTCCTCTCAGAGATTTGAAAACATGATTCATATAACGAGGTGTCCGAACCGAAAAGCAACGTTATCTGTACACAAACCACTCCATTTCGCAATCCGCACATAGGACTCCAGTCCTCAAATGAGCATCTGAATCTTTTCTTGTCACCCCTCCTCCTAGCCATGTGTCTTCCTTTCCTCTCAAGCTACTTCATGGAAGGAAAGTATTCTTTCTCATACTTTGAATGTAATTTTCTCCTCCTGTAAGTCCATTCCCTTTGGACTGACTTTGGCTGAACTTTGCAGTCTTCACTGAAGAGGGAACCCTTTCCCACTGTTCTCTGGGAGAGCAGCCCCTTTGAAGTCACAGCTGGCTTGACTAAACTCATTTCCTCCATCCACAATGTGCGTCTGATGCAATGCTGGCTGACGCTCCCTCTTGCCGGCTCCTGCTATTGAACCAGACCCAAGTGCAATGTTTAATGTGAGTGTTTGGCTTGGCTTAAATTTGGCCAAATCATCTGTACTTTGTTTCATTTGAAAGCCCTACTTCTTTCTCTCTCTCTTTCTCAACCCCTCTCCCTCGGCTAGTTCATTCCAGATGTTTCTGATTTGTCCTTTTGTGGTCTGCTCCACCCAGTTCCTAAATCAGTAAATCATTTTCATGCTTCTTCCAAAATCTAAGGAAAGAAAGTGCTCAATTAGAGAGAGAGAGAAACTGATTATAGGTTTCCTAGAGCTTGCATTTAGGGATGGCTGCTCTTCTCAGGAAATACTTTTGAAAGGTAGGAGGAAATGTTTCATGATGGAGAATACTTGAATCTTAACTTTGTATTATTTTGGATAAGAGTAGGTATAGTGTTGGTGTGCTAGTATTATAAATACTTCAACACAGCACTTGTTTTAAGGCCTGATATAATTGCTATTCTTATTTGAAGTCCTTCAGTTACTCCAATAAAATGGAGATACCTGTTCTGTAAAGCTATATATGTACTATAAAACACAATAACCTGTAGTCTTCATGGCCTTCTCCCCTCTCCTGTCATCTCTTACACTTCTCAGCAAGTTGATTGTGGTGATGAGGGTCAGGTAGACAGGATACAGGATGGGAGAAATGTTTACTTTATTATTATTATGAAGAGTAAGGGACTTCTCCTCGCATGAAACCATTGATCTGCTAGGCTAGTAAGGGAATTTAGAGAGAAAAGTCAGTAAACTCCTTGAGTTTAGAAAGAGAGTTTTGAATGTTTTGAAAGTAGAGATAAACGATTGTGAGCAGCTGACTATATGAGAAATTAGAAGAAAATAAAGATTCTAAGAAATATTATGTGTTACAAATGCAGTTTCTCTTTGGTGCCTTAAATGATGTTAGTCAGTACTTATAGTTCTTCCCAAGACGTCCTTTTTTGGAGGGGCATAGGTTTTCTTTTGGATTTGACAGTAATATGAGACCTGCCTTTCAGGTTATACCTATTAAAATTGTGCTACTTATTTTGTTATTTAATCTTTCCATTTGCCTGTATTGGAGAAGGCAATGGCACCCTACTCTAGTACTCTTGCCTGGAAAATCCCATGGGTGGAGGAGCCTGGTGGGCTGTAGTCCATGGGGTCGCACAGAGTCGGACACGACTGAACGACTTCCCTTTCACTTTTCACTTTCATGCATTGGAGAAGGAAATGGCAACCCACTCCAGTATTCTTGCCTGGAGAATCCCAGGGATGGGGGAGCCTGGTGGGCTTCCGTCTATGGGGTCGCACAGAGTCGGACACGACTGAAGCGACTTAGCAGCAGCATTTGCCTGCTGATCTGAAACCATGATACAGCAGAAGGAGAATGGCCTTTGGAGACACAAAGATGCTCTTTTTTTTTTTCTGGTGGGATGGGGTGGGAGTAGAAGAATTTTTTTATTCACCAAATACTGTATGTAATTAGGTTAGGGACTTGACTTCTGAGCCATTTCTGAAAAGTGAGTGTATTAATATCCAACTTATGGGGCCATGATAAGAATTAAATGAGATCATTTAAACTACCAGTTACTTAGTAAAATTTGTAATTGGTATATTTAACAACCAGGACTCATGAAATGCAGTCAAAACACAGCTTCCATATTGCGCTCAACTCTATTATTTAATTACTGGGGGCAATTACATAGGCAAGAAGTTGAATATTGTGACAGAATGCATCTTTTTTAGGCATTCTTGGATAATAGAAAATCAATTACCTTGTATATCAAGAACAAGTGAGTCAGAAATGTTCAATGAATAATGGACATGATGATCTACAAATTAATACTTAAGTCTTCATTCAAAACTGAGACCTCTCCTCTCAGTCCACTCACTTTGATAGGGCAGCCCCAGTAGGCCAGTCTATGTGGAAAGAAGGGAAGCTCCCTTTGGTAAGATTTCTATTTAAATGGCTGATCTTTCCAATGAGATTCCATATCAGGAGACTGCAAGAAAATGGTTTTAATTAAGCTGAATTCTTCAGGTTTATCCTAAATTAACATACATAGAGATAGGTGGTATGGTTGAGTGTTCTATAAATATTTGCTGATTTAAAGAAAATGAGTAACTATGAACTCTGACTTTGCTACTAGTTGGCTGTGTTATCTCAGGTAAAGCATCACCTCAAAAGACAATTTCTTATTTATCAAAAGGAGATCTTGCTGATATCACCGCTAAGCCCTCTCACCTTTTAAAGCCCCACAATTTTGTCATCCTGCACAAGGAGTTTTCCTATAATAGTTTCTCATGTGTACCTTCTCTGGTCAAGTAGATGGCAAGGGTCTGGACCATGTTATCTGTGTGCTTATAGGTGTTAGAGTTAATAGAATTGGTTTCCTTTCCAACTTCTATAAAAGAGGCTATGATGGATCAAGGGCAATGCCAAGGACGTTACCATGGGCTAATCCTAGTTGTTGGTGCTTTGGGTGATTAGGAATCAGTTGAAGCAGCAGTCTCCAACCTTCTTATAACCAGGGACCCGTTTTGAGGAAGACAGCTTCTCCATGGACTTGGCAGTGGGTGTGGATGGTTTCAGGGTGACTCAAGCATATTACATTTATTGGGTATTTTATTTCTATTTTTATTGTATCAGCCTCACCTCAGATCATCTGGCATTAAATCCTGGAGGTTGGGACCCCTGAGTTAAAGGACATAATGTCCCTACAGTATGGTGGTTTTGAGCCTGCTCTTCTAGAGATTATAGTTTTTATGAAATTTGTGTAGCTACATAGAGGGTTTGGTAATTGGCCTGTCTCATATGAAAGTGCCATCCATGAAAACTCAAATGAGGGAGGAATCACTCTACCTGTGGGGTTCAGGGAAGCTTTCACAGAAGAGAGGAACTTAGCAGAGTCTTAGAAAATGATTAAGTATTTATGAGAAAGAGGAGAAAGAAAGATTACCTTAGGTGGAGGGAGGAGGAATCATTAATCATCTCCACTCTCCTATGGGACCTGCAGTAACTAAGAATCAGAGATCCAAATATCAGCTTTAGCAATATATAGTAACAGTAAAAATGCACTTACCTTAGGAGGCAATAATTCTCCTCTGAGATACATACCCTAGAGAAGCTCTCACATGTGTTTATAAGGAAACATCACAGAATACTCATAGTAGTGTGTCTATAATAATGAAATATGGGAAACTACCTACATATCCATCACCACATATATACAGTATCTTAATCCTTGGGAATACTATAATCAGTTAGGATGAATGCGTTAGCAATGCATCTATCAATATGAGTTAAACCCTGACAACATACTATTGAGTAAAATATTTTACTCAGGTTAAAAAATAGGAACTTTTTATAAAAAAGATGTGAATGTGATACTATTCACATACAAAGTCTATAAATGAGCAAAACAAATGTTGGTATTGTTGAAGAATACATAAGTGGTGTAAATATAAAAAAACATTCAGGGAAATGATAAACACAAAGTTCAGTGGTGGTTCTCTCTGCAGTGGGAAATGTGTAGGAGAAAAATGGGAACAAGACAGAGTATACAAAGAACTGCCATTGTAGGGATAGTGTTTTAGCTCTTAAGTCAAGTGGTAGGAGTAGTTTTCTTTGTTCTCCAGCATTATCTGAAGTTGTTGAATAGCTGGAATTCAGTTCACATGTTCAGTTCACATGCATATTGAAAATACAGTATTCTGAACAAGAACACTAGAGTGGGTTGCCATTTCCTACTCCAGGAGATCTTCCCACCACTGAGCCACCAGGGAAGCTCATGTTCACTATCCACACACATAAAGTATTTTCATAAACTTTGTGGTTGGCAAATGTACATTGGGATACATGGCTTGGGCTCAAGAACAAAATGGGCTCCCAGTATTTTCTCCAGGACTTACTTTGTCCACCTGGCACAGAACAAAGAATTCCTGCTCTAGTGACCTTATCGTAAGACAGCAGCCACAGAGAAAAGAGGCTGAGCTGATTGTTCCCCTGGCCGTTAATCTTCCTGGGACAGAGGCATGAGTGATGGGGGAAGAGAAAGAAGGTCACAAGCTTTTCCTCTCTATTTCTAAGTGGGTAGCAGTTCCTATTATGTGGCCCGGCCATTGCCATTTTAATAATGAGAACCTGAAATTTTCTCCTTATGCTATTCAATAAAAACAAAAGTTTTGTTAATATCAAAATGCATCCAAATTATACATGGCTGAAAGTAAAAGTGTTAGTTGCTCACTCTTTGTCCCCATGAACTGTAGCCCGAAAGGCTCCTCTGTTCATGGTTTTTCCCCAGGCAAGAATATTGGAGTGGGTTGCCATTTTTCTTCTCCAGGGAATCTTCCTGACCCAGGGATTGAACCCAGGTCTTCTGCATTGCAAGCAGATTCTTTACTGTCTGAGTTACCACAGAAGCTCCCGCCCCTCCCCCCC
>NW_011494771.1:2167168-2189753 GCF_000754665.1 Bison bison bison
CACACACACACACACACACACAAATGGCGTTAATAGACATTTCTCCAAAGGAGATGTACAAATGGCCAATGAACATCTGAAAACATGCTCAATACTCTTCTCCAGAGAATCTTCCTAACCCAGGAATTGAAACTGGGCCTCCCACATTGCAGGCAGATTCTGTACCATCTGAACCACCTACCCTATTTCTATAAACTATGGCTTTGGTCATCGTATGCAGACTTATAAAGAGTTCTGCTGTTCTTAATTGGACAGATGAGGTTGCAAATATCCTTTGTGTGACCATCAGGTGGAGTCTTTGCCACCTCAGGAACTTATGATGCTCTCCTTATGATGCTTTGAAGAAGCATCTCCAATTGCAAATAGACCGTGAGACAATGGAACCTGATTAGATTGCCCCAGGTCTGTCTGGGGAACCAGTGAACTACAGCTTTTTGGAGAAAGACTGATGTAGAGTTGAGGGAAGCCTGGACAGGCTAGCAATGTTCTAGTTCCTTCAGGCATTGTTTCTAAATAAGGTTTTCAATACATAGCAGGCTTCTGATACCTCTTGAGGTCACTGGGAGGCTATATGTGAAAAAATGGCCAGGATGGCTGGAGAGTAGAGTCTGAAGGGGAGTGGGTGTTGGGAATTGGGAGCTGGTTTCTAGACTGTGGTTCTATTAGTTTCCAATGTCAAGAGCAGAGAGCCAGTTAACAGTCAGGGGTAAGCTGGTGGTTGAAACCAGGTGTGAACTGCCTGGTTACCAAGATGTACCATGAACAGGTATCTGAGAGAAGTAAGTCAGGTTGAAGTCAGGGATCGTGCCCATTAACCCACCTCCAACATTCTCTTCTCTTCAAGGAGGGACCAGAGAAGGCGATGGCACCCCACTCCAGTACTTTTGCCTGGAAAATCCCATGGACAGAGGAGCCTGGTGGGCTGCAGTCCATGGGGTCGCTGAGGGTTGGACATGACTGAGAGACTTCACTTTCACTTTTCACTTTCATGCATTGGAGAAGGAAATGGCAACCCACTCCAGTGTTCTTGCCTGGAGAATCCCAGGGACGGGGGAGCCTGGTGGGCTGCCGTCTCAGGGGTTGCACAGAGTCGGACACGACTGAGGCGACTTAGCAGCAGCAGCAAGGAAGGACAAGTTAGGGCAGAAAGATAAACTGTTATGTGAATTATAAAAGATCACTTTTTGTTCCATTTGATTTGTGACAAGATAAAGTCACAAAGTTTTCATCGTGATGCTGTGCTGTGCTTAGTCGTTCAGTTGACTAACTGAACTCTTTGCGACCCCATGGGCTATAGCCCGCCAGGCTTCTCTGTCCATGGAGACAGAGACAAAATCCCCATGGGGGTTTTGCAGGCAAGAATACTGGAGTGGGTTTCCATGCCCTCCTCCAGGGGATCTTCCTAACCCAGGGATCAAACCCAGGTGTCCCGCATTGCAGGCAGATCTTTACTGTCTGAGCCACCAGGGAAGCCCTTTCATCATGATAGACTATAAAAAAATGACAACACAGTTTATTTGGGAAAAGCCTGCCATGACTAACTTGAGTGATTGATAAGCCTCTTCCCAAGTATTTTAGTCTAGAAACAACACTAAGAAAGCCAACCAGTCAAATTAGAAGACGCATGCCACAGAAGCTGGGAGTCAGACTCTGAGGACTCTAAGTGGGGTCCCCAAACAAAAAGCGCTTTGCCTTGGTGGGAAAGTTGCTTAATGTCTATAAGCCATACTTCATAATGCTGCTGATGGTAAAGGTGTTAAATGACGTAATAACTCTCCTGTGATATGAGACACAGCTTTAAAGAACCTCACAGGGTACCCTTTAGGGGTAAACATTCTGTTCTGCAGAAGAGAAAATTGTGTAGCTAGAGAGATAAAGTGACTTGTTCAAAATTAAATTGTTAGTAATTCCTAGTTCAAGGACTGAACATAAATATACTTCTTCAAAATGCAGTAGTTTCCCCACTTAAAAAAAAAGGATAGAATGCTGCTGCTGCTGCTGCTGCTGCTAAGTCAATTCAGTCATGTCCGACTCTGTGGGACTCTGTGTGGAGCCCACCAGGCTCCCCCGTCCCTGGGATTCTCCAGTCAAGAACACTGGAGTGGGTTGCCATGTCCTTCGCCAATGCATGAAAGTGAAAAGTGGAAGTGAAGTCGCTCAGTCGTGTCTGACTCTTTGCGACCCCATGGACTGCAGCCTACCAGGCTCCTCTGTCCATGGGATTTTCACCCCCAAAATGAGCTTCATCTTTTCCTCCTAAATGGCTCGCCTAGACTTCAAAACTGAGTCAGATTTCCCCAGTCAACCAGCACTTTGATAACTCCAGTCATGTGTACCCTGAGAGGACTTTCTCACAGCATTTCTGTATTCCTGTTGCCAGACTTGACTAGAAGCCAAGGCGGGAAATCATTATAATGTTTCAGAAATTCATATTCAGTTTTAATTTTCTTCTAGGGGTGGGTGGACTTGCATTATTCTTCTGAACACATCTGCCCTGAATTTGCATGTATAATGAAAATGATGCTTTGTTAAAATGTTTTGTTAAATTGCCTTTAAATTTTTATTTCAAAATATTTTGTTATGGTCAGGATACATGCTTTCCTAAGAGGAAGTCCCCTATGAAAAAAATGTGGATAACCCAAACTGGATGGTAGCAGAGGGAAAGAGCAGTCAACTAGAAACACCACTGTATATACAATTTCAGAAATTTCCCACTGCTGGAAGGAAAGGGCCAATTATCATTTCAACAAAATGTTTATTGAGGTATAGGTACATACACAAATCTTAAGTGTACAAATCAATGGATTTTCACATGTATATGTAAATATATACATATGTGTATATTTATTTATTACATACTATATATAATATTTTCAATACCCCAGAGGGATCCCTCATGCCTCTCTCACCCCAAGATCAGGTAACCAGTGTTCTGACTTTCATCATCACTGTGTAATTTCTCCTGTTTGTGAATTTCATAAAATTATACAGTGTTGACTATTTTGTGTCTAGCTTCTTTCATGCATTGCTATGTGTGTGAGATTCAACTGTGATATTTCTGGTAACAGGCATTGTCTTTTTTTGTTGCTTAGTATTCCACTTTATTTATATTCTGCAATTTATCCTTTCTAGACAGGCATTTGGATTGTGCTAGGCAATGGCATCCCACTCCAGTACTTTGCCTGGCAAACCCCATGGATGGAGGAGCCTGGTAGGCTGCAGTCCATGGGGTCGCTAAGAGTCGGACACGACTGAGCGACTTCCCTTTCACTTTTCATTTTCATGCATTGGAGAAGGAAATGGCAACCCACTCCAGTGTTCTTGCCTGGAGAATCCCAGGGATGGGGGAGCCAGGTGGCTGCCGTCTGTGGGATCACACAGAGTCGGATACGACTTAAGTGACTTAGCAGCAGCAGCAGCAGCAGGCTTTAACTGGACATGGAACAACAGACTGGTTCCAAATCACTAAAGGAGTATGTCAAGGCTGTATATTGTCACCCTGCTTATTTAACTTATATGCAGAGTACATCATGAGAAATGCTGGGCTGGAAGAAACACAAGCTGGAATCAAGATTGCCAGGAGAAATATCAATAACCTCAGATATACAGATGACAGCACCCTTATAGCAGAAAGTGAAGAGGAACTCAAAAGCCTGTTGATGAAAATGAAAGAGGAGAGTGAAAAAGTTGGCTTAAAGTTCAACATTCATAAAACTAAGATCATGGCATCTGGTCCCATCACTTCATGGGAAATAGATGGGGAAACAGTGGAAACAGAGTCAGACTTTTTTTTTTGGGCTCCAAAATCACTGCAGATGGTGAATGCAGCCATGAAATTAAAATACCCTTACTCCTTGGAAGGAGTATATTGATAGTATATTGAATAGTATATTCAGATAGTATATTGAAAAGCAGAGATATTACTTTGTCAACAAAGGTCCATCTAGTCAAGGCTATGGTTTTTCCAGTGGTCATGTATGGATGTGAGATTTGGACTGTGAAGAAAGCTGAGTGCTGAAGAATTGATGCTTTTGAACTATGGTGTTGAAGAAGATTCTTGAGAGTCCCTTGGACTGCAAGGAGATCCAACCAGTCCATCCTAAAGGAGATCGATCAGTCCTGAGTGTTCATTGGAAGGACTGATGCTGAAGGTGAAACTCCAGTACTTTGGCCACCTCATGCGAAGAGATGACTCATTGGAAAAGACCCTGATGCTGGGAGGAATTGGGGGCAGGGAGAGAAGGGGACGACAGAGGATGAGATGGCTGGATGGCGTCACTGACTCAATGGACATGAGTTTGAGTGGACTCTTGGGAGTTGGTGATGGACAGGGAGGCCTGGTGTGCTGTGATTCATGGGGTTGCAAAGAGTCGGACACGACTGAGTGACTGAACCGAACTGAACTGAGGCTTTAACTATTATGAATAAAACTGCCATGAAATTCTTATCCTTCTCATTTGGCAGACAAATATATTCATTTATCTATCCAAAGGCATGGAATTGCACAGTCATAGGATAGACATACAGGAGAAGGCAATGGCAACCCACTCCAGTACTCTTGCCTGGAAAATCCCATGGATGGGGGCGTCTGGTAGGCTGCAGTCCATGGGGTCGCACAGAGTTGGACACAACTGAAGTGACTTAGCAGCAGCAGTAGCAGCAGCAGCAGGATAGACATGTATTTAGCTTTTAAAACTTGAGAGCTTTAAAAGTCGATGGGGCTGGTGCACTGGGATGACCCAGAGGGAGGGTACGGGGAGGAAGGAGGGAGGAAGGTTCAGGATGGGGAACACATGTATACCTGTGGTGGATTCATTTCGATATTTGGCAAAACTAATACAATATTGTAAAGTTTAAAAAAAAAAAAAGTTGATGGTTTCAAAAGGTTTTCCAAAGTCAGATTTTCTTGTAAGAGAGAAAAGGAGACTTTTTTCTGAGAAGTGTGTCCATACCTTTATAGGATGCACATGAAACTGTTTCTCAGGATTTCTTCTTTGTAAGGTGGAGAAAGCGGAGGGAATTTTTGTTCTTAAGGAAAAGCCGCCGTGGGAGGAATCCTGAGTCTCTGTCTCTTCCCTTTGCTGCTTCTCCTTGCTTCCTGACTAATGGTGAAGATACAGACTACAGCCTACAGATGGGAGACTGAAATGAGGATGTCAGGTGCAATCACAGTGGTAAACTGAAAATACCCGGGATGTTTCAGTACTGAATCAAGTAGCCGCAAGAGTCCATGTTTCTTTTCCTTAGATACACGGTGGGAAAGAAGGAAAAGAAAAATATTAATAGCAGGAAGTAGTGGATAAACTCCGTAGTTACACCTTTGTGTCACTTTCTCTAAAAGTTTAGAACATATCTTATTAAATACAGCTTTAGCAATAATGGGGCTTCTCTGCTGGCTCAGCTGGTAAAGAATCCGCCCACTCAACGGGAGACCTGGGTTTGATCCCTGGGTTGGGAAGATCCCCTGGAGAAGGGAAAGGCTACCCACTCCAGTATTCTGGCCTAGAGAATTCCATGGACTGTATAGTCCATGGGGTTGCAAAGAGTCAGACACGACTGAGTGACTTTCACTTTAGCAATAATAACTACTTAAGAAGAAAAACTGTTTCTTGAAGATTTAACTTCTAAAACTATATTACAAAAGTGAAAACAAATACTAAATGTACTGTCTTGAATTTCCTGTTGCCTTGTAAAGGGAAAAACAGCTTCAGTTAGCCTTGTGTTAGGAGCCAGGTTATCTATTATGATGATACTACAAATCACTACCTTGTTAATTATTCACATATGTTCTTGTTCAAAGCTTGATGAGTTTGTATCATGAATATTTATATGTGGCTGTCCATCCCAGTCATTCCAGATTTCTCTTAGGATCAGCAGTATGAGTACTTTGTCAGCTGTAAGCTTTAGAAAGCATCTAACTATTATATGGGGGCTTTGGGGGTATTTTTAAAATTATTTGATTCTATGCCCAAGTTAAGTGGGGATCTGTCAACAACCTGGCTTGTGATCAATGCAAGCATATCAGACAGATAATGTAGATCCCTACAGGAAAAGCTACATAAAACATTTTGTAATGTACAGTCAAACATGTCCCCCTTTCTCTCTGATGCTCAGCCTCTTCATCTGCTAGAAATGGGAGTTAGAGGAAATAATCTCCAAAGGCATCTGGCAGCTCTAATGTTTGATGACTTTATAATTTTTATTTCACAGTGTGATTATTTTACCAGTGAATCTCAGGGACCCAAATCATCAATATTGATCAAAGAAAGCTAATAAGTTCAATTAAACAAATATTGAATGAGTACTCTTGGACCAACACAGTGCAAAGAAGTCAGTGAAAAGTTGTTGGATAAATGCATGATTGAATAAATAAATGAATGTCTAGATGAAGAAGGCACTCAGTGCAAACCAAATGGACACAGTTCCTTTAAATCATGACAATTAATATACAAAACTGTATGAAATAGTGATGACAAAAATACAAACTAAAAGCAAGTCTCAGCTAATGTCTAACGTTCTTAAAAGATCAGATACCATCTGATTACAATAATCAGGATAGTAGAGAAGAGTGATCAGGGGATCAACATAAATTGAGCAATCATTATATGCCAGAACCTTGTAGCTTTAAAAGATGCACAAATACTCACATGTGGTTCTTGACCTTGAGAAGCTCACAATCCTGTGGAGTTGCTAAATATTTAGGGAAAACTTTCTGTGCCAGGCACTGTTAGGTGCCAAAGATTATAGTGGGGAGGGTGCAAGGCACCATTTTGCCTTGAAGAACGTACATCCAGAAATGAAAGGGAGACTTTTAATCACACCATTTCAACACAGTGCCATACATGTGTGATAAGGGGCTTGTGAGTGGCAACAGACACAAAAACGTGGGATGCTCACTTCAGACAAATGAGAGATGGGGAGTTATCTAGGTGTAGTGCGGACCAGTGGTTCTTGAAAGCTGAAATGTATAAGAATCACCTGTGAATCTGGTTAAAACACAAGTTAAATATCCAGATGTGAAATATTTTTACTTATTTGCAATGTATTATAATTTTCCTGGCCAGACAACTTGGTTGTCATATTTAAAGAGTTTTTTGTTCAATCCCTAAGTTGTATCCAACTCTTTTGTGACCCCATGGACTGTACCCTGCTAGGTTTCTCTGTCCATTGGATTTCCCAGTCAAGAATACCAGAGTGGATTGTCATTTCCTTCTCCAGGGAATCTTCTAGACCCAGGGATTGCACCCACATCTCCTGCTTGGCATGATAAAGACATGCCCCTTCATTGTTGTTCAGCCACTAAGTCATGTCCAACTCTTCGTGACCCCACGAACTGCAACACGCCAGGCTCCCCTGTCCTTCACTATCTCCCTGAGTTTGCTCAAACTCAGGTCCATTGAGTCAGTGATGCCATCCAATCATCTCATCCTGTTGGGTCTTAGCTAATACAATGAGATTATGCATCACTTGGGTTGGAGATTATAGGTAATTTGCTGATACCAAGTAGTGCTTAGTTGGCTAGTCATTGGGGTTAGTGGTGAGGCCAGAGCTGCACACTGTAATTTACACATGTGTGCAATGAACTTTGTAGGGGACAGAGACTGAGGCGGTTGAGGTGTATTTTGAATCTCTGCTTAGGTATGTTATCTCCCTCTAAGGTAGTGGGCGCAGTTTCCCTTTTGCTTGTTATATAAGATTTGAGTGAACAGATACAGTCCAATGGGTGACACATTTCTGATTTGCTCCAGCTTTGTTTTAAAATCCATTGTAGATTACAGAGACTGAGTAGCTGCTTGGCTGGTCCACTCCTTAATCCAGCAATACCTCTTGTTCCCTAGTAGTCTAATGATTCATTACAAATGGATAACCAGTAAGGACCTACTGCATAGCACAGGGAACTCAGCTCAATATTATGAAGCCACCCACCCAAATGGGAAAAGAATTCGAGAAAGAATACATACAGGTACATGGATAACTAAATCACTTTGCTGTATACCTGAAACTAATAAAACATTGTTTATGAACTATGCTCCAGTATATAAAATAAAAGGCTTTAAAAAGAGCATGAAGACAAAAAAATTACAGACTGCTGTGATATGTGTTCTTATGCTTCTTTGTGTCCCACTCTTTGTGACCCCATGGATTATAGCCCACCAGGCTCCTCTGTCCATGGGATTCTCCAGGCAAGAATACTGGAGTGGGTTGCCATTTCCTCCTCCAGGGCATCTTCCCGACTCAGGGGTCGAACCCACGTCTCACATGTCTCCGGCATTGGCAGGTGGGTTCTTTACCACCAAGCCACCTGGGGAGTCCCCAGGTGGTGTACATTGTGCTATTTATTTCTGGTTGGCACCTAGCAGTGGGCAAAGGGAAACGAGCGGTCCTTTTGGTCACCAAGGCTCTTTAGAAAGCTGGGTTACATTTGAAGGGACTTCTAACAAGTGGCAAATGTCTCAGATGTGTCAAGTATGAGAAAAGCTTTTGTTCTGTATTGTTGTTGACTTTTTTTTTTCAGCCCTATTATCTTTGGCTATGATTTTATAGACTGTGCCTGTATAACGGGAAAGCTAGTGATAAAATTCTAAAAAGGAAGTCATTTATGGCTTTCCTCCAGAGAATCTTATTGATTTTTTTAAAAGAGGAACCATATTCTGCCACTTGAAATGTAGTAGCTGTGTTCTCCAGGGTGTTGTTGAAGTTCAGAATACGATTCACTTGGAATTCTTTGTCTATACATCTGTATTAGATTATGCAAGAATGCTGTCCCTGTTTTTATCTACCTGGTTGACTTAGCCTGTGATGAGTGCATAGACCTAATGTACCCAAATACCCAGGAAGGAGGAGGATGTGGTCTTTGAAAGAGAGCATCTTTGTGCCAGCTTCCCCAGTATTTCCTTCTTAATCAGTCAAGAAAACATTTACTGAGTGTTCTAGCATGCCTCCCATGACGACCAGTAGAAGAGAAGATTCTCATGGCATCCAACTCCTTTCATCTCCTCCAGCTCCCTCTCAGTGAGTGGCACCTCCTCCTACATACTCTACTGCACTAGAAATCCCGGACTCACCCTTTCACTGCCTGCTCTCAACTTCTGCATTAAGGTCAGGTTTGCTGATCAGCTGGC
This sequence comes from Bison bison bison, assembly GCF_000754665.1. Classification (NCBI taxonomy): domain Eukaryota; kingdom Metazoa; phylum Chordata; class Mammalia; order Artiodactyla; family Bovidae; genus Bison; species Bison bison. The sequence goes on from NW_011494771.1 coordinate 2,176,291, forward strand.
TTCTCCTGATTAACATTGCATTACCCCCATGCCACCTTCCTCTGTCACTGGATTACTAAAATTACTTTTTTTCAATATAAAAGATTTGAATATGAACAAAGTTATGGTGTAATATAATAAACATTCATGTACTTGCTGCTCTGTTATTTACACATCTTCACATTTTTATGCATGTTTCAGGCTTTGACAAAGAAGAATATAAATTTACTTGAAATTACTTTTAGTTGCTCTATTTCCTTTCTCTTTCTTTGCTCCTTAATCAGAGGCAAGAAGTCACCCAGTTGTTCATTCTTCTAATTTATGCTTTTAAAAATATTTATTATATGTGCAGGTATTTACACATAACATTTGATAAGTATTATGTGTATATATATATGTGTATTAAAAAAAATATATATATGAGATATCAAACTGTATATGCCGTTTGTATTTTTCCTTTATCTTTTATTGTTTCTGCTGACACACATAGACCCATGGTTCCCTTTGTAATAGCTATTGTGTTCTATTTAAAAAGTCACAGTGTAAGTGTTCTTTTGTTGACGGCCTTTGTTTTTTTTCCTCTTTTCTTTTTTCTTTTGTTAGTACAATTGGTGCTACAATGAACAAGTTTCTCTTTTTAAAAATTAATTAATTTAACTGGAGGCTAATTAGTTTACAATATTGTGGTTTTTCCATACATCAACATGAATCAAACATGAGTGTACATTGGGGTTGATGTATGAGAAATTTTGTAGGTTACATCCCTAAATGTTAAATGTCCAAATTATCAACATGCACATTTTCAGCCTGACCAAATTGTTTCTTTTTTTTAAAATTTTATTTTATTTTTAAACTTTACATAATTGTATTAGTTTTGCCAAATATAAATATATATATTTGTATACACAATTACTGAAAATGTAAACATTTTGATGTGGCAATTTTAGCAACTTTTTCTTTTATGATTTGTATTTTTTTTAATTTTATTTTCTACTGAAAGAGAATTAATTTACAATATTGTGTTGTTCTTTGCTGTACATCAGTATGAATTGCCATAGGTATACATATGTTCCCTCCCTTTTGAATCTCCCTCCCACCTCCTACCCCATCCCACCCCTCTAGGTTGTATGACATGTTTTTAATGTCTTGTTCAGGAAATCCTTTCTTCTCCTAGTTTCATATACAAATTATCCTGTGTTTTTGTACAATAGTTTTAAAAGTATACATTTCACCTTTGGGTCTTTAATTATTTCTTACATTTTGTGGTAACTTTATTACAAGTAATAGGCCAGTATTGATTGACACATCACTTTTGTTATGTGTATGCACACACACACGATGGAATTTTACTTAACCATAAAAGGGAATGAAATTGAGTCAGTTATAGTGAGGTGGATGAACCTAGAGTCTGTTATACAGAGTGAAGTAAGTCAGAAAGAGGAAAACAGTATCGTATACTAATGTGTATATGTGGAATCTAGAAAAACGATACAGATGAACCTCGTTGCAGGGCAGGAACAGAGACACAGATGTGGAAAACAGACATTTGACCATGTGGGGGAAGGGGAGAGTGAGATGAATTGGAAGAGCAGCATTGACCTATACATGACCATGTGTAAAATAGATAGCTAGTGGGAAGCTGCTGCATACCTCAGGGAGCTCAGCTTGGTGCTCTGTGATGACCTAGAGAGGTGGGATTGGGGCATAGGAGGGAGGCTCAAAAGGGAGGGCATATATGTATATATATAGCTTATTCATGCCATTATACAGCAAAAACCAACACAACATTGTAAAAATTAAAAAAACAAAAAATAAAAATAAATTTAAAAAGACACATTATTATTTAACTAAAGACCATACTTTATTCAGTTTTCCTTAATGTCCTTTGATTATTAATCATTTGTAAAGTGGATGTTGTGCAGATGCTTTTCCTCACTCTATGGCTTGTCTTCTCACATTTCCCTCTCTCTTACCTCTGTGTCTTTATACCTGTTTGTGCCCCTGTATGGAATGGTATCTTCGTAGTTCTGGCTGCTGTAACAGAATACCATAAACTGAGTGACTTTATTAACAATCATTTATTTCTTAGTCTTGCAGAAGGCAATGGCAACCCACTCCAGTATTCTTGCCTGGAAAATCCCATGGGTGGAGGAGCCTGGTAGGTTGCAGTCCATGGGGTCAAGAAGAGTTCAACACGACTGAGTGACTTCACTTTCACTTTCATGCATTGGAGAAGGAAATGGCAACCCACTCCAGTGTTCTTGCTTGGAGAATCCCAGGGATGGGGGAGCCTGGTGGGCTGCTGTCTATGGGGTCACACAGAGTCACTTCACATGACTGAAGTGACTTAGCAGCATTTCTTAGTCTGGAGTCTGCAATACTCATGATCAGGTGACAGCATGACTGGGTTCTTGGTGAGATCCCTCATCCTAGTTTACAGAAGGCAACTTTCTTGCTCTGTTCTCACACAGCAGACAGAGCACCAAGATGCAAGGTCTTGTATCTTTTCTTATAAGGGCACTAATCCCATTTATAAGGGCTCCATCCTCAAGCCCTAATTAACTCTCAAAGGCCCTGCCTCTTGATTCTGTCACATTGAGGGCTAGGATTTCAAGGTAAGAATTGAGGAGGGTGGACACACATATGAAGTTCATAACGGATGGCTTTGCCTCACTCATTTCTTACCTGAAACTGTAAGATTTGTGGCTAGATGTTGCTTTTTCTGTAAAGTCTAGATAATAATAGTTTCCACTCCTTTCTACCACTATGATTCTTACTCCCAAAGCATCCACTGGTCTGTGTTATTATTGTCTTTTCACTTACTCTTCCTCTTTTCCTTTTGATCTTCAGATGCCTGGACTGTGTTTCTTCTCTTTGTAGGTCTGGTGTTAAGTGTAGTGTCTTATACATCATACATGCTCATCAGATGTTGGTGGAAACAGTCATTATGTGAATGGTTCTTGCCCTGAGAAAACAAACAATTCATTTGGATCAAAGAACAATTGAACTTGAGCTTATATGATATTGACTATAGAGGCAAAGGGACTTTGAAGACTAGGTTGAAGTTAACCTTGAAATTTGCATCAGTCTGGATATGAGTGGGATACACTTGCATGAGAGATTTTGGTACATCTGTTTGTGTAAAATAACTAAGAATCTGGTTTATGACAGCAACTTGAAAATTGAAAGGGGAAAAAGCTTAGTAGCATTTTATAATAAGAAACAGCTGGACCTAATAACAGATTTGTTTCAGTGAAAAAAGGAAAGAGAAGATAAAGATAATTTAATAATAATGCTGGTATTATCTAGTGCGTGCCAAGATGTTATCAAACATACACCTCTCACAGTGCTAGAGGAAGTATAAATAGCAACCAACATTTTATGAAATATTTGAACCTTATTTCTCAAAAGTTTTCACATTCTAATACTCTTTGACCCACTATTTCTATTTCTAGGAATGCATTCCAAGGAAATAATCAGAAATGGTAATAAATATTTATGAACAAATATGTGCATTATTTATGAGAGCAAGAAGCTGGAAACCACCTAAAGATCCAGTACTATGAAAATGATTATGTAAATTATGATATATATTCATGTGAAGGAATAGAATGCAATCACTAGCAATTATATTTATAATGCTTGTTAATGATAATGAAAATACTTTGATATAGCATTAAGTAAGGAAAGTAGATTATAAAATTATATTATCTCAATTATAGAGAGAAAAATGCTTAGTACAAGGCTAAAAGAAAACATGTCTAAAATATTAATGATGGTTGCTTCTGGGAAGAGAGAATAAGTGATTTTCTTCCCTGCTTCACTGAATATGTCTGTAATTTCTGATTTTTTTTTTTTACCTTAAGTATTAGTTTAATGACCCAGAGGGGATTTCAAAATAATTTTTAATCACCTGTTTTTGACATTGAGACAGTATTACACTGAAATCAAAATGCTCCCTTTATGAAATCTCATGTCCTCTAAATTAAAAAAAAAAAACAAACACCCTCTCTTATACTTTCACTCATTTACTAATTTATCTGTCATAAATCTGTGTATTATACTCAGTGCTTTAAATAGAGAACATAACATATATTCTCTGTCTTAAAAGAGCCCCATCTATGCGAAAGGTAAGCATATAATTAACAGAGTGATTTAAAAAACATGTACAGCACCTACAGTGGCTCAGAACCACAGGAGGAGGGACTCACTTGACTTTCCTGAGAAGATCACGTTTGGCCTGGCTTGTAAAAGGTAGATTGCTTTTCATTTGTTAAGGAATAAGCCATGGGAAGGTAGGGCTTTGTAGACCCACGTAATAGGACGTCCAAAGATAGAATATGACTGGAGAGAAAGGAGCCTAATTAGATTGGGGTGAGTTGTTCTTGGGCTTTATACTTGTGTTCTGTGCTTAGGACCATTGAGGGTTTGGTTTAATAGAGCTTGACGTGACTGCTTTCTTATTGATTAATATGAGTTTTCCATTCAGCACAATCCTGGGTCTGATGCATTACTGTTGACACTTGGTGCTCAATAAATATTGGCTGTAGGTGAGGATTCTAACAACTTTGGTCATGGCCAAGTGTCTGAGGTGGGCAGAGATCGCTTCAATTTGGAATTGGTAACTGGAGCATGGATGATAGCTTAGGGCAGAGTTTCTCGGTATTTTTCATTATTGGCCCCCTAAGGAGCCTTGTTCGGAGAAGGCAATGGCAAGCCACTCCAGTACTCTTGCCTAGAAAATCCCATGGATGGAGGAGCCTGGTAGGCTGCAGTCCATGGGGTCGCTACAAGTCGGACACGACTGAGCGACTTCACTTTCACTTTTCACTTTCTCACAATGGAGAAGGCAATGGCAACCCACTCCAGTGTTCTTGCCTGGAGAATCCCAGGGATGGCAGAGCCTGGTGGGCTGCCGTCTGTGGGGTCGCACAGAGTCGGACACTACTGAAGCGACTTAGCAGCAGCAGCAGCAGCAAGGAGTCTTGTTAGACATTTTTACTTCTAATCATCCCCATAGGATTTTAAAACCCCAGATACACTGTATATTTGTCTATGACCATTATGCTTATCTATGTTTTATACATAAAAAGATGAGAATCTTTTTTCATTTCTCTCCCTGAAGACCAGTTTTGTGCCCTTGATGATGGTATCATTTCTGTGGAGGGTGCATGAGTTTGATTGAGCCTTTCCGAAATATGTTTAACTCTGGAAAAATACACATAATGTAAATGTTACCCTCTTAGTCATTTTTATTGGAGTATAATTGCTCTACAATATTATGTTAATTGTGTGTATGTGTGTGTATTCCCTCCCTCTGGAGCCTACCCCCCACCCCTACCCCCCACGCATCCCTCTAAGCCAGCCCAGAGCACCAGGCTGAGCTCCCTGTGCTGCGCAGGAGCTTCCTGCTAGCTCTCCATGTTATATGTGGTAATGCATCTATCAGTCCTACTCTCCCAATTTGTCCCACCTTCTGCTTTCCCCACTGTGTCCACAAGTCCATTAGTTCTCTACATTTGCATCTCCATTCCTGCCCTGAAAACAGATCCATCTGTACCATTTTTCTATATTCCACATACACGTGTTAATACATATTTGTTTTTCTCTGACTTACCTCTGTATGATGTGTGACCCTGCAATCCCATGACTGGGCATATACCCTGAGAAAACAGTAATTCATACAGACACATGCACTCGAATGTTCACGGCAGCCCTATATGCAATAGCTAGGACATGGAAGCAACTTAAATGTCCACTAACAGATGAATGGATAAAGAAGACATGGTATATATATACAATGGAATATTACTCAGCCACCAAAGGAACCATATTGGATCATTTGTAGAGATGGATCATCTTAACCATTTTTCAGTTCATTCATGTGAAGCACATTCTCATTGTGCATCCAAGTCCCAAAACTCTTTTCATCTTACAAAACTGAAACTCTGTATCCATTAAAAAAACCCCCACTCCCCACTCCCCCTTGCAACCACTATTCTACTTTCTGTCTCTATTAATTTGAGTACTGTATATGAGGACCTCATATAAGTGGAATGTTGTAGTGTTTGTTTTTTTTTTGTGTGTGTGTGACTGCTTATTTCACTTAGTAAAATATCCTTAAGTTTCATACATGTTAGAGTATTTGTCAAGATTACCACTCTTTTTAAAGTTAAATAATATTCAGTTGCATGTGTATTTACCTATTCATTTGTTGATGGACACTTGATTTGCTTCCACCTTTTGGCTATTATAAATAATGGTGCTATGAACATAGGTGTACAAATATCCCTTTGAGACCCTGCATTCAATTATTTGGGAATATACCCAGAAGTGGAATTGTTAGATATTATGATAATTCAATGTTTAACTTTTTGTGGAACGATCACACTGTTTGAAATGGTGGTTTTATAATTTTATATTCCCACAAAGAGCACACAAGAGTTCAAATTTCTTCACATTCTTGATGACACTCGTTATTTTCTGTTTTCCACATTCTTGCTAACATTCATTATTTTCTGCTTTATGATAGGAGTCATCTTATTGAGTGTAAAATGATATCTCATTGTGGTTTTGATTTGCATTTCCCTAATAATTGGTGATTATTTTTGACCATTTGTATATCTTCCTCAGAGTAATATCTATTTAAGCCCTTCACCATTGTTTAATCATGTGATTTGTTTTTGTTTAAGTTGTAGGCCTTCCTTATATATTCTGGATAATAACTGCTCTGCTCATCAGATACATGCTTTGCTGATATTTTCTTTCATTCCATAAGTTGCCCTTTCATTCTGTTGATTGTCTCTTTTGATGGGGTTGGAGCTTTTAAAAATTCACTTGATGCTTAGATTTGTGACAGCTTTTTATATTCCTTTACTATTTCTTCTTCCCAAGGTAATTAGGAGGTTGAAATCTGGATGGTGTTATCCTAGGCCAGGGCAGACATTGAGATGCAGCCTGGTATTTGGGGTCTGGGCCAAGATGCCTTAGAAAAATCTTAAATAGAGTATCCTATGGATTTATGCATCATTCAGGGAGGGTGGGCCATGTTTGGCCACCCAGCTCAAACAGGGCATGATGACAAGGATGAATCACTGCTAAACAAGGAGATTTTAAACAACAAGGAGGGAAAAGAGGCATGAGACGATTAGAAGTTCAAATACATAATATGAGCAGACATTCCAAATATTCTTGTTTTTATTCCATTTGTTAAGGTCATGGGGTATATTAACTGTTAGCATGGAGCTGTTTCTATCTTGTCTGTGTAGTTTTGTCAACCTATCTGCCTCCTTTATTCACCTAGAGTTTCCTTTTCACCTAGAGATTTGTTGAGGGCTGGTATTTGGAGGTGTGGTTTCTGGTGGACACAGCTCCAGCCAAAGACCAGTTAGGAACTTAATACCACTCAGGAAGTGAGAGAGGTTTAACTTCAGTCTCAATTTATGTATCAACCCATCACCTCAAATAAAGATTAAACCTCCTGCAATAGGAGAGTAAAACATCTTCTCTGTTATTCCTATGGGAAAGAGATAATACGTTTAAAAATCTTTCTGATGCCACGACTGTAAGATTAATGCTGTTATCCAGTTTGTTATCTGTCTGCTGTGTCTCCTCGTGTCTACCATAAGTCAATAGAGCATCACTTTTCTAATTGAAATCACTGTGATGATGGAGTCTGTTCGTGGAAATGAAAGGTGGTTGCCATGATCTGGTGGAAATTGAATTAATCCTCTGGGAACGAGGCCGACCTAATTATTTTGCTCAGAAATACTGGGCTTGCTTTGACTTCTTCAGTATACAGCCGTGGGAAAGAGGCCAAGGTGCCATTTAGCAAATCTTTTCTTGAATTGCTTTAAACTCACCTTACATTTAACTGTGAGACCTTTTCATTGTAAAGTGTTATTTCTTGTGTTTTTCACCTTTTTATTTGCAGGTATTCTTCAATGAAAAGGGTAATATTTCAGTCACATACTAAATTCTTTCTGCCCTATATTTGTCACACTCAGATGTTATTTATAGAAGTTATGCCTTTGATACTCAAACATAATGCTTCTCAGAGATACTATTGGGAGAAACACAAGGTTCAACTCTTCTCAGAAATCATCTAGTCTCACCCAATTATTGCAACAACAACATCAACAGCAGTAATTTGTTGTGTGCACATTATGATTCAGACACTACTGTCCTAAGTATATTGCAAACATTTTCTCATTTTCTATGCTGTTAATATTTCCTCTACATACAGTTTTAAAGAAGCACTGAAATTTTAAGACTCTAATGTCACACAGCTAATAAACCGCAGAACAATGTTTGAAACAGGCAGTCTAACTGCAGAATTAGATTGACACTTTACATACAGGACATTCATGAGATTCTGAATTTCAGATAAGCAATAAATTTTTTTAGTAAACATACATCCCAAATATTGCAGGAGACATTCAAATGCTAAAAAAAAAAAATTAAAACAAAGACAAACTTTGTCATTTATCTGAAATTTGAATTTAACTGAGTGTGCTATGTGCATTGTTAGTTTTGTTTAAGCTTTTTTAAAATTGGTCTATTTCTGACTGTGCTGGGTCTCTGTTGCTGTGCATGGGCTTTCTCTAGTTGCAATAAGTGGGAACTACCCTCTTGTTGCAGTGGTTTCTCGTATTACGGAGCATGGGCTCCAGGTGCCCAGGCTTCAGTAGCTGAAGTGCATGGGCTTAGTTGCCCTGTGGCTTGTGGGATCTTCCTGGACCAAGGATCAAACCCATGTCCCCTGAGTTGGCAGGCAAATTCTTAACCACTGGGCAATCAGGGAAGTCCCTGCTTAGTTTTTGTTAAAGCTGGCAGCCCTATTTAGAGCCCATGTTCGTAAGCAATCTGCTGTGCTGCTGCTATGTCTGAGCAGTGAGGAAAAATGTATTCCTTAGCCTCTTATGGTTGACTGGGGGCTGAGCTAGTTCCTCTCCTCCCCACTCCACCCTGAGAGAGTGAGATCATCCCTTCTCTTGCCATCTCAGATCCCACAGTATGATAGTTGAACGCTCCTTTTAGTATGTCTCAAAACATGTTGCAAAGACTTCAGGCTCTCTGTCCTGGGGTAGGTATTTAAGTCTTGGTAGCTGTTATTGACACACATTTGGAACATAGTACTCCTGACATTCAGAGAGAAGGGTGGACATTCATCACTCAATAAGTATAGTCCTGATGGCTCAGGTGATAAAGAATCTGCCTGCAGTGCAGGAGGCTTGGGTTTAGTCTCTGGGTTGGGAAGATCCCCTAGAGAAGGGAATGGCAACCCACTCCAATATTCTTGCTTGGAGAATTCCATGGACAGAGGAGCCTGGCAGGTTAAGTCCATGGGGTGGAGAAGAGTCAGACACGACTGAATATCTAATACTTTCACTCTTTTTCATATATGTGGATACGTTTATTATTTTTTGTGATCTTTCGAAGTGTTCAATGTTTTGCTGAAATGATGACATCACAGCCAGCATAGAGAACCCATACAGAATGGTGCTCAATAAAGATTTTGGCTTCATTTCATTCTTTTCTCTGTGCATAATCTTTATCTTCTACTGATTAAAACGTCTGCATTCTGATCCCAGCTGGGCCATTAGAAATTTCGAGACCTTGGGCAAGCTTTTCACTGCATTTTAATTCTATCCTTTATAAAGTGAAAAATGGGGTTGGATGTTTCTCTCCTAATGTTCCATTTGTCCTTGGTAGTCTGTGATACTGGGGCTTGAGAAAGACTGGCTCAGGTGCTTCATTACGTATTTTTGTAACTAGTATTGTGACGACATTCTAGGGCTTGTCTTAGTTTCCATTGTGTGTAAGTCAGTTCTTGAATTATATACTTGTTCCTAGTTTGGCTGCTTATACCAGACCATGTGGCAAATTTGTCCTCCATATGATATGAGAATGGGGTCTAATAATTCTATCATCTTCCCTATAGAATTCAGCACAGTTATGGTAATAGATAAATACAATCTCTATTGTTTGACAGTATTTAATAGCCTGTGGATACCAACCAGCCGAAGTCTCTCCATGGTCTGACCCAAGCTCACTTTTCTTTTCAAGCTTTTTTGTCACCACTCAACACAGTGATCCAGTCACGTCAGATGACTTCCTCTTGCCTGAACGTGTCATGCAGTTCCTTGACTTTGTACTGTTCTCTTTGTAGTGCTCTGCCTCCTAGTCAGCAGCGAGAGCTAACGTGTGTGAGGTTCTCACTACACGAAAGGCACGCTTATACGCTGACTCATCCAGTTTTCCCAACACCCCAGTGACATGGATGATGTTCTTATCCCCATTTTTCAGAAGCAGAAACTGAGGTTTGGAGAGATTAAGAAACTTTTCCAAAGTTGTATGGCTAGTAAGTAGCAGCACCAAAATCCCAAGCCAGGCAACCTAGTTCTGAATTTCATGCTTTTATCTTCTACAACAGACTGCCTCAGTTAACTGCGCCCTTTCCCAGGTTACCTGAGGAGAGCAGAGATATCAGGAAACAATGAGGACAAAATAAATATAAACAATGAGGACAAGAGGAAGTAGTAACTTTTTTAGAATAAAAAGGAGAGGGTACAAGTTGGCCAGAAAGGAGAAACAGCAAAGGAGAAGAAGAAAGCAAGACGCTGGGGTTTCCTTTTGAATGGACCTGTGAAGCTGTTGATCCTATATTCTGTTCCTCCTTGGTGTCTACACTTTCACCTCTGCCTGCCTGGTGCAACCACCCAGTCAGCTCTCTACCAAATAACTCCTACTCCTTCCTCAGGAATCAGCTCAGGACTGGCCTTCCCTGATCACAACTCTAGGTTTGGGAGTCCCTGTGACCCTGTGTTACCTCAGCCCACTGCTTCACAGTTTAGTGCAAGTTGTAGACACACCTGTCTTCTCCAACAAACCATGAACAACTTGGGGAGAAGGGTGCATTACCACCTTCAGTATACAGTGACTAAACTCTCTAGTTCTAACACACCTGGGAGAATGAATCCCTGGGAAATTTCTGCCAACACCAGTGTATGTACTCCTATCTTGAAATTATTACTTAGCATAGATTATGGGATTAATTGCTGGAGAGCTAGTGTACGAGGCTCTGAATAGAATAAAATATCAATACCAGTCTATCCACATTTATTTCTTGGAATAGGTCATTCATTTACTTATCCATAAATCAACTCATTCTTTCAATAAATTTTTAAACATTTATTAAAAAGCCATAATTGGGGAATTCTCTGGCAGTCCAATGTTAGGACTGCATGCCTTCCCTGCAAAGGGTGGGGTTAGATCCCTGGTTGGGGAACTAACCTTCCAGAAGCCACATAGCACAGCCAGAAAATACAAACAAAAACAACCCTTGTTTGTCACTCATTCTGTGCATTCCTTCATTCACTCAACACATATTTATTATCTGTTAAGTGTTCAAGCTGTGGGTGAATTGGTGACTGTAACAGGAACACTTCTCTAGCGGGAATCATAGGATCCTGGACAAAACAGTCAATACAAATGTAAAGGCATGAATGCAAAGTTATAAATTGTGATATGTGCTTTGGAAGAAACTAAAAAGGTGCAGTTATAGAGAATAAAAATGAAAGGGTGGTCAGAGAAGCTCTCTCAGCTTGCTGCCAGACACTGACCTCAGGAGCAACTGAAAGACTGGTGGGCAATGCGAGTAGGAATCTACAGTAGATACTTCCTGCTGAGGACAATTGCAGAAAATAGCAGTGGATGGAGAACAAAGAGGGGCTTACCTGCTCTTATTAGGCCCATGGGGAAAGCTTTCCTAGAGGAAAGGATATTTCCACTGACTCTTGGAGAATGAGAAAGCCTATTTGAAACCTTCCAGGCTGTGAAATCAATACTGGCACTTAACTTCTCTCAACTCTTGCATTTCTATCCTCAGTTCCTGCTGTAAGACTGATCTTTCTAAAGCTTATGTCTGAATATATAAATTCCATAATTAATAACCTAAGCAGCTTCCCATCCTCTCTCCAGGATATACAGACTGAAAACAGAGCATGGCATATTTCACAACATGATCTCAACATTACTACGTGCCCCCTCCTTGCCTGCAACCTTTAGTAGTGAATTCTCAGCTGGGCTCCTTCACACATTGATGGTTATCCCAAGGTATTCCCTCTGCTTTGGCAAGCTCCAACATGTGGGCTTCTACTTTAAAGCCCAGATCAGCTATCACCTGCGTCATACACGGTCTTATCACTCTTCTTGCCCCATCTAACAGGTGGAGAGAACAAGTCCTTCTTTTTTGTCCTTCCAAAGCATCTTGAACCTAACTCTATTTTGGAAGTTATCTCGCTAGACCATAATTATTATGTGGTCTGCCTTTCTTGCTGTACTGTGTGCTTCATGAAGACAAGAATATTGTCTTTATTAGTCTTTGTACTCCTAGGCCTAGAAAGCACAGTGATTATCTTACAGGTGAGCAATCAGGGATTTCTTCTTAAGTGCATGAATGGAGAGAAGGGAAATGCCTTACTGGGTGAATTCTCAAGGTACAGTTTGGTTTAGAGAATACAGGCTGGCACAAGAAAGAGAAGGAAATTAAGAAAGACAGAAGAGACTATACTTAACCCGATGAGGAGTTTACAATAAAGTAGAAAGCATCAGTTCCAGATTTCCAAATTTCTGGATTCATAAAGGTCATTAAGGTGAAATGGAATTAAGTGTTAGCCACGTATGCTGCTGCTGCTTCATTGCTTCCTTTGTGTCCGACTCTGTGCAGCCCTAACGACTTGGAGAATTGATCTTTCAGTGTCCTATCTTTTTGTCTTTTCGTGCTGTTCATGGGGTTCTCAAGGCAAGAATACTGAAGCAGCTTGCTATTTCCTTCTCCAGTGGACCACGTTTTGTCAGAACTCTCCACCATGACCCCTCCGTCTTGGGTGGATCTACACGGCATGGTTCACATTTTCATTGAGTTAGACAAGGCTGTGGTCCAAGAGATCAGATTGGTTAGTTTTCTATTATTGTGGTTTTGTTTGTCTTCCCTCTGATGGAGAAGGATAAGAGGCCTATGGAAGCTTCCTGATGGGAGAGACTGACTGAGGGGGAAACTGGGTCTTGTCCTGATGGGTGGGGCCATGCTCAGTTCAGTTCAGTTCAGTCACTCAGTCGTGTCTGACTCTCTGCGACCCCATGAATCGCAGCACGCCAGGCCTCCCTGTCCATCACCAACTCCCGGAGTTCACTCAGACTCACGTCCATCGAGTCAGTGATGCCATCCTGCCATCTCATCCTCTGTCGTCCCCTTTTCCTCCTGCCCCCAATCCCTCCCAGCATCAGAGTCTTTTCCAGTGAATCAACTCTTCGTGTGAGGTGGCCAAGGTACTGGAGTTTCTGCTTTAGCATCAGTCCTTCCAATGAACACCCAGGACTGATCTCCTTTAGAATGGACTGGTTGGATCTCCTTGCAGTCCAAGGGACTCTCAAGAGTCTTCTCCAACACCACAGTTCAAAAGCATCAATTCTTCTGTGCT
>NW_011494771.1:2189853-2191273 GCF_000754665.1 Bison bison bison
CAGCATTCTTCACAGTCCAACTCTCACATCCATACGTGACTACTGGAAAAACCATAGCCTTGACTAGATGGACCTTTGTTGGCAAAGTAATGTCTCTGCTTTTGAATATGCTATCTAGGTTGGTCATAACTTTCCTTTCAAGGAGTAAGTGTCTTTTAATTTCATGGCTGCACTCACCATCTGCAGTGATTTTGGAGCCTCCAAAATGGGCCATGCTCAGTAAATATTTAATCCAATTTTCTATTGATGGGTGGGGCTGTGTTCCCTCCCTGTTATTTACCTGGGGCCAAACTATGGTGGGAACTTCCCTTGTAGCTCAATAAAGAATCTGCCTGCAGTGCAGGAGACTCAGGTTTGATCCCTAGCCCCGGAAGATCTTCTGGAGAAGGAAACTGTAACCCACTCCAGTATCCTTGCATGAAAAAATCTCATGGACAGAGGAGCTTGGTGGGCTGGAGTCCATGGGGTCTCAAAGAGTCAGGCACAACTGAACAACTAACACTTATTACTTAAACTATGGGGGATGTAATGAAGATAATGGTGACCTCCTTCAAAAGGTCCCAAGTGTGCACTGCTACACTTAGTGCTCCCAACCCTGCATCAGGCCACTCCTGACCCAACACCTCCACGGGAAACTCCTGCACACTCATAGGCAAGTCTGGGTCGTTCTCTTGTGGGGTCACTTCTACTTTCTCTGGGTCCTGGTATGCACAAGGTTCTGTTTGTGCCCTCCAAGAGTCTGTTTCCCCAGTCCTGTGTAGGTTCTGGCAGCTCTGTGACGGGGTTAGTGGCGACCTCCTCCAAGAGGGCTTATGCCGGACCCAGGTCTGCTCCACCCAGAGCCCCTGTCCCTGTAGCAGTCCACTGCTGACTGGTACCTTCACAGGAGACACTCAAACACTGTTCTGTCTCAGTCTCTGTGGGGTCTCTGGATCCTGGTGTGCATCAGGTTTGTTTGAGCCTTCTGGGCATCTTTGGCGGGTAAGGGGTTTGATTATAAATACAAATCCCTCCCTCCTACCATCTTTCTGGGGCTTCTCTGCCCTTGGATGTGGAGTATCTCCTCATAGTCGCTCCAGCACCGCACAGCTGCTGTGTTTTATTGACTGTGCCAAAGCCTTTGCCTGTGTGGATCCAACAAACTGGAAAATTCTTCAAGAGATGGGAATACTGGACCACCTGAGCTGACTCCTGAGAAATCTGTATGCAGGTCAGGAACTGGCAGTTAGAACTGGACATGGAACAACAGACTGGTTCCAAATCACTAAAGGAGTACGTCAAGGCTGTATATTGTCACCCTGCTTATGTAACTTATATGCAGAGTACATCATGAGAAATGCCGGGCTGGATGAAGCACAAGCTGGAATCAAGACTGCCGAGAGAAACATCAATAACCTCAGATACACAGATGGCACCACCT
>NW_011494771.1:2191373-2191554 GCF_000754665.1 Bison bison bison
GGATCTCCTTGCAGTCCAAGGGACTCTCAAGAGTCTTCTCCAACACCACAGTTCAAAAGCATCAATTCTTCTGTGCTCAGCATTCTTCACAGTCCAACTCTCACATCCATACGTGACTACTGGAAAAACCATAGCCTTGACTAGATGGACCTTTGTTGGCAAAGTAATGTCTCTGCTTTTG
>NW_011494771.1:2191910-2201919 GCF_000754665.1 Bison bison bison
CCAACCTAAACAGCATATTAAAAAGCAGAGATATTACTTTGCCAACAAAGGTCCATCTAGTCAAGGCTATGGTTTTTCCAGTAGTCATGTATGGATGTGAGAGGTGGTCTCTAAAGAAAGCTGAGCACCAAAGAATTGATGCTTTTGAACTGTGGTGTTGGAGGAGACTCTTGTGAGTCCCTTGGGGTGCAAGGAGGTCCAACCAGTCCATCCTAAAGGAAATCAGTCCTGAATATTCATTGGAAGGACTGATGCTGAAACGAAATGCCAATACTTTGGCCACCTGATATGAAGAACTGAGTCATTTGAAAAGACCCTGATGGTGGGAAGGATTGAGGGCGGGAGGAGAAGGGGACAACAGAGGATGACATGGTTGGATGGCATCACTGACTCAATGGACTTGAGTTTAAGTAAACTCCAGGAGATGATGATGGACAGGGAGGCCTGACGCACTGAAGTCCATGTAGTCACAGAGAGTCTGACACGCCTGAATGACTGAAATGAACTGAACTGAACTGTGCAGCCCACCAGCTTCCTCTGTCCATGGGATTCTCTAGGCAAGAGTACTAGAGTGAGTTGCTGTGCCCTCCTCCAGATAATCTTACTGACACAAGGATCAAACCCACGTCTCCTGCATTGAGGGCAGATTCTTTGCTGAACCACCAGGGAAGCCCTTAGCCACGTATATTCATGGGTAAATCTGGGAACTAATACAGCAATGCCATCTAATAGTTACATGGTGAGAGCCAGTTGTGTGATTTTGAATGTTTTAGTAGCCACATTGGAGAAGGCAATGGCAACCCACTCCAGTACTCTTGCCTAGAAAATGGATGGAGGAAATGAAAATGCTCCTTCTGCCATGGACGGAGGTACCTGGTAGGCTGCAGTCCATGGGGTCGCTGGGAGTCGAACACAATTGAGCGACGTTGCTTTCACTTTTCACTTTCATGCATTGGAGGAGGAAATGGCAACGCACTCCACTGTTCTTGCCTGGATAATCCCAGGGATGGCGGGACCTGGTGGGCTGCTGTCTATGGGGTCGCACAGAGTTGGACACGACTGAAATGACTTAGCAGCAGTAGCCACATTAAAGAGGTTAAAAACAGATGGAATTAATTTTAATTATATATTTTACTTACTGTAATATATTCAGAATATTATCATTTCCACATGTAATCAATATAAAATATGATATTCTAATTTTTTGCAGTGATCATCAAAATCTATTATGTATTTTATTTTTAGAAAATTTTATTGGAGAATAGTTGTTTTACAATGTTATGCTAGTTTCTACTGTACAACAAAGTGAATCAGCTATATGTTTACATATGGCCCCTCTTGTTTGGATTCCCTTCCCCTTTAGATCATCACAGATCATATGTAGAGTTCTCTGAGCTATACAATAGGTTCTTATTAGTTGTATATTTTATCCATAGTATCAATAGTGTATATATGTCAATTGCAGTCTTCCAAGTCATTCCATCCCTTCTTCCCCCTTGGGGTCCATATATTTGTTCCCTACATCTGTATCTCTATTTCTGCTTTGTAAATAAGATCATCTATGCCATTTTTTTTCAGATTCCACATATATGTGTTAATATACAGTATTTGGTTTTCTCTTTCTGACTTCACTCTGTATAAATCTCTAGGTCTATCTGGATATATTTGTTCCTTTTTATAGCTGAGTAATATTCCATTGTGTGGGTGTACCATATCTTCTTTATCCATTCTTCTGTTGATGGACATCTAGGTTGCTTCCATGTCCTAGCTACTGTAAATACCGCTACAATGGATATTGGGGTGTATGTATCTTTTTGAATTATACTTTTCTCTGGGTATATGCCCAGCAGTGTGCTTGCTGTGTCATGTGGGAGTTCTATTTTTAGTTCTTTATGGAACCTCCACAGTGGTTGTATCAATTAACATTCCCACCAACATCACAAGAGGGTTCCCTTTACTCTACCTCCTCTCCATCATTTATTGTTTGTAGATTTTGTAATGGCCATTCTGACCTGTGTGAGATGATATCTCATTGTAGTTTTGATTTGCCTTTCTCTAATAATTAGTGATGTGGAGCATCTTTTCATGCGTTTGTTGGCTATCTGTATGTTTTCTTTTGAGAAATATCTGTTTAGGTCTTCCACCCATTTTTTGACTAGATTCTTTGTCATTTTGATATTGAACTGCATGAGCTGTTTGTATATTTTGGAGATTAATCTTTTGTCAGTTGCTTTTTTTTTGCAAATATTTTGTCCCTTTCTGAGGGTTGTCTTTTCATCTTATTTATGGTTTCCTTTGCTCTGCAAAAGGTTTTAAGTTTAATTCATTCACATTTGTTTGTTTTTATTTGCATTACTCTAGGAGGTGTGTCACAGAGAAGGCAATGGCACCCCACTCCAGTACTCTTGCCTGGAAAATCCCATGGACAGAGGAGCCTGGTAGGCTGCAGTCCATGGGATCGCTAAGAGTCGGACATAACTGAGCGACTTCACTTTCACTTTTCACTTTCATGCATTGGAGAAGGAAATGGCAACCCACTCCAGCGTTCTTGCCTGGAGAATCCCAGGGACGGGGGAGCCTGGTGGGCTGCCGTCTATGGGGTTGCACAGAGTCGGACACGACTGAAGCGAGTTAGCAGCAGCAGGAGGTGTGTCAAAAAGATTTTATACTTACAGAAAATCTCACTTTGAATGAGCCACATTTCCAGTGAACAGTATGGCTAATGATCCCACATCAGAAAGCTCAAAACCTAGAACATTTGGGTATTTCCAAAAAGATAAACTATTTTTCTTTTCTTTTTTTTTGATGATATATTTTTTATTATAGCACTTTAGAATTTACACATCATCTTGGAATACATTATCAAATTTTGAGAAGATTTCAGAGTTTTGAGAAGTTTACACAGTTTTCACAACCATTGTAACATTTAATCTTCACAATAACCCTAGAAGTAGGTATCATTAGCCACATCTTAAAAATGAGGAGCAAGACATTTAGTAAAGTTAAGTAACTTTTTTTTTTTAGATAAAGTATTTTAATTAGATTTTAAAGGAAAAAAGAAAACACAAATATTTTGTAAGTTACAAATACTAGGACATAAGACATAAAAATGATCGCCTACGTATTTTCACTGCATAGGCAGGACAATGAATGTATAGGGTTTAATTTTAATTTTATACAATTTTATCATGTTGACTTCTCTATACAATTCAGTATGTTTAGAACTTACTTTGCTAAGAGGTGACCTTGGGAAAAGTAGGAAGAAAATGGAAAGAAGAAGTTCAAATTCCTTTTCACAGACATTTCTGAAAAAAGTATAAATTTATAAGCCCTTCCAAGAAAGTCACCAAGAGGTTTAAGAATGTTCATATATACTATTTGACAGAAGAATCTTACATCCAGGATTCAACCATCAGGAAACATTTGGAAATGCAACTGAGATTGAAGCATCAAGATTTTCATTATCCTTTTGTTATATAAATTAGTAACTGGAAATAATTTAGGGTCTAGCATTACTGGACAGTTAACCTATGGTATATATTTCTAATGAAGAATTGTGTTGTCACTAAAATTTTTGCATGGGAAAATTTTTGACGTGGCAAATTGTCTGATATATTGCTAATCAAAAAGCATAGGAAACAAAATTGCATATTCAATATTAATCTATATGAAAGGTACAATGAAAGATGGAAAAGTATAACAGTATCTCAATAGTAGAATTTTGAGTGACTCGTGTATTTTTTTTTCTTCTGTTTTAATGAGTTTTACAACTTTTCTCACAAGGAATGCATTCTAGGTCTATATACAAGCAAAAGAAACCTGGATAATATTTAACCTTGTTCACAACCTTAATATTTAACCTTTCTCACAACCATTATAAGCTAGGAACACTTCCCCACAACTTCTCTTCCCTCCACATGCATGTGATCTCTGTCTCTGGCTTTGGATGAGGAGGGAGAGAGGAGTGACTGAGGAAGGGGCAGCTGGAGGCAGCTGAGTGATGGGGTAGCTTACTGGAAGAAAGCTGGAAGACCAGCCTTCTTGTCTTGGATTTCTGAGCTGACTGGGAAAAATTTAGTCATCCCCCCTGGGTTCCAGTTCCTCATCTATAAAAGGTGATGAAAGTCCTTGGGATGAATTCCCCTTAGGAAAGGAAAGGAAAGTGAAGTTGCTCAGTCGTGTCTGACTCTTTGCGACCCCAAGGAGTGTAGCCTACCAGGCTCCTCTGTCCATGGGATTTTCCAGACAAGAATACTGGCATGGGTTGCCATTTCTCTTCTCCATAGCTACATCTAATTGTCTATGATGAGTCCTCTGACCAAAAAAAAACCCCAAAAACCAAAAACTTAAGCTTAGCATTTTTCTCTCCTCCCAACACGTCTTTTCAGTTCTGCTTTCTCTGACTGTGTGTGAGTGTTTAACAAATGGTAACCAGCTGCATGCTTGACACCCCCCATCCCCAAATATCTAGAGTCTTTCTACTAGCCAATCCCCATAGTGCTCCAAATGGCACACCCTTAATTTCAGGAAGCTTCTCTTCTTTAACATATTTCTGGAATACCACCTGTCTCCCAGGTCAACTGCAAGAAAAAGAATCTTTGATCCATTTCAGAAACTGTTTCAAGTCACAACCTTTCTTTGAAAAATAAACAGCCTAATTTGGAGATTCTATTTTAAAACCTGAAAATATTTTCTGGATCTCTTCTCCAAGAGCCTTTTTTTGGTGCCGTTTTGAAAGGTAACAATGTGGATGAATGGTGGCCTGTAGGTAGCCTAGTGATCTGTAGAGCATGACTCATCTCCTCTCAAAAGGATTATACCAAAGTGACATCTGCAAAAAACAGCTCCAGAATGGGAGGTTGTCTAATTCTTACTAGGCGTCATTCTTTAATGTCTCTCTCAGGAGACAGGTTTTGCCTTTACATTACAGGATTAATGTCTACATTTTCTCTATGTGAATGAAATCCAAACCCATGAATTGACAAACTAGTCTCTGAAATGCTCACAGCCTTATGATAGTTCTGTTACCTAGCATGGTACCTGGTGTGGGGCAGATTCTTCATATATGTATATTGACCAGAAATGTTCTTAGATCAATAAATCCCAACACATGATTGAACTTCTGGTCTTTCTTAAAACTTATGGGATGAAAGATTATGAAAACTCTATGCCATAGTAATACTTGGTATATATATGATAATACTACAGTATACTACAGTATATGGTAATACTACAGTATTCCTGAACTTTTGTTTAATGTATGTTTATTTAATTATTTACTTATTATATTCATTCATTCACCAAATATTTAGGAGGTATTATACCAGTTACTTTGGAGAAGGAAATGGCAACCCACTCCAGTGTTCTTGCCTGGAGAATCCCGGGGGTGGGGGAGCCTGGTGGGCTGCCGTCTCTGGGGTCGCACAGAGTCGGACATGACTGAAGCGACTTAGCAGCAGCAGCAGCATACCAGTTACTACTTTTTGACACCCATCAATTAACAGCAGACTACAGAAAAACATTCTGGGCTTAGTACATTTGGGATTCAAAGTCAAATTCTGCTTCTTACCAGCTGCATGAACTTGAGCTAGTTAATCTCTGACTCAATTCCTTTTTCTATAAAATGGGGATAACACATATGAAATCATTTGTGTAAATCACTAATCAAGTTTCTGGGATGAACTTGGAATTATTTTTTTAAAGTGTCTATATGTAGCCATATAGCTAATTCATGTTGTTTTATAGCAGAAACTAACACAACATTGTAAAGCAATTATACTCTAATAAAAAACATATTTAAAGTATGTAGAAACTATGAAACCATTTTCACAAACGTTACCTCTTGTAATGGTTGTATCTCCTTTGTGAGAAGATGCATTATTTTTAGGTTTTGCATCTGGGGAATTGCATGAATGGTCTAGGGAGGAAGAAATTTGGGGGCATGGGAACAACAGAACCCTGGTGTCATGAAATACAGTCTTGATGCAGTGATGATGTATGTGGCTATTAGTGAGGTGTGCAAGGGGTAACAGGTGCAGGGGCCTTTTGCAAAGTGAAATTTCAGAAATAGCAGTGCTCTACATATGGCCTGGTGAAGCAGGGAGCTGGTATTTGAATATTTACTTTGTGCTATTGCCTTCATTATCACCACCATAATCCTCCACCACTAGACACATTTACAAATGGGGAAACATAAGCTCAGAGATGTTTATTTGCACAAGATTTCTGAAGATCCCAAGTGGCAAAGCTGGGCTTTGAATGCAAGTATGTGTGTGGCTGAGAGACTCAGCTCAAGCAGCACATCTGAAATTGCAAGTCACAGATGTTTTAATCCATGATCTACTGAGCACTTAATATCTTTCAGGAAATTTCTAAGACTTTATACATGTTAACTCATTTAATCTTCATTATACTTCATGAAACATATTTTTCATGTTATAGATAAGGCAACTAAGGTGAAAGTTATTAACATGCTTACCCAATATCACATGATTAGAAGTAATGGTGATGAGATTCAATACAGGTGATTCTGGGATCCTCTGACTTAATCCTAATAGAATATTTTAGAATTCAGTCCTCAAATAAGGGTTAAGATTTGTGAACTTCATAGCCTATTAGTAAATACTGGCTTAAAGAATCTATAATTTGAAATGTAATGGTTCACTATGGTTTTTCTTATTTGATTAGAAGTGAGAAAAGGGAAACTTGTGTTTTTGAACAATAAGTAAAACTAGACAACTATGAAACTATGGTTAGATTTGAGTACCCATGTTCTGATCAGCTTTGTCTTCATCTAATTTTTATATATTTTTTGGAAAAGCAGTCATAGTTCCTGGCTGCAGCATGCTTGGCTGTGCATTTAGAAGTTTTAAAATATGTTCATTTTTCTCCATCTGATGATGGTCTTGGTCAGTAAGCTGTGGGCAATTCATCTTATTGATATTCTCTTATTTCATGTCTAGGTCACTACCTCATTTCTTAAAATTCCCCTTGCTTTTATTTTCCTTTTCGTTTTGATTTTTTATGCTTGGTGAAAGGCAAGCTTTAGAGAGAAAAAGGAACCATAGATTTATGACTCCTTGATTGGGTGAATGAGCAAGGTTGCCCTTTAGTTGTACAGGTTGAGTACTGCACAACGAAAGGAGTCACCATTTGCATGGTTTATGATGTAAATAACATTCCCTGGAGTTGTGCAATGTGTTCATGTACCTGAATGAATACTGATGTAAGTGTGGTTAAGATGCCATTTATGTACGAACATGTCTGCATGTGTGACTCATGTATCTAAGAATTCCTATTGTAAGAATTTGTACGTGTATTTGCATCTGTGTCTAAGTTTTTTTTTTAATATAAATTTATTTATTTTAATTGGAGGCCAATTACTTTACAATATTGTAGTAGTTTTGCCATACCTTGACATGAATCTACCACGGGTGTACATGTGTTCCCCATCCTGAATCCCCTTCCACCTCCCTTCCCATCCCATCCCTCCGTGTCATCCCAGTGCACCAGCCCTGAGCACCCTGTCTCGTACATCGAACCTGAGTATACGTTTTGATGATGGAGTGGGAGATATGGGTCAAGAGACATGTAATATCTTACTTTCCAATAAGACATATGAGTTTGCAGCAAGAGGAGTCATGTTTCTTTTTGAAGTACCATTTAAGTATGATACAGAGTAGGCTAAAGAGACAAAGTGCCAAATAAACACTTGGTGATTATACAAAATTACTCCGATTTCCCACCCAAGGAATGCACCTCTGTTTAGCCTGAAGAGCATGATTTCATTTCCTTTAGTATGGGTGAATATTTAATAGGAGTTTCCATTCTGAGCTTTACAAACTTTTTTTTTACAGCTTTACAAATCTAGCTTTATAAACTCTCTTTCTTAGACATATCTTTCTTCCTCACCTGTTTAAAAAAAAGCAAACAAAAAACAAAACCACCCAAACATGTGCATGCACATATGTGTACATGAGTATGTGTATGTATATGTAATTTTCTTGTATTTCAGAGAACTCTGTAAAATCAAATCATGAGATCTGATGCAAGAAGACTGGTCCAAAATTGGAAAAGGAGTACAACAAGGCTGTATATTGTTACCCTGCTTATTTTACTTCTAATTAGAGTACATCAGGCAAAATGTCAGGCTGGATGAATCACAAGCTGGAATCAAGATTGTTGGGAGAAATATCAAAACCTCAGATATGCAGATGATACCACCCTAATGGTAGAAAGCAAAGAGGAACTATAGAGCCCCTTGGTGAAGTTGAAAGACGAGAGAGAAAAAGCTGGGTTGAAACTCAACATTCAGAAAACTAAGATTATGGAATCCAGTCCCATCACTTCATGGCAAATAGGGAAACAGTGGTAGATTTTATTTTCTTGGGCTCCAAAATCACTACAGATGGTGAATGCCCCCACAAAATTAAAAGACACTTGCTTCTTGGAAGAAAAACTGTGACAAACCTAGACAGTGTATTAAAATGCAGAGACAACACTTTGCCAACAAAGGTCCTTAGAGTCAAAGCTATGGTTTTTCCAGTAGTCATGTACGGATGTGAGAGTTGGACCATAAAGAAGGCTGAGCACCCAAGAATTGATGCTTTTGAACTGTGGTACTGGAGAAGACTCTTGAGAATCCCCTGGACTGCAAAGAGATCAAACCAGTTAATCCTAAAGGAAATCAACCCTGACTATACATTGGAAGGACTGGTGCTGAAGCTCCAATATTTTGACCACCTGATGCAGAGCTGACTCATTGGAGAAGACCTTGATGCTGGGAAATATTGAGGGCAGGAGGAGAAGGGAACAACAGAGGGATGAGATGGTTGGATGGTGTCATGGACTCAATGGACACGAGTTTGAGCAAACTCCAGGAGACAATAAAGGGCAGGGAAACCTGGTGGGCTATAGCCCATATTGTTGCAAAGACAGGCAAGAGTGAGCGAGCACACACACGTGCAAGTGGCATTGTAATCATATATCCTAAAACTCACCCTTTTCAAGTGTACAATTAAATGCATTTTAAAGTTAACTTTATAAGAAATTGCCAATTTGTTTTCCAAAGAGGCTGTCCCATTTTACATTCTTGCCAGTAATGTATGAGAGTTTCAATTTATCGACTTCCTTGTCAACACTTGGTATTGTCAGTCTTTTGATTATAGCCATTCTTCTGTGGCTATACAGAAGTATTTGTATTATGGTTTTAATTTGTATTTCTTATTAACTAATGATATTTAGTATCTTTTCATGTGCCAATGTCCATTTGTATGACATCTTTAGTAAAGTATCTATTTGTATATTTTACCCTTTAAAATTTTTGTGATGTTTGTCTACTTCAGAGTTGCAGGAGTTTTCTATGATATACATAATTTATCAGATATATTATTTGCAAATATACAGGTATAACTTAGTTGCATTAAAAATCCATTTGGTATTATCTGATAAATTTGAATATATTCATATATCTCATATCATCTAGCAATCCTACTCTTCGTTATATATGCAACAGAAATGTGTGCACATACGGACCAAAAGATTGGAAAATGTCTGTGACTGAACTATTTGTGTTAGATCTAAAATGGAAACAGTGCAAATGTCCATCATCAGTAAGGGTAGAATGCATTTTGCTATGTTCATAAAAATCAAACTGCACAGAGATGGAATGTACTCATAATAACTAAATCAATAAGTGGATAAATTTCACAGAAGTATTCTGAATAGAAGACTAGAGATGGAAGATATAAACTGTACCATTCAATTTATATAAAGTTCAAAACTGATACATGGTGTTAGAAGTCATATGATTGTTACATTTTAGGGAGGGGAATGCATAGTCATTCAAGGTGTGTGAGAAAGGGGCTTCTGGAATTGCTGGCAGTAACCTACTTTTTAACCAAATAGTGGTTATAAAAATGTATCAATTTGTGAAAGTTTATTGTATTTTATGCTCATGATTTGTTAACTTTTTCTCTATAGGTTATGCTTCAAAAAAAAAAAAAAAAAA
>NW_011494771.1:2202019-2229123 GCF_000754665.1 Bison bison bison
TTTAGGGAAGAAAATGAATATGTGCTCTGGTACTAGATGGGGTACAAATCCTGGCTCTCTTCCTCCCTAGATGAAGGGTCTTGCCTGAGTTATGTAACTGTGCTCCAATTGCCTCCTCTGTAAGAGGAAAATACTAATAGCATCTGTTTCCTAAGTTGTGAGAAATACATTACTCAGTTGAAGCTCTAAGAGTGCTTATACCTGTGTGCTCAATAAATATTGGCTACTGTTGTGGTTCTGGAATACTTCCCTCTTTTTCTTCTTTTTAAAAAACTGTTTCCATTATATCTCACCTCTCAAATTCAGGTTTTCTCTAGGATTCCATCCACTCATCTCACTCTGAACACCCTCTTGGGTCCTGTCGTTCTTCCTCGTGTCTCCCCACAAGTATTCACTGCTGGTTTCTCAGTCCTTCTCAGACATCTCCAAATATTCTGGCAACCCCAAATGAATCAACTGAATTCAGTACTTTGCTTTAAAGCCAGATCTTTTCCTTATTGTTCTGCATTCTCCTCACCATCCTTTGCCAGTCCATTACAATAGTAATGGAGCAAAAATCAGACAGATCTTGGGTCACATCCTAGGTTTACTTATTTTAGCTGTGAGACCTTGGGGGACTCAGAAAGTCAAAGTGTTAATCGCTCAGTCATGTCCAACTCTTTGCAACCCCATGGACTGTAACCCGCCAGGCTCCTCTGTCCATGGAATTCTCCAGGCAAGAATACTGGAGTGGGTAGCTATTTCCTTCTCCAGGAGATCTTCCTGACCCAGGGTCTCCTGCATTGCATGCATATTCTTTATCATCTGAGTCACTAGGGATCCTTATACACTTCTGCTGCTTCTTATTTAACATAAGGAATATAATATAACCTACCTAAGTTTGGCTGAGAGCACAAAATTTCTTCAGACTTAATATTGTGTTATGGTCGAATACATAACAGACATTTAATTAATGTTCACTATGATTACTTTTGTTATTCTATTATATTTTCATCTCTATTCCCATAATTAAATCATATTTATTCCTTTAACCATGTCCCTCTCCTAAAGAGGATACTGCCCTGATGCAGGTGTTTGGACCATATGACCTCATTAGCTGTCTTTTAGACTTGGAAGGCTTGGTGGAGAGAAACATTTCCTTCTTTGCAAAGGAGGTCAGGGAAAGGGCAATGCAGTGTTTTCCACTAATGAAATAGCAGTTACAGTGGGAGAGCAAGTCCCTCAAGGAGACTGGCTCTTATTTTTAGCTCAGCTCAAAGAACTGTAGCCTATTTTAGGCAGTCCTGGGACTTCCCACCGCAGTGTCAGAGATGGATGGATGTTCTGGCTACAAATATGTGCAGATATTCAAAGTGAAAGAAAGCCATGTGTTCTAGAGTAGAGAGATGATACTCATCACCAGACAATGAGAAGTATATTTTGACTAAAAATAATTTGGCTTTTTGGAGGAGTCTTTGGCCACAAGTTCTTCTTGTTGTTCAATTGTCAAGTCATGTCCGACTCTTCATGACCCCATGAAGTGCAGCAAGCCAGGCTTCCCTGTCCCTCACCATCTCCTGGAGTTTGCTCAAGTTCATGTCCATTGCATTGGTGATGCCATCCAACCATCTCATCCCCTGTCGCCCTCTTCTTCTTCTGCCTTTAAGCTTTCCCAGCATCAGGTTATTTTCTGGAGAATTGGTTGTTCACATCAGGTGGCCAAAATATTGGAGAAGGAATTCTATGATACAATAAATAGAAAAATATATTTGATAATCAGACATGAGTTCCCGTTTCCCAACACCAGTTATTAGCTGTTTAATATTTACTACACCAGTTCATCTCTCTGAGACTCAGTTTCCTAATTTGTGAAATGGGAATAATGAGTTACATCACAGAGTATTATTGTGAAAATCATATGAGATAAGGAAGATAAGATGCCTGTCACATAGCAGGTACTTAAGACATATGAGGTCCTTTCCTGCTGATGGTAAGTGGATTCTGTGTGTCTACATGGGTTTTTATTGGCTGCTTTATTGCAACCTTACCTTGGGCACACTGTGTAGCAGAAAGGGACTTGAATCAAAGCTAGTCCATTCTCTAGACAGGGCAATTGGAAGTGTCCTAGGCTAGCAGCTCAGGGCCATGAATCTTCTGGCATCAATTCCTACTCTGATTGCTGCTGCTGCTCCTAAGTCGCTTCAGTTGTGTCCAACTCTGTGCGACCCCATAGACGGCAGCCCACCAGGCTCCCCCATCCCTGGGATTCTCCAAGCAAGAACACTGGAGTGGGTTGCCATTTCCTTCTCCAATGCATGAAAGTGAAAAGTGAAAGTGAAGTTGCTCAGTCATGTCCGATTCTTAGAGACGCCATGGACTGCAGCCCACCAGGCTCCCCAATCCTTGAGATTCTCCAGGCGAGAGTGCTGGAGCGGGCTGCCATCACCTTCTCCCCTGCTCTGGTTAAGCCTTCACAATTTGCTCCAGTCCTTGTAGAAGGCCCCTACCCCTCTGCATCTGGTTCCTGTTCATTTGGGCAGCTCATTGGAAAGTGCAGTTTTTAAACAGCCTCAGATCAAGTCTAAATTTTTACTTTGGGACAGATTCTCTGCTTCTGGATGGACATCATTTGTGTTGAATTCTTCTCATTAACTCAAATTTGTTTATTTGTGTTTCACTTAGTAAGTTCTACTTACTGAGGTGGCCCTAAGCTATCCTACAGTAATTGGTGATAGTCATTTAACTATAACATTTTCCTAAAGATGAAGTGAATAGAAAATTAAAAAAAAAAACAAATTTTGAAACCAAATATCTTGTTTTGAATATCTAAAGTTTTAAACACCATGTTGATTAAAAAGGAACATGGATGAATCAAACAATTAGTTGGAAACACTATGACATATTCGGCAGACAATGTCATAAGTGAGGTTTCTTACAAACTGATGAAAGGAAGATTATCAGTGAACAGAATAATAGATGAGACATGAAGTTGTAATTAGAAAAGGGAAATAAAACTAGCAAATTAACCTAAGAAAAACTGAGAAGACTCACTAGTAGTTGAAGAAATTTAAGTGAACCGTAACACACATCAGTAATTTTTGTTCTGGGGACCACATAGACAAGGGACTATGAGTTGGTACCTTGATGGTCTTTGGGGTGGTAGAGGTAGGGTTTGGGTTGGGAGGAATGGCAGTGTAACACAGGTCCTCTCATACAATCCCAGGTCTCTTTCTGATTACAATGTAATATCTTGTGTTTGGTTATAGACACATGATAGGAGCTATTTCTTGCCAGAAGTAATTGTACCTTCTTTTCTCCAGTGTTACCTGGCACATGTATATGTTCGGATGTACAGCCAGTTAGTAAAATGTCCTGTAAATCTCAGGTTAGTAAAGTATTAACTCCTCTCATTAAATGGGCCAGTGTAAAATAAAATGGGCTCAGAGACAAAGAAATGGTTGGGCAAATAGATAACAAATATTTATGGAGTTTATGCTATAAGTACAGGGTCTCTGCTAAGAATCTTACATGTTTCCTTATCCTTAGGCATGGTTATCTTTATTTTAAAATGGGGAAATGAGGCTCTGAGAGATTAAATCACTTTGTGAAGTTCTCGGGTAAGGAAGAGAAGATGTGGGATTTCTAATACCTGGTTATGTTAAGCCCAACTCGCTATCAGAGAGAAGAGCTGAGCAGAAACCCATGCTTTATACTCAGTTTAAATTATTCTTCAAGGATTAAAAAAAAAAACTAATGTGATTTAAGGAAAAATGTGTTAAGTACTTTTGGTATACAACTAATGATTTTTAAAACCACCTGGCAAAGAGACAGCTTTGAGCAGTAGAAACAGTCATCTCCTGCTCTCAGTAATATTTCTGCAAGCAGAGAATATTTTCTGAGTGTAAAAAATGTTCTGACTTGAAGCTAGAATCTGCAGAGTTTCTTTTTCTAAGAGTGACAAAGATTCCACCCTGTGATAAGTAAATGTGCATTTGAAAAATCTGAATTTTAAAATAGGAGAACATTTTAAACTCTCGTCTTGAAAAACAGTTCACAGTTTGGAGGATGTTCTCCATTTATTACAGCGTCTGTTAGGTTACACTGCCCATATTGAGCTGTGTTCTGATAGAGAATTTTATGTTGAAGAAGATTCTCCATTGCTATGATAAAAAGCCATCTGCAAGAATCCCAGTGAATAATATAGTCATCAGGACCTTAATGGCAAAGAGAAGGACAGAACTGAGGAATGTCACTAATTCCTCAGTGAAGGGAGATTTGAATCAAGTAGACCTTTCTATGGTATGTTTTTCCTGGGGTCTCTGCCCAGCCAACAAGTGATATGTCATTTTGTAACAAATGCTGTCTTTCAACAGGCATGGGCTTTGCTTTGTCCACTAGAATTTTACTGTGTGACCCTATTTTCCCAACACTTCCATACAGGTACAGAATCAAGAGTGGACACACAGTCCTCCCAGAGCTTAAGCATATTCTCCCAACGTAGAATTTAAAATGGGAATTCAAGGTGTTAGAGTCCGCTGGTCTCATATGAGAAGCATATGAACTTTGGAGGTATAAGATGACCATTCTGTGTGGACATCCAGGAAAGGAGAGAAAACCAGTTTGTAGAAAGAAAAAAATTAAAGGAAATGTAAACAAAACATGGGCTGAAGCATGATGTCATTGAGAGAGGGGCCAAGGGATGTTGAGGTTTGGTTTTCCTGGCAGATTTCAGCTTCTTGGTTTTAATCTTTTCTGTGTTTCCTTTTCTTTGGGTTCCATCGAATATCTCTATCTCCTTTTATTAGATTCTACACTTCCTAGTTTTTTTCTGATTAAGCTTGTTTGTGCAGAATGTTTTTTATTTGTTTTACTTGCTACCCAAAGAGCCTTGATTAAAACCCCAGACTGTCACTATTTATAGTAGCCAAGACATGAGAAGCAACCTAGATGTCCATTGACAGATGAACAAAGAAAGAAGATATGGTACATATATACAATGAAATATTACTTAGCCATAAAAAGGAACTAAATTGAGCCATTTGTAGGAAGTGGATGGACCTAGAGTCTGTCATATAGCGAAGTAAGTCAGAAAGATAAAAATATAGTATATTAATGCATATATATGGAATCTGGAAAAATGGTACAGATGAACCTATTTGCAGGGCAGGAATAGACACAGATGTAGAGAATGGACTTGCAGACACAGGGAAGGAGAAGGTGGGATGAACTGAGAGAGTAGCATTGACATATATATACACTGCTGCTGCTGCTGCTAAGTCGCTTCAGTCGTGTCCGACTCTGTGCGACCCCATAGACGGCAGCCCACCAGGCTCCCCCGTCCCTGGGATTCTCCAGGCAAGAACACTGGAGCGGGTCACCATTTCCTTCTCCAATGCATGAAAGTGAAAAATGAAAGTGAAGTCGCTCAGTCGTGTCAGACTGTTAGCGACCCCATGGACTGTGGCCCACCAGGCTATAATTGATGGCTACTGGGAAGCTACTGTGTAGCACAGGGAGCTCAGCTCGGTGCTCTGTGATGACCTAGAGGGATGGGATGGGTGGGGTGGTGGGAGGGAGGCTCAAGAGGGAGGGGATATATGTGTACATATGGTTGATTCACTTTCTTGTGAAACTATCACAACATTGTAAAGCAATCATACTCCAATGAAAAAAAACAACACTTAAGTTGTTGATCACATGGAGGCCAGCAGAGGCTGGCTCAGGGATGGCCGTGTGTTTTACAGTTCTAGAAATCAACCAGGAAGTTCAGTCTCCAACTTCAAGGCAGCACAACTGAATTCTGAAAGCCCTGGGCAGAGCTACAGCTAAGATTCAGGGACAGCAAATCAAACTGAAGCCCAAAGGGAAGAATGCCAGGGAATTTCTGAAGTGGCTTATTTCCCAGGGTTTTGTGAAGTCAGTGAGACAATGTACATAAAAATGTTTTCTTTGTTGTAAAGGGCTAGATGGTTTAGTGGTTTGGGGCAAAGATTCTAAACTCCCTGAGTTTAAATCTTGGCTCTGTAGCTTTCTGGCTGGGTGAACTTGGTGAATTAAACTTGGCCTCCGTTCCTTTGATCTATCAATTGAAACGAACCTTCATAGGGTTATTTTGTTGATTAAATGAGTTAGATTATGTAAAGCATTTAGAAGAGTTCCTGGAGCTTGGTAACTGCTGTTAAGTCTGTTAGTGTTTGTTGTTATCAGTGTTTATATAACTGTATTGTTGACCTTCTCGGTCTTATATGCTTGTCTTATAAATAACTATAGCATTCTACGCTATAATCTACAGAGAAGACCATATGTGACATAAATTTCCCTTGAGCTAAGGTTTTATAGCATTAAAAAATAAGCCAAAAAACAGTTATTAAGTTCTTACTTTATGCCAGGCACCGTGCATACACCATTTAGTTTGGCCAACACTCACAAGCCTCTGCTGCATTTTATCTCCATATTCCAGGTGAGGACATGAGGCGGGGAAATGTTGAATAGGTTAGGCAGGGTCTCAAAGGTGAGATATGGCAGAGTCCACTCAGATCCAAACCCAAGACAAACTGACTTCAGATGGGCAAGGCTAATGCCCGAATCTCAATGCACGGCCATATGTAAAGTCATATAAAAACTTGATAGGGATCCTTTACTTTCTCAAAGTCAAGGTATTTTTTTCCTGCAAGGACTCCTCTAAGTAAACCATGTTCCACAGCTGGCTACTCTTGTCTCTCTACCTGACGATGAGCCAAAAATACAGAACAAAATGATTGTAAGGTACTAAGGAAATGTGGCTGAGCATAAAAGTGGGTTGTGGCAACGTGAGAGGATCCAGGAGGGCTGGGTGATACACAAGATGTAAGACAGACTGGGGAGCATTGAAGAGTTTCACAAAGCTTTGCTACAACTGGATAGCTTTTTATAATTGCTAGAAAGGCTTATCTGATTAAGAGAGGAGCTGTGGGAGTTGGGAAGACATGTAATATGTAAGCTTTCATCTTCTCCAGGAGTGAAGATTATGCAGGCCCACAATTCATAATGTAAAACACAACTGCATTCATACTGGAAAACAAATGTTGGTTGATATAGCACCGTTTTGTAATTTTACAGACATGGGTCAATTGGTCCTAGACCGTTTTCATCAATAATATCACACCCTGTGTGTTTCAGTTTAATCATATATACTTAGAAAAGATTGGAGGCGTCCACCCTTGGGATCCCCTTTGCATTTCCTTTTATAGGAAAAATTCTACTCCATCCCAAAGTGGACTTGTCGTGGTTCAACTGGTCAACCAAGTGAAGTCATAAAATCAAGGGATAGCTTTGGGAATTCTTCATGTTCCTCACGACTTCTCTTCATGTGTTGCCCAGAAAAGCATGTACTCAAAGGGAAAACAGTAGGTTTTCTCCAAAAGTGAAAGTGAAAGTCCGCTCAGTTGTGTCCGATTCTTTGCGACGCCCTGGACTCTACAGTCCATGGAAATCTCCAGGCCAGAATACTGGAGTGGGTAGCCTTTCTTCCGCCTGCAATGCAGGAGACCCTGGTTCAATCCCTGGGTCAGGAAGACCCCCTGAGGAAGGGATAGGCTACCCACTCAAGTATTCTTGGTCTTCCCTTGTGGCTCAGCTGGTAAAGAATCCACCTGCAATGTGGCAGACCTGGGTTTGATCCCTGGGTTGGGAAGATCCCCTGGAGAAGGGAAAGGCCACCCACTCCAGTATTCCATGGAGATGGAGAATTCCATGGAGAATTCCATGGAAATGGACTGTATAGTCCATGGGGTCGCAGAGAGCTGGACACAACTGAGCCACTTTCACTTTCTACAAAAAGGCAGCTTCTAATCAGTTTTCCACTCAGGTGTATGAACCAGCTCTCAGAAAACAAAAGCAACCCTGCTCTGTAGCTTTTGTTGATCTTTGTCATGTGAATACTCCCATTATGGTTGATTTCAAGGATGGCAGTATTTAACAACTGGCTAGCAAAACCTCCGGATAGCAAAATTCCCAATACAAGCTGGCTCCGGGGCATCACCATCCTCCTAATCCATACCAAGGTAGGAGATCTGGAGCTAATATCACCAAAGATGCACATGGAACTTCCTTTTCTCTATCTGGGCAGTTGGAGGATGTAGCCACAGAATTGGTATTCCCCAGGCCAGCAGGATTCATTTGTAGATTTTTCTCTGAATTTAATGAGATACAATTGACAGATAAAAATTATAATATGTTTATAGAACACAACTTTGTTATATGCAGGCATTGTGAAAGAATTCCCTCTAATTAACATATTCATAACATCACATATTTATTTAATGATAAAAACACTTATACTTTCTTAACAAATTTCAGTTAAACAGTACAGTGTCTTTGGCTACAGTTACTATGTTATAGTTTAGGTCTTCAGATCTTATTCATCTTATAACTAAATGTTTGAACCCTTATACAAACCTCTCTGCATTTTTCCCACCACTGTGAAAGTGAAGTCGCTCAGTCGTGTCCGACTCTTTGCGACCCCATGGACTGTAGCCTATCAGGGTCCTCCATCCATGGGATTTTCCAGGCAAGAGTTCTGGAGTGGATTGCCAATTCCTTCTCCAGGGGATCTTCCCGACCTAGGGATCGATCCCGGGCCTCCCGCAGGGCAGGAAGACGCTTTACCGTCTGAGCCACCAGGGAAGCAGCCTGACTTATTTCATTCAGCATAATACCCTCCAGGTTATCCATGTTATCGGAAGTGGCAGGATTTCATTCTTTGTTAAGCTGAATAATATTCCATTTATATATATGGCACATTGTTTTGGCTTATTCACCCACTGATATACACTTAAGCTGTGTCCATACCTCGGCATTTGTGAAAATCCGATAAACATGGAAGAGTGTGTGTGTGTGGCCTCCTTCTTGCCAATCTTTCTTGCTTCTCATTTGACAAGTATTTATTTAGCATCTAATGTGAGTGAGGCACTCTTCAATGTTTTGAAATGCCTCAGTGGAAAAGATAGAGGAAGATTCCATATAGTCTACTGGCAATAGGTTCTATCAGCTCATCAAACCATCATTAAATACTTATTTTTTTCCAAATATCATGCTCTGCATAATTCCCTGCTTTCCTCTATAACCCTTTTGGTCCCTTGTCTGTCTGATAAACACCTAATAATCCTTTGAGACTCAATTAAGTATCTTTTCCTTTATGAAGTCACTGCTGACTCCTTCCCTTCAAACAAAGCTAATTACTCTGTTCTTTATACTCTCATAGTATCATCACAGGCTTTTTTATTTTCCACTTAAACTGTGGGCTCCATTTGGAAAGACGTGGTGGTTGTTACACATATTAGCATACTGTAGACAGTAATTTAGTTGTAACTAGCACATAGGACAGCTGCTGCTGCTACTAAGTCGCTTCAGTCGTGTCCAACTCTGCGACCCCATAGACAGCAGCCCACCAGGCTCTCCCATCCCTGGGATTCTCCAGGCAAGAACACTGGAGTGGGTTGCCATTTCCTTCTCCAATGCATGAAAGTGGAAAGTGAAAGTGAAGTCGCTCAGTCGCGTCCGACTCTTAGCCACCGCATGGACTGCAGCCTACCAGGCTCCTCCGTCGATGGGATTTTCCAGGCAAGAGTACTGGAGTGGGGTGCCATTTCCTTCTCCAGCACATACGACAGAGTGAAGGTCTAATATTTCAAGTACCTAGTTAAGGCAATTTTTGACTTTAGATTGCTTTAAAACATTCTTGCTCACATCTAGCTGCATTTTAGGAGTGCTTCAAAAGAGTATTAATCGTGCTTAGATGCAGAGAGTATCTGAGAAATGCTGGCTAAATCCAACACCCTTTACTGTCATCTACAAGAAACCCTAAGGGATTTGCATTTGTTGAACTTGAAACAAAAGAATAAGCAGGCAAAGATATAGAGGTAGGTGGTAATCTTCAAATCTCTGTGGAATGCATTGCTTTACTAACCATTTGTCCCCATCCTTCCTGGACTAGATTACACAGTGTCTTTTTCTTATTCAGAATGATCAGGACAATGTGTTATTCATCTCTACAGTATCAGCGCCTACTATGGTGCTGGCACTCAGTGTTTGATGAATAAATGATACATTAGTTAAATAACAGTTTCAATGGGCATTTATTAAACCTGCCAGCTATTTGAACAAAATGACCAAATTACCACAATGTCTTATTATCTAGGCACTACCACAGGCATTACAAACTGCTGTTGCAGACTACAGTCAATTATTTGAGCAAATCTCAGATGCCAAAGAAAATGAGCTGCCATGGAGGAAATATGCTTACTACATGAAATATGAAATGAGAGGATATGTTTTATTTTATGTTTAAGGAAACCTTGACTATGATGAGGAGACATAATTTTTGTTGGACAAAAATCTTTCAATATAAAAACAAGAAGTTTATTGTCCAATAAAATATTTTAAAAAAAAGCTTGGTTTTGTATCAAATGGCAAACCTAACACTGTAAAATACAGTTTCCACTACCGACTCAATGCATTCCAGCAAATATTTACTGAGTACTCACATGTTAGCTCATGTGATATAAAGATTAATAAAACAGTTCCTTCCCTGCAAAGAAACTTTTAGAATAATGCAGTTGCCCCTGGGGTTACGTATGTTTAATTGAATGGCAGCTGGATGAGCAATAGATCTAAGTTTTAATTTTTAAAGCATGTGTAACCTTAGCCATGTTGTTTATGCTCTGCACCCAGAATACCTCTCCTGATCTTGTGCCAGACGCCAGACTGGGCTTTAACCTGAATATCTAGGCAATGCCTGGAGCATAGTAGATCCTCAATAAATATTTGCTGAAGGTGTGAATGAGTAAGTGAATGAATGAAGGTCGAACATCAAACACTTCACTGTTACTGCTTATTTACAGTCAGGATTTGGTGGAAGAAGCATGATTAGAGAGCAATGCAGAAAACATTATCCTGCTTGAATGAAAATCAAGGAAGACTTAAGAGAATTTTGGCCTGAACTCTGTTTCAAAAATGCTAAGTTTTCTAGGAAGGTCAGCCATCTCAGGCAGAGGGAACAAAGGCCTAAAAGTGAGAGACCGTGGTGGTCTCTAACACATGCAAATCCTTTGGTTTGGCTGGGCAATACGGTAGGCTATACGTGCAAGAGGGTGGGGCTGAACCAGGAGGCAGGTGGGGAACGGTGGCAGAAAATGTGTGCATTCATTCAGATACCTGTGAGTAGTTCAGGCACTCTGGAAAAGAGTTTAACAATTTATTATAAAATTAAATCTATGCATACAGTGTGGCCTGTTCCTAAGTATTTAACCCTGGGTAAATAGATGTGTTTGTTCACACGAAACTTTATACATGAATGTTTACAGCAGCTGTGCCTGTAACTGCCCCTAACTGTAAACAACCCAAATGTTCTTCATGGGAGAATAGGTAAACTGCAGTGCCTCCATGGGATGAAAGAATACTTACCAATAAAAAGAAATGAAATTTTGATAAACACAAGCCCATGAATGAATCCCATAGGTGAATGAAGGAAGTTTCAAACATGGTGCTGTGTAAACTTACAACACATCAGGAGGTTGCTAGGGCTCACGTGTGGGGGAAGATGATGACTGGAAGCGAGTAGCATGAGGGAGTTATCCAGAGTGATGAGCCTGATGCTCCCGTGGCTTGGTGGTGACCGCACAGATCTATTCTTTGTGTTAAAATGCATAGAGCTGTACTCACATACAAAAATTAATTTTACACTGTGTTATTTTAAAAATTAAAAAGTACTTACAAATTAGATGAAGCCTATAAAAGAGCTCTTTTTAAAATTCAAAATTTCATAGATACAGTCATTTTTATTCCTTGAATTCATACCATCTTGAATTTAAGTTTCAGCAAATATTAGGAACATTAATCTTACTGCCATATAATTTATTCTATTTCTTACATGATGTTTTTAGACTACTCACACCCTCCCCTCTTTTTTGCCCTCTTTAAGAGTGATACAAATTGTACCTTGTACTTTTAATTTATAAATGTGTGGATTTTAGACATCCTCTTGTGACGAATTGATGGGGGTACAAAAGTATTCTATTTTGGTGGGAAATGTTAGAGTTGGGATATGCAAATATTAACATAAAAAAGGCCCTTTTTATGTGCTTAAATTGGATGGGGATTCATAGGAAAACAGCCTGGGGATGAGAGTGGAATTTCCCCTCAATGATCCTTTGACACTTGACTGGGTTATGAATACCTTGTGGACTCGTTGGGTACCTTCGACTATCCAACAATCATCTCTTGTATGAACCCTGATTTTCCACTCCAGAGATGACCTGTACT
The DNA here is from genome assembly GCF_000754665.1 of Bison bison bison. Taxonomy (NCBI): domain Eukaryota; kingdom Metazoa; phylum Chordata; class Mammalia; order Artiodactyla; family Bovidae; genus Bison; species Bison bison. The sequence continues at coordinate 2,214,299 of NW_011494771.1, forward strand.
CCTGTGCCTTGGAATAACCTTATGTACTTTACACATATTCTTTTCTTTTTTTAATTGGAGTATAACTGCTTTACAATATTGTGTTAGTTTCTGCTGTACAACAACATGAGTCAGCTATACATATAGATATATCCTCGCCTTCTTAAACTCCCTCCCACCTCTTCCATCCCACCCATTTAAGTCATCACAGAGCTCTGAGCTGAGCTTCCTGTGCTATGTTTTGTACTCTGATCGTTGACACTTGAACTGTTTGCTTGTATTTTTGAGAAACTGTCCCAGTACTCTGGGAGTAATCTTTTTGCCTTTTGTAAAACACCCTTAAGAAATGGATAAAAAGTGCACAATTCATCAAGCCCATGCTTCATAGAAACAAAATAAATCTAAGTAGCTTTATTTTCTTTTTGTGGGTGATGGTGAGAGTTGCTGGATGTGAGAGCTTACATGTGAGAGAGAAAAGCAACTTGATCCTGATTTAATTATCACAATTTCTTGCACATGGAGAAAATACTGTTTCCCCTTTAATGGGACAAGCCTAGGCTCTAACTTGCTCTTCTGAAAGTAGATATGATTTGCACTGAGTCACGCATATTCTTTTGTCTGGCTTTGATATGTGATGGGCCATTCCCCAACTATCTTTCCTGAGTAGTGATCAGTGGAGGATTTAACTCAGTTTCAACCTTTAAAGGGGCAGCTGACCCAAGGGTCAGTCTGATCTCTGAAACAGGTAGCTTAGCACGTTGAAATGCTGTTGAGCCTAGGAGTCCAACAATGTGGTATAGGTTGTGGCTTTGATCCTACTATGTGACCTTGAGCTGGTTATTCCCTTTGCATGGCTTCCCTTTTCCACTTTTCCTATATGGAAAACAAAAGATCTGGACTTAGATCAGAAGAGCCTATGGGATACTCTTTCCCAAACCTTGGGCCTCTGTGTGCAGCAGCAGATGACTGTAGGCTGGATAATCCTCTCTGCATCCCAGCATCTTTGTCCATGGTAATATAATAGTACTATATCTATAAAGGCTAATTGTAATTACTTACTGATATATCATATGTTTGATTTCAAAATACTTTTTGTTGGGTGAAAGATTAAACAATAAATTGAAATTTGTGCAGGAACTAAGAATATTCTCTGGCATCTTGCTGGCTTTTACACCTGGAGATGACTGAATCCTCCTTCCTCTGTCCTCACCTGGAACCATGACACCAGCCCCACTCACTGCAGATCTCCCTGCCAGGCCTCTCTCTCAGATTCCCTGAGAGTTTACTGACCAGAGCCAGCTGAGAGTTTTTGTATGGCTCTTTAGACAAAGCCATTTGGACATTTATGTGAATAAAATAGACTGTTATCAGCATTAAAGGACACTGTGTACAGGATATCCCTCAAACCGGAACTGGCACATGGTTCATAGCCTATTATCATCATATCACTGCAATTATTATTATTAATTTAGAAAATGGGTCTGCTTATCTACTTGGGGCTATTATAAATGTGTATTCTTCAGCTTCTCTGTCTTTTTGACAGCGACCAAATCTATTGTAGCTTCCAGGTCTGTCTGAATAATCATTCCCTGTGCTCTGAGGACAGGTGAGCCAAGCCCAATTTCACTAGGACTATTATTTCTTTATTTTTGAATTCTGCTGTTGGGAAGTTATAGGTGAAGACTTGTTGTCTAGATTTTTTTTTTTAAATGGGTCATTTTTTGTGTTTTATCTTTTATAACCAAAATGAAAAGAAAAAAAAAGGAGGGGAGAGAGGAAGGGAGGAGAAGAGAAATGAAGAACAGAACACATGCCTATTAGAAAGTAAGCCGTTCGTTTCTAAGAAACATAATCATTGTTAGAGGCTTTTTCTGTGCCCCCACTCTCATATAAAATAGATCTTCCCGTTATATTTTTTATAGCCACATGTACACTTATTGCATGGTTGCAGTATGTTAACTGGTGTGAATGTGTTTTCCTACATTAAAGTATAATCTACATGAGAGCAGGGCCTAACTTCTCTCTTATCATCTTTCCTTTTTTCCTTACTGTTACCTCACAGAGAGTGGGTGCTTAATAAATATTTGTTAAATCAGTGATTCCAAACAGCAGGTGAGAAGGGGAAATTATTTGAAGAAGCCCAGTTTCATATCTCCCACCCAGAGTAAGAAGAAATTGTGTCAATGTCATTATGAGAAGTAGAGGTACAAGTACCTACCCCAAGTCCATTACTCTTCACAAACTCCCAGTATAAGCCTTTGGAGACTATAATGGTTAGTTTTATGCACCAGCTTGACTGGGCCTTTGGCTACCCAGATAAAAGTTGAACATCGTTTCTGAGTGTGTCTGTGAGGGTATTTCCTAACGAGATTAGCATTTGCATTGGTGGATTAAGACTATCAGATGGCCTTCTTCAAAGAGATAGGCCACATTAATCCAACCATTTATCACTTATTTATTTGATTCATAGAGAGCCTGAATAGGACAAAAAGATGGAAGAAGGTTGAATTCACTCTCTGCCTGACTACCATCCTGGAAATAATCTATTTTCATGTTCCTAGTTCTTAAGACTTCAGACCCAGACTAGAGTCTACACCATCAGTTCTGAGGTCTTTGAACTGTATCACTGGCCTTGCTCATCTTTCAGATGGCAGATCATGGGATTTAGTTTCTAAAATCTCATGAAACAGTACCTTAAAGTAAATCTATATACACACATGGGTGTGTGTGCTAAGTCACTTCAGTTGTGTCCAACTCTTTGCAACTCCATGGACTGTAGCCCACCAGGCTCCTCAGTCCATGGGATTCTCCAGGCAAGAATACTGGAGTGGGTTGCCATTCCCTTTTCCTGACCCTGGGAGTGAACCTGCATCTCTTAAGTCTCGTGAATTGGCAGGCAGGTTCTTGACTAGCACCTCTTGGAAGCCATACACACACACACACACACACACACATTTTTTTTAAAGAACCCTAACTAATAGAGACAGACCTTTAAAAATAATTGCTATTAAAAAGTTATTTTTCATTTGATATTTTTGTTTATAAATGTAATATCCTCTTCTTTCTCCACTCAGAATATAATTAAGCTATGAGATGACAGAGCTGAAAAGTACCTGTTGAAGGTGAATGCTGCTAAGTAAGGGAACCATATCCTTTGATTCCCCAGAAAACCGTCAGCAAATGCCACATTTTCAAGTATTGCTTTTGGAATCTATCATTAGTCTGTCTATCTATTTCAGTTCAGTTCAGTTCAGTCACTGAGTCGTGTCTGACTCTTTGCGACCCCATGAATCGCAGCACGCCAGGCCTCCCTGTCCATCCCAACTCCCGGAGTTGACTCAGACTCACGTCCATCGAGTCAGTGATGCCATCCAGCCATCTCATCCTCTGTCTCCCCTTCTCCTCCTGACCCCAATCCCTCCCAGCATCAGACTCTTTTCCAATGAGTCAACTCTTCACATGAGGTGGCCAAAGTACTGGAGTTTCAGCTTTAGCATCGTTCCTTCCAAAGAAATCCCAGGGCTGATCTCCTTCAGAATGCACTGGTTGGATCTCCTTGCAGTCCAAGGGACTCTCAAGAGTCTTCTCCAACACCACAGTTCCCCACCTATTAATATCTATCTTCTCTTTGAAACATGTAGCAATATGCTGCCATTAATTTCAAGGTGGAGGGGCAGGGCTGGTTTGCAGAGACCTAAGCACATTGGAGTTACTTCCGCCAAATTCTGTGTGGCTGTTACATACATGTTCTGACCGCACATGGTAGGGTTTTGCTCCTATTTTGCACACAACTGAGGATTAGAAAGGACAAGCCTTATGCCCTAGGATCTGGGTTTAGTCTTTGCTGCCTCCTAAAGATGTTTGATGTTATAGAAGTGGAAAATGGAACAGATTTTTTTTTTTAAGTTGAAGGATCTACAAGAAGCAAGGCATGAAAATGTGGAAGGGCATGATGTGTATAGGGAACTTAGAATTTTAGAATTTACATGGTGAAGTGTATCAGGAAATGAAGTGGTACCCTCTGGGTCCAAGCACTGATGTATAACTCTGAGTAGTATAATAGTGATGGGAAACTGCTAGCTATTAATACCACTGTTCTATTCGAGAACAGTAGGGTAAATCTGCTTATTCCCAAGAAAATATGGCCTTTCCTTTCAACCTTCAGCTGTGTAATTGATGATAGAAATAATTATCAAAGGGTTTAGAACTGGCTAAGATTCATAGGAGCCTCTCTTTTAAAAAGAGAATTCCATGGTAATCCATGTTATATCCAATCCCTGAGTGGATGTGATGCCAATTACTGCCACCTGCCCTGTCTTGTCTCGGTTACAACACCCCAGGGAGAGCTGCACTTCGGGCCCTGTCAGATATGTCAGCTCAGCTTCTGGGGCCAGATGCAATAACTTCCCTTGAAGAATGCTGCGGCTGGGTGCCACATGAAAGGCAACATTAAATCTTCCCCTAGGCACACCATAGACTGCCAATCTAGCTCTCTCTTGTCAGCATACCTAGGGAGGCTGAACATTTCCCTCCAAAAGGAATGTGCCAGATGCTGTACCAGATGCCCTATATAGGTTATTTCATTTAATCCCCAACACCTGAAAGCCTATTTATCATCATTCCCAATTTACACATGAGAGTACTGAGGCTCCATGGTCATTGGTTTTTTGAGAATAAATAGAATTTCTGCATAATTATGCTCACCCCAACATGTATTCTTCACCTCTCCCATTAAGAATGGTAAGAATTTAGATTTGTTTTGTATTCTTTGATTGGAAACCTGCAATCATTTTCTTTTCACTTACTTCAGAATTCTTTGTTTCCATCCCCTGCTCCCACCAGAAATCGAATGTCAAGTCTGACTAACTTGAAAATGCACCACCATCTTGGTTTTTCACAGAGGTACCCATGGAAACAATATGGACACTATGGAATGTCTCTGTTGAGAGAGCCCCGACTGACAAATATAAAAACAAAAATGTTACTGGCCGTATTTGCAAGTTTTAGCTGAAGATGAATGCAAATGATTGTTACGGGTTTCTGAAAATGATAGAATTCATGTCCGTGAGCCCCGTATACTTGATAAACTCTTAACGATTTCAAGTTACTTTTATAGGCAATATGTCGTTAGATGTTCACAATAGCCCCATTAGGCAAATAGATTAGGAAATATATCTGTCCATCTGTAAAATTCCTTGTTCAGTGTCTCAAAGCTGTAGGTGACAGACACAAAGTTTAGTTCTAAATATTTCAAATATATTCAGTGCTGTTTTCATAGCTATACAGTTGCCTCCCAAAGCTTGCTTAAAGCTTGATTACTTAATATTCATTCATGTATTTATTCATCCACGTTAAAGAAGTTGACTTACTTTTCTGTTACCAAATAGCTCACGATTTTAAAAGAAAAGTTAGCATGTAACTAATAGTCATACTTAAGTAAATTAAATACGGCAACTGAGGATTGAGATCATCATGGGGAGCTACAAAGGAGAGATGGAGTTTTGTTTAAATGCTTCACAGAAGCTGCTTGATGTGGCTTTTGACAGATAAGATTTTGCCAGGTGGCTAAACATGTGAAAAATGTGTTATGTTAATTTTGCCTAAAAGTCTATTATACTTAATTAAAAGAACAATGGCTTGACAACATGATACCCATTTCTTAATTTAACAGGTTATATTTTTGTTTTTTTGTATCTCAGGAAAACCTTTCATTACATTAGGTCTTCCTTAAATCTGGATGCTTTTCCCGTTGCTGGGTATAATTTTTATAGATTTTGCACATAGACACCACACTTTATTTAAGGGACTACCTTCTTGGTTAATCATTTAACCCAAGGGTTTCTTTTCTGATTATTAATATTAGGAAACATGAGTATTCTTTGCACATTGCAGGAGTAGTTGAATTTCACCCCAGGGAGCTAAGTAGTTCACATATAATTTCTTGCATTAATCACATTGATAGATAAATTCTTCCGACAGGCTTTGATTTATGTTGGAAATAAAAGACTATACACAATCAAAATAGAAACATAAACACATATGATGTTTGTTCAGTGCTTGCTGCCTGATTTAGCCATGGTTCAATCATTTGCTCTGACATAGTTATCACTTAGCAAATAGCCATACAAATATGTAGGAGAGTAGTCTGTGAAAATTAGGTTTCATTCTTCCCAATGCTCTAAGTCAGTATTCAAAAACAAATCCAGACTGGGGCCAGACAGATACCTTGAGTGAAACAGGCCACATGCATAGGGTAAGGAATGTCCCATCTCAGTGGTGTTGCTTCTAGTAAACTACAGCGAGTTGTTGACAGGCACCGTGCAGAAAAGTGGGCTGTTGTTGCCAGGCCTTCTGACTTCACAGGAAATTGGAAAACCAGATTTTTATGGAAATCTCTGAATATTTTAGTGTAGTATTTGTTCATCACTCATTCATTTAAAATAGTGAGTTAAGCAAAAACACATTATAGGGCTGGCTGTGGTCCACTAGCCACTGCTGAAGAATTCAGCTCTAAATGGTGATGAGAAATCATGAAGATGTTAAGTCATTCATTACCCCACCTGGGAGAGTCATCCTAAGGCCATTCTGAAGGGAAGACCACCACTGACCATTCTGATTCAACTTCTGATTGTTCACTCTAATGCTATTCTCATCTAGATGGAGTCAGACTGGATATTCTCTAGACAAGGGTTTGAGCATCACAGACAGCTACTGCTCTTGATTGAATTGTTAGTGCTTGGGGTAGGGGGGAGATGGCTGAAGGGGGAGCTGGGAGGGCTAATCTAGTCTCCTTGCCGTACTTACTGGACATGCTCTGCTTTTCTACCTAAATAATGTAAAGAAGGTTTAAACAATCTCTGAGGTTGTAACTAAAAGATGCATTTTTACTTAAGTCATAATTATAGAGACCTTGCTAAATACCATATCATTGTAATCTGCATCTTAGTATGAAGAAAGCAAAAATCCCACTCTTATTTTGGAGTGAGTGGAGGAGAAAAAGGGACCAAATCGATGGGATCATATATTGTTTACCTGACTACACACACATAGCCTGTTTAACCAAGAAAAAAATAACATAATGATGTTATAACCCAGTGTGAACTACATTGTGTCTACCCTAAAAGCCATAAAATCTATTTACTCTTCTCTGATTATTTTCAACCTTCTGTGTTCCCTTCCAGGTTAATCTGGGAGATGAATTGTCAGTGTTGTGTTATTCTAGGTCAGAGTTTTGTTTTCTTTTCCTAATTCCAGGAAACTCAAGTTAGGATGGTATTTAATATTCAGTAGGACAGCTCTGGAGTCTGGCTACCTAAGTTTGAATCTCAAGGTCATTATTTTGTGTCCAGGAGTTTTGGATAATGTCTTTGATAGCTCTGGGCCTCAGTTTCCAAAGCTGCAAAAAGAAGATGTTGTAAGGATTGTGTGGATGAAATAAGTAAAAATGGATAGAATGCTTTCTGGCACATAATGAGTGTTCTGTGAATGTCATATATCATGATTTATGTTCCTTATTGCATAGATGCCCACATGATATCCAACTGATGGTTTTTCTCACACCCAATCAGTGGTTGAGCATCCAATCAGCATATGTTGATTAAGAAGAGGGATTTAAGTAGGCTTAATGCCTTCAGTGCGGAGAAGACAATGGCACCCCACTCCAGTACTCTTGCCTGGAAAATCCCATGGACGGAGGAGCCTGGTAGGCTGCAGTCCATGGGGTGGCTAAGAGTCAGATACGACTGAGAGACTTCACTTTCACCTTTTACTTTCATGCATTGGAGAAGGAAATGGCAACCCACTCCAGTGTTCTTGCCTGGAGAATCCCAGGGACAGGGGAGCCTAGTGGGCTGCCGTCTATGGGGTCACACAGAGTTGGACACGACTGAAGCGACTTAGCAGCAGCAGCAGCAGCAGCAACGCCTTCAGTGAAGACCCACCCTCAGAGGGAAAAGGGCTATCAAATAGGGGCTTCTCTGATGATCTTACCTTACACACACTATGGGCTCCAATCCCTTGAGGTTCACCTAGGAACCATGCCTTCCCAAACTGATAGACTGCCATTCAACCTTCAGAGATCAGCTCAATGCCATCAACTGTCAAGCTTTTGTGAAGGACCCAGGTAGCATTCCTTGCTCCTTCATGCTCTCACAGGGCTTCCCAGGTGGTGCTAGTGGTACAGAATCTGCCTGCAAATGTAAGGGATACAAGAGATGCAGGTTTGATCCCTGGAGAAGGAAATGGCAACCCACTCCAGTATTCTTGCCTGGAGAATCCCATGGACAGAGAAGCCTGGCAGGCTACAGTCCACGGGGTCGCAGAGAGTCAGACACGACTGAGCATACACGAGCTTATGCTTCCTCTTGTGCTCTCACGGTTAACACTCCTGTGTGACAGCAGTCAGTCTCTTCAATCATGTTGTTTTTCCCTCCTCTATGCTGTGAGCATGTGTGGAGCAGGAATCAGGCTGCTTCCTTCGACCCCTAGTACTTTGTAAAGTGCTTAGTACCTCATGGAGACACAGAAACTATTTGTTCAATGAAAGAGTAGAAAGATAACTAGTGGCTAAAATTCTGAAGGAATGTCAATGGGCAAGGGAACATAGGGATGAATTATGCGAATTGTTGCTACTGGTTCAAATTGTATTTTCTTTTTGGTTTTCTCTAGATCAATGGTTGGCTTAATCTAATCTATTAAAGAATAGTCAAATTCTGTTGCAAAATGATTGTAAACGTAAGAAGTCAGATTAACTGCTCACTGTCAGCTGTAACACGTCCCATAGTTAATTTCATCTCCTGTTCAACTCAGCACTGTTCAGCTTGGTGTCCTTGATGCTGTTACATGTCCTGATGTTGCCCAGTAATTCCTCTCAGCATTTGTGTCCTTTGTCCTCCATTCCATTTTGCCAAATTCTACTTATTCTCTGTGGCTCAACTTCATTCTCAAACTCTTCCCCCAAATTGCCCTATGCATCTGGCCTTCATTAATATTTCACAATTGCCATAATTACCATAACACACTTTTTCATATTTTTATGACCTCCCTGACAGTGTATGCATTCCTATGAGGAAGATCCACATATTCTGTTTTCCTTTATGTATCTTATATTAACAGTGCCTACAAATTTCTAAGCAACCGGGACACATTTTAGAGCAAAGGAATTTTTTTCTTTTTCTTTCTAAGGGAAATTGTAACAAATATAAGTATTAAATATTGTTTGTCTTTCATTTTACTAAAGGTATGAGGCTTCTCTGGTGGCTCAGATGGTAAAGAATCCACCTGCAATGCAGGAGACTTGAGTTTGATCCCTGGATTAGGAAGATCCCCTGGAGAAGGAAATGGCTACCCACTCTAGTATTCTTGCCTGGGAAATCCTGTGGACAGAGGAGCCAGGTGGGCTACAGTTCATAGGGTCACAAAAAGTCAGACATGTCTGAGTGACGAGCACTTTCACTTTTCAAAAAATGCTTTCTGATTCCTATTACTCACCAAAATAAGCTTTATATATATCAATTGTTTAAGCAAAAATCATGAAATTATAAAAATATAACAAGTGCTAAAAGTAGACCTATTTAAGACATTGGTATTGGTCAGAAAAAGTAAAGAAAAAGATTGATAATATAAATATTTTGAAAATAGTATTTTTGCATATCATACTACTTAGTGGTAAATGGTACACAGTAACATATGTGTCAGAAAAATAATATTGTGAATATGTCAATAAGAAAAATGAGCCTATCAAAAAACAAACTGAGTAAATACATGATAAAAAATGAATACAATAATCAGATAAAGTTCATACTTCCTTGTGATCCAATAGAAAATTAAATGAACACTGAGATAAAACTCAAGACTGGAGAAAAATTACCATGATGTTTCCAGGGGGTGATTCATCGATATGTATCCAAAAGCCTCAGAGAGTCTCCATGTGCTCACCAAAAATTCCGCTTACAGAGTAAAAATGGGTGTGACATAGCGGGGAGGGCATTGCCAACATTGTTGTGCCTGCTTCCTTTTCTTTATGCTTTTTCTTTCTTAAATAACATATTTTCTATCTTTCCTAAGAAGAATCTATTAGATATTTGTAACATAAATATACTCTTAACTAAAAATCCAATGTCGCTATTTAAAAAAAGATACAGAAGCTAATACTGGAAAACATCTTCTTCATTTATGGTCCAGGGTGAACATAGAAGCTTTTTACTTTTTTTCCAGTTTATATAAAATGTAATTATGAACATGTTAAAAGGAAGAACAAGTTTTGTACAAAAAATCCGGGATTTTTTTTTTCTAATTATGGACTTGAATTATGGCTTCAATTCTCAGCTCTCTGGCTTGGGGGCAGTTTCCATAGGCCCCTGGAGCCTTGATTTTTCTCATCAGTAATAAAGATTTCTATTATAATACCTACATTCAGGTTTGTTGTGAGGTTAAATTAAATAAACGAGGTAGAGAATCTGGCCAGGTTCCTGGTTCTCAATAAATGGCCATCATTCCATACAGTGAAACCCTTAGAGAAAAGAACCTGTTCATTTTAAATTGAGAAATCATTTAGTCAATATAAAGGTAGATACAAGTGTTAATGTAACTTGAACAAGAGACTCTTTTATGAAAGTGTGAATCTATGGGCTTTGCACATGATGAGTGCTTGAAGTCAGTTTCTTTGGCTGTAGAAGGTGAGGTCTGAATTTCCAGAGGCTGGGCTGACTCTCTGATCTTGTTACACTTCCAGCATCGTACCAGCATCTTTGGCTAACATTCTGCTTGGTGTGTTTCTTCACTATTTCCTTATCGAGGTCTCTAACTTGGGACTAGGCTTTGCTTGGAACGTCGGTATGTCTGATGTCAGCTCTTATATTTGTACTAATAGCTCTGCTGACAAAGAACAGGGGGAGGAAAACGAAGCTTCAATACCTGCTTGCCAAATGCTTGCTCATAAACTTTCCCAATGCAGAAAACCTCTCTAAAGCCACTTGTAGATTTTCTCTCTTTTTTAAAAATGGTCTGACATTTATTCTTTATCACATTACTGTCTCTGGCTGATCTTCCAATAAAGAGCCTCTTGCTCTATCTCCAGTATACATGCCTTAATCCCCTCTTTATCTGGCAGGGGGTTTCTCAGATGTGCATGATAGATGCTGAGAGATTTGCTAACAGGTGGGGTGAGGATCACCCCCAGGCTCCAGGGGGACCTCACTTGACAAACAAAGGCAATGGCTCTGGAAGTTAATGCCTGGACTGCTTGTGTGTTGAGGACAGAGGAAGGGGGCAGTGGAGGACATTCAACATACTATTTCCAATATGTGACATAGAAGTGTTCAGGACATGTTTGCCAATGTAAAGATGAGCCTTACCTATGATATCTGCCAGATAGTATCAGTTCAGTTGCTCAGTCATATACATCTCTTTGTTACCCCATTAGACTGCAGCACAACAGGCTTCCCTGTCCTTTGCCAGCTCACGGAGCTTACTCAAACTCATGTCCACTGAGTTGGTGATGCCATCCAACCATATCATCCTCTGTCGTCCCCTTCTCCTCCCATCTTCAATTTTCCCAGAATCAGGTCTTTTCCAATGAGTCAGTTCTTCACATCAGGTGCCAAAGTACTGGAACTTCAGCTTTAGCATCATTCCTTCCAATGAATATTCAGGACTGATTTGCTTTAGAATGGACTGCTTCGATCTCCTTGCAGTCCAAGGGACTCTCAAGAGTCTTCTCCAACACCACAGTTCAAAAGTATCAATCATTCAGCGCTCACCTTTCTTTATGGTCTAACTCTCACATCTATACATGACTACTAGAAAATTGTAGCTTTGACTAGACAGACCTTTGTCAGCAAAGTAATATCTCTGCTTTTTAATATGCTGTCTAGGTTGGTAAGGAGCAAGGAGCAAGTGTCTTTAATTTCAAAGCTGTAGTCACCATCTGCAGTGATTTTGGTGCCCAAGAAAATAAAGTCTCGCATTATTTCCCCATCTATTTGCCATGAAGTGATAGGACCAGATGCCATGATCTTAGTTTTCTGAATGTTGAGTTTTAAGCCAGCTTTTTCACTCTCCTCTTTCACTGTCATCAAGAGGCTCTTCAGTTCCTCTTCACTTTCTGCCATAAGGGGGTGTCATCTGTATATTTGAGGTTATTGATATTTCTCCCTGCAATCATGATTCAAGCTTGTGCTTCATTCAGCCCAGCATTTCACCTGATGTACTCTGCATATAAGTTAAATAAGCAGGGTGACAATTTACAGCCTTGATGTACTCCTTTCCCAATTTGGAACAAGTCTACTGTTCCATGTCTGGTTCTAACTGTTGCTTCCTGACCTGCATACAGATTTCTTAGGAGGCAGGTAAGGTGTTCAGCCAGATAGATGCTGATGGTCAATGATCTGGTAAGAGGCTGTGCTCTTACTAAGACAGTGTGTAAATCCAATCCCTCCTCCTCAGTCATGTAATATTCCTGCCAAGGTTCTTATAGCCCCCCTCAAATACCTCCAGGCGAGCCCCACAGAGGTAAGTATTTACGTGAGTTTGAAAAAGACTGATTTTGGACGTGAGCTGAAGTGGGCTCAAGCTATCTAGGTTATATTAGCATATGCACATAAAATGGGCCTCCCTCGTGGCTCAGACAGTAAAGAATCTGTCTGCAATGCGGGAGACCCAGGTTTGACCCCTGGCTCCGGAAGATCCCCTGGAAAAGGGAATGGCAACCCACTCCAGTATTCTTGCATGGCGAATCCTATAGACAGAGGACCCTGGTGGGTTACAGTACATGGGATCACAAAGAGTCAGACATGACTGAGCAACTAACATTTCACATTCATACAAAATAGATTAGCTTATTCATATAAAATACTATAAAATAACATATGGGAGGCCATAAAGGGGCATTACATCTCAGTGGGAATCTCCTCGAAGCTCCACTGCTGTTTCCTCTGGGAAGCCACCCCTGATTTTCACAGGCAGCTTTTTTACCCCTTGTCTAGCTACAGGGCTCCCTTGTACAGACATTTGTCCCTTCATCTCCTTTCCTTAATTTAGGTTCCCCAGTAACTTATTTATTCTAGGCCTGTCTCAGGGCAAGTACTCAAGGAACTGTGAGTATTCTTGCCTGGAGAATTCCATGGACAGAGGAGCTTGACAGGCTATATAGTCCATGGAGTTGCAAAGACTTGAACACAACTGAACTACTAACACTTGCACTTTTTGGAGTTTAGACTTGAGATAGGAAGTGTTCTCCTTGACTTCCCCTCCTCTATAGCCTCCCAAGCTGAGGGAGAATAGGGTTGTCTGGGCCCCTCAGTCTGAGTAGTGGTCACTGGCTCCAAAATTGGGAGGGGTGAGGAGGAGCAGGCATGGTGAGTCAGGGGCCTGGACATGAAGCATTGGTGGTGGGTGGAGTGTTCATTCCCGGAACACCTTTGGTACTTGCTTGTCTACAGTCTGTGTTTCTTTTCTTCCAAGAGCTTCAAGGATGATTCTGCCTTCTCACCACTACAGTTCCCTCCTCATCACTTTGACTTTGCTCTTTCCAAAGTAGGACAGAACTGTTTTAACTAAACCATTGCATGCATCACGTGTAGTTCAGAGATATACCAAAAGGATGGTTCCAGAAGTCCCCTGGAAGGTCACATGAAGGATAAATCCTTTTGCTGATGATTCCCGTCTCTGCGCACAGGAGAAAGTGGGGAGACAGAGAGGATGGAAGTGGGGCTCAGCTGCCCCCAGCCCTCCTTCACCTACATGGGTTCATCCCCAAAGCAAAACTATCGTCAGTGACCTGTGGGGTGCATAGTGGGGATTGGAGCTAGTTCTACAAGTTGAAATAGGGACAGAAACATGAGCAGCAGGGGACAGCCATCTATTGACGTCAACAGAAAGGGAGAGAGGCCCTTTGTCTTGATCACCACTCCATGGTGGTTCAGATTAAGTCTAGAGCCTATTGAAAAAGTAATAATAACCATGAAAATTATAACTGTTAACATAAATTGAGCTACTGCAAACATTGCTTAATTGAGTGCAATGCTCATGCACATACAGAAGATAAGCAGTATTCTTTCCTACTTACTAATAAGTAATCTGGAACTTGGAGAGGTTAGTAACATTGTCTGAGGTTCTATAGTTTGAAAGTGTGGTGTTATAATCTGAACCCAAGTGATCTGACTCCAGAGCACCCCAGAACTATTATACTATGCATTCTAGGCCTTTTTTTGCTTCAAATTTTCAAAGCGCACACACACACACATATACACGCACAATTACAATGCAAACCCTTTTTATTACTAAAATGTTCACACGCATCTATCATTTAATACGATGATGGGGACTGAGCAATTGGATGCCCCACCAGTTTTTGTTTTAAATAACAACTTCATTGAGGTATATTTTACCTTCCATAAAATTTACCCATTTAAAATGTACATTTTAGTGCTTTTTGGTATATTCAGATATATTTGGTATATTCATATATATATCTGATATATTTGGTTGCAATCATCAACTCTACTTATTTAAACTTCATCACTCCTGAAAGAAGGCCCACACCCATTAGTAATCACTCCCTATTTCCTTTTCCCCCAAGCCTCTAGTAATTATTAATCTACTGTCTGTTTCTATGGAATTGGCTATTCTGGGCATGGCATATAAATGGCATCATATGTATGTGGTCTTTTGCGAAGAATTTCTTCCACTTAGCATGTGTTCAAGCTTCATCCACATTGTAACCTGTACCAGTAATTTATTTTTTTATGGCTTAATAATATTCTGTTGTAGGGAAGTACCCTAATTTGTTCATAGATTCATCTATTGATGGTTATGCTGGCTACCTGTTTTTTTTTTTTTTCCACTTT
>NW_011494771.1:2229223-2229494 GCF_000754665.1 Bison bison bison
TTTCCAAACATCAACATGAATCCGCCACGGGTGTACAAGTGTTCCCAATCCTGAATCCCCCTCCCACCTCCCTCCCCATACCATCCCTCTGGATCATCCCAGCGCACCAGACCCAAGCATTCTGTATCCTGCATAGAATCTGGACTGGTAATTCGTTTCTTATGTGATATTATACATGTTTCAATGCCATTCTCCCAAATCTTCCCACCCTCTCCCTCTCCCACAGACTCCAAAAGACTGTTCTATACATCTGTGTCTTTTTTGCTGTCTC
>NW_011494771.1:2229594-2233878 GCF_000754665.1 Bison bison bison
ATACAGGGTTATCATTACCATCTTTCTAAATTCCATATATATGCGTTAGTATACTGTATTGGTGTTTTTCTTTCTGGCTTACTTCACTCTGTATAATCGGCTCCAGCTTCATCCACCTCATTAGAACTGATTCAAATGTATTCTTTTTAATGGCTGAGTAATATTCCATTGTGTATATGTACCACAGCTTTCTTATCCATTCATTTGCTGATGAACATCTAGGTTGCTTTCGTGTCCTGGCTATTATAAATAGTGCTGCGATGAACATTGGGGTACATGTGTCTCTTTCAATTCTGGTTTCCTCGGTGTGTATGCCCAGCAATAGGTTTGCTGGGTCATAAGGCAGTTCTATTTCCAGTTTTTTAAAGGAATCTCCACACTGTTCTCCATTGTGGCTGTACTAGTTTGCATTCCCACCAACAGTGTAAGAGAGTTCCCTTTTCTCCACACCCTCTCCAGCATTTATTGCTTGTAGACTTTTGCATCGCAGCCATTCTGACTGGCGTGAGATGGTACCTCATTGTGGTTTTGATTTGCATTTCTCATCTTTTCATGTGTTTGTTAGCCATCTGTATGTCTTCTTTGGAGAAATGTCTATTTAGTTCTTTGGCCCATTTTTTGATTGGGTCATTTATTTTTCTGGAATTGAGCTGCAGGAATTGCTTGTATATTTTTGAGATTAGTTGTTTGTCAGTTGCTTCATTTGCTATTATTTTCTCCCATTCTGAAGGCTGTCTTTTCACCTTGCTTAAAGTTTCCTTTGTTGTGCAGAAGCTTTTAAATTTAATTAAGTCCCATTTGTTTATTTTTGCTTTTATTTCGATATTCTGGGAGGTGGGTCATAGAGGATCCTGCTGTGATTTATGTCGGAGAGTGTTTTGCCTATGTTCTCCTCTAAGAGTTTTATAGTTTCTGGTCTTACATTTAGATCTTTAATCCATTTTGAGTTTATTTTTGTGTATGGTGTTAGAAAGTGTTCTAGTTTCATTCTTTTACAAGTGGTTGACCAGTTTTCCCAGCACCACTTGTTAAAGAGATTGTCTTTTCTCCATTGTATATTCTTGCCTCCTTTGTCAAAGATAAAGTGTCCATAGGTGTGTGGGTTTATTCTGGGCTTTCTATTTTGTTCCATTGATCTATATTTCTGTCTTTGTGCCAGTACCATACTGTCTTGATGACTGTGGCTTTGTAGTAGAGCCTGAAGTCAGGTAGGTTGATTCCTCTAGTTCCATTCTTCTTTCTCAAGATTGCTTTGGCTATTTGAGGTTTTTTGTATTTCCATACAAATCGTGAAATTATTTGGTCTAGCTCTGTGAAAAATACTGTTGGTAGATTGATAAGGATTGCATTGAATCTATAGATTGCTTTGGGTAGTATACTCATTTTCACTATACTGATTCTTCTGATCCATGAACATGGTATATTTCTCCATCTATTAGTGTCCTCTTTGATTTCTTTCACCAGTGTTTTATAGTTTTCTATATATATGTCTTTAGTTTCCTTAGGTAGATATATTCCTAAGTATTTTATTCTTTTCATTGTGATGGTGAATGGAATTGTTTCCTTAATTTCTCTTTCTATTTTCTCATTATTAGTGTATAGGAATGTAAGGGATTTCTGTGTGTTGATTTTATATCCTGAAATTTTACTATATTCATTGATTGCTACTGCTGCTGATGCTAAGTCGCTTCAGTCATGTCCAATTCTGTGTGACCCCATAGACAGCAGCCCACCAGGCTCCGCCATCCCTGGGATTCTCCAGGCAAGAACACTGGAGTGGGTTGCCATTTCCTTCTCTAATGCATGAAAATGAAAGTGAAAGTGAAGTCGCTCAGTCGTGTCCGACTCTTTTCGACCCCATGGACTGCAGCCTACCAGGCTCCTCTGCCCATGGGATTTTCCAGGCAAGAGTACTGGAGTGGTGTGCCATTGCCTTCTCCAATATTCACTGATTAGCTCTAGTAATTTTCTGATGGAGTCTTTAGGGTTTTCTATGTAGAGGATCATGTCATCTGCAAACAGTGAGAGTTTTACTTCTTCTTTTCCAAATTGGATTCTTTTTATTTCTTTTTGTGCTCTGATTGCTGTGGCCAAAACTTCCAGAACTATGTTGAATAGTAGTGGTGAAAGTGGATACCCTTGTCTTGTTCCTGCTTTTAGGGGAAATGCTTTCTATTTTTCACCATTGAGGATAATGTTTGCTGTGGGTTTATCATATATAGCTTTTATTATGTTGAGGTATGTTCCTTCTATTCCTGCTTTCTGAAGAGTTTTTTATCATAAATGGATGTTGAATTTTGTCAAAGGCTTTCTCTGCATCTATTGAGATAATCATATGGCTTTTATTTTTCAATTTGTTAATGTGGTGTATTACATTGATTGATTTGCAGATATTGAAGAATCCTTGCATCCCTGGGATAAAGGCCACTTGGTCATGGTGTATGATCTTCTTAAAGTGTTGTTGGATTCTGATTGCTAGAATTTTGTTAAGGATTTTTTCGTCTATGTTCATCAGTAATATTGGCCTGTAGTTTTCTTCTTTTGTGGCATCTTTGTCAGGTTTTGGTATTAGGGTGATGGTGGCCTCATAGAATGAGTTTGGAAGTTTACCTTCCTCTGCAATTTTCTGGAAGAGTTTGAGTAGGATAGGTGTTAGCTCTTCTCTAAATTTTTGGTAGAATTCAGCTGTGAAGCCATCTGGACCTGGGCTTTTGTTTGCTGGAAGATTTCTGATTACAGTTTCAATTTCTGTGCTTGTGATGGGTCTGTTAAGATTTTCTATTTCTTCCTGGTCCAGTTTTGGAAAGCTGTACTTTTCTAAGAATTTGTCCATTTCTTCCACGTTGCCCATTTTATTGGCATATAATTGTTGATAGTAGTCTCTTATGATCCTTTGTATTTCTGTGTTGTCTGTTATGATCTCTCCATTTTCGTTTCTAATTTTATTGATTTGATTTTTCTCCCTTTGTTTCTTGATGAATCTGGCTAATGGTTTATCAATTTTATTTATCCTTTCAAAGAGCCAGCTTTTGGCTTTGTTGACTTTTGCTATGGTCTCTTTTGTTTCTTTTGCATTTATTTCTGCCCTAATTTTTAAGATTTCTTTCCTTCTACTAACCCCTTGGTTCTTCATTTCTTACTTTTCTAGTTGCTTTAGGTGTAGAGTTAGGTTATTTATTTGACTTTTTTCTTGTTTCTTGAGGTATGCCTGTATTGCTATGAACTTTCCCCTTAGCACTGCTCTTACAGTGTCCCACAGGTTTTGGATTGTTGTGTTTTCATTTTCATTCGTTTCTATGCATATTTTGATTTCTTTTTTGATTTCTTCTGTGATTTGTTGGTTATTCAGAAGTGTGTTGTTCAGCCTCCATATATTGGAATTTTTAATAGTTTTTCTCCTGTAATTGAGATCTAATCTTACTGCATTATGGTAGAAAAGATGTTTGGAATGATTTCAATTTTTTTGAATTGACCAAGGCTAGATTTACGGCCCAGGATGTGATCTATCCTGGAGAAGGTTCCGTGTGTGCTTGAGAAAAAGGTGAAATTCATTGTTTTGGGGTGAAATGTCGTATAAATATCAATTAGGTCTAACTGGTCTATTGTATCATTTAAAGTTTGTGTTTCTTTGTTAATTTTCTGTTTAGTTGATCTATCCATAGGTATGAGTGGGGTATTAAAGTCTCCCACTATTATTGTGTTATTGTTAATTTCCCTTTTCATACTTGTTAGCATTTGTCTTACATATTGCGGTGCTCCTATGTTGGGTGCATATATATTTATAATTGTTATATCTTCTTCTTGGATTGATCCTTTGGTCATTATGTAGTGTCCTTCTTTGTATCTTTTCACAGCCTTTGTTTTAAAGTCTATTTTATCTGATATGAGTATTGCTACTCCTGCTTTCTTTTGGTCTCTATTTGCATGGAATATCTTTTTCCAGCCCTTCACTTTCAGTCTGTATGTGTCCCTTGTTTTGAGGTGGGTCTCTTGTAGACAACATATATATGGGTCTTGTTTCTGTATCCATTCAGCCAGTCCTTGTCTTTTGGTTGGGGCATTCAACCCATTTACATTTAAGGTAATTATTGATAAGTATGATCCCGTTGCCATTTACTTTATTGTTTTGGGTTCGAGTTTATACACCCTTTTTGTGTTTCCTGTCTAGAGAATATCCTTTAGCATTTGTTGGAGAGCTGGTTTGGTGGTGCTGAATTCTCTCAGCTTCTGCTTGTCTGTAAAGCTTTTGATTTCTCCTTCATATTTGAATGAGATCCTTGCCTG
>NW_011494771.1:2233978-2259900 GCF_000754665.1 Bison bison bison
CCCTTGTGTATTATTTGTTGTTTTTCCCTTGCTGCTTTTAATATTTGTTCTTTGTGTTTGACCTTTGTTAATTTGATTAATATGTGTCTTGGGGTGTTTTGCCTTGGGTTTATCCTGTTTGGGACTCTATGGGTTTCTTGGACTTGGGTGACTATTTCCTTCCCCATTTTAGGGAAGTTTTCAACTATTATCTCCTCAAGTATTTTCTCATGGTCTTTCTTTTTGTCGTCTTCTTCTGGGACTCCTATGATTCGAATGTTGGAGCGTTTCATATTGTCCTGGAGGTCTCTGAGATTGTCATTTCTTTTAATTTGTTTTTCTTTTTTTCTCTCTGATTCATTTATTTCTACCATTCTATCTTCTAATTCACTAATCCTATCTTCCGCCTCCGTTATTCTACTATTTGTTGCCTCCAGAGTGGTTTTGATCTTATATATTGCATTATTCATTATATATTGACTCTCTTTTATGTCTTCTAGGTCCTTATTAAACCTTTCTTGCATCTTCTCAATCCTTGTCTCTGGGCTATTTATATGTGATTCCATTTTTATTTCAAGATTTTGGATCATTTTCACTATCATTATTTGGAATTCTTTATCAGGTAGATTCCCTATCTCTTCCTCTTTTGTTTGGTTTGGTGGGCATTTATCCTGTTCCTTTACCTGCTGGGTATTCCTCTGTCTCTTCATCTTGTTTATATTGCTGCATTTGGGGTGGCCTTTCTGTATTCTGGCAGTTTGTGGAGTTCTCTTTATTGTGGAGTTTCCTCACTTTGGGTGGGGTTGTATCGGTGGCTTGTCAAGGTTTCTTGGTTAGGGAAGCTTGTGTTGGTGTTCTGGTGGGTGGAGCTGGATTTCTTCTCTCTGGAGTGCAATGAAGTGTCCAGTAATGAGTTATGAGATGTCAATGGTTTTGGAGTAAATTTGGGCAGCCTGTATATTGAAGCTCAGGGCTGTGTTCCTCTGTTGCTGGAGAATTTGCGTGGTATGTCTTGCTCTGAAATTTGTTGGCCCTTGGGTGGTGTTTTGTTTCAGTGTAGATATGGAGGCATTTGATGAGCTCCTATTGGTTAATATTCCCTGGAGTCAGAAGTTCTCTGATGTTCTCAGGATTTAGACTTAAGCCTCCTGCTTCTGGTTTCCAGTCTTATTTTCACAGTAGTCTCAAGACTTCTTCTATACAGCACCATTGATAAAACAGCTAGGTTAAAGATGAAAAGTTTCTCCACAGTGAGGGACACCCAGAGAGGTTCACAGAGTTACACTGAGAAGAGAAGAGGGAGGAGGGAGTTAGAGGTGACCCGAATGAGATGAGGTGGAATCAAAAGAGGAGAGAGCAAGCTAGCGAGTAATCACTTCCTTATGTGTGCTCCACAGTCTGGACTGCTCAGAGATGTTCACGGAGTTATACAGAGAAGGGAAGAGGAAGGAAGGAGGCAGAGGTGGCCAGGAGGATAAAAGGGGGGAATGAAAAGGAGATAGATAGATCCAACCAGTAATCAGTTCCCTAAGTGTTCTCCAACTGTCTGGAACACACAGAGATTCACAGAGTTGGGTAGAGAAGAGAAGGGGGAGGGAGGAGACAGAGGCAACCTGGTCGAGAAAAAGGAGAGTCCAAAGGATGAGAGAGCAGTCAAGCCAGTAATCTCGCTCCCAAGTAAAAATGGGTACTGAAGATTTGGTTCTTAAAGGTGCAAAATTGATAACAAATACCAAAAAGCAAAGATTAAAAATCTAGAGTAGAGGTTGGATTTTCAAAAATACAATATTAAAGAAAAGAAGAAGAAGAAAAAACAAAATCACAAAAATTATTAATATATATATATATATGAAGTTTGCTTTAAAAAATAGGGTCTTTTTTTTGAAAGGTAATAGTAGGTTACAAAAATGAAAATTAAAGGAGTAATAGAGGACTTAAAAATTAAAAAAAGTTAAAAGAAAAAAAAAGAATGATCGTAAAAATAGTAAAAGTATATCTAGGACTTTCTCTGGTGTTGTGGGCAGTGTGGGGTCAGTTCATTTTTGGATAGTTCCTTGGTCCGTCTTATATTCCTCAAGATCCATAGGCCCCTTCCTATGTAGTCGGTACTAACTACAGGGTTTTAGTCTATTGCACCTGTCACTTCCAAGGCAGTTCCCTCTGTTTTAGCTTCTGTTTGCTGGTCTCTTCAGTGTCTGATTTCCACCCTGACACAAGGCGGGGTGGTGGTGGACACTTTTTTTTAGGCTCACTTGTTCAGTCACGCTGTGGGGAGGGAGGGACACTGTAAACAAATAACACTGGCGTGTGCTCACAGTGTCTCAGCCACATTGGGCCTGCCCTTGCTCATGGCACATGTGCCCTCCGTGCCCACACAGCTCAGGCTCTAGGTTGCTCCGCCGGGTACCATCCGAGGCCGGCCCTAGGCTGCATTCACCTCCCAGGTCTAAGCTGCTCAGGTTCAGGCATGGCGCAGACTCCGTTGGGCCTGCGTTTTGTGCCCTTCCCAGGTCCAAGCAGCTCAGCTGATGAGGTGTTTGGCGAGCGCGGTCACTGCGATTTATTGCCTGTCCTGTCCCTGCCGCTCGGTTTTCTGGGTGTACAGCCCGTGCACCTTCTCAGGCAGATGATGACTGTCTAGAACCCCAAGAAATCTTAGTTAGCAAAGAAGCCTGCTTGCAGTTTGATAGATAATGTCTCTCTGTGGCTGCGATTGCCCCTTTCCAGCTCTTGCTGCCTGTCACCGGAGGGGGATGGTCTGCAGCCGGCTAACTGTTCAGTCCTTTGTTCTGTGCATGGTCCTGGTGGTGTCTTAGGGCTTTTCGCATGGTAGCTATCCCACAGTCTGGTTTGCTAGCCCAAATTAGTTCGCTCTGATTACCCTTGGGGCATTCAGGCCCGATCCTTACTCTAAGCAATGCAGCCTTCACCTCCCTGCCCAGCCCCCACTTGCTAGTGGCGGATGCAGACGTCTGAACTGCCTCTCTACTGGGGGAGTTACCACTGGGCTCCTAATCTGTGGGTTTTAATTATTTATTTATTTTTCCTCCCTGTTATGTTGCCCTCTGTGCTTCCAAGGCTCGCCATAGACTCGGCAGTGAGAGTGTTTCCTGGTGTTTGGAAACTTCTCTCTTTTTAAGACTCCCTTCCCGGGATAGAGATCCGTCCCTACCTCTTTTGTCTCTTTTTTTGTCTTTCATATTTTTTCCTACCTCTTTTCGAAGACAATGGGCTGCTTTTCTGGGTGCTTGATGTTCCTCTGCTGGCATTCAGAAGTTGTTTTGTGGAATTTACTCAGCATTTAAATGTTCTTTTGATGAATTTGTGGGGGAGAAAGTGGCCTCCCTGTCCCATTCCTCTGCCACCTTAGGACCGCCTCTACATTTCCTATTAGAGTATAATTGATTAACAATGTTGTGTTAGTTTCAGGTGAACAGCAAAGTGATTCAGTTATACATATACATACACCCATTCTTTTTCAACTTCCTTTGCCATTTAGGTTGTTTACATAATGTTGAGTGCTATACGGCAGTTCCTTATTGCTTATCCGTTTTAAGTAGAGTAGCATATACATGTCAATCCCAAACTCTTAATGTGAATAATGCTGCTATGGATATTCTTTTTCTGTAGACATATGTTTTCATTTCGTAGTGTATGCCTAAGAGTGGAACTGCCAAACTGTTTCCCTCAGTGGCTGCACCATCTTACAGTTCCGCCAGCAAAGTACCAAATCTTTGCCAACACTTGTTGTCTGTTTTTTGTTTTGTTTTGTTTTTTTTTAATAGCCATGCTGGTGGGAAAGAAGTGGTATTTCATTATGGTTAGGATTTACATATTTCTAGTGATTAATATTGACCATCTTTTCATGTGTGTTTACTGGTCATATGCATGTCTTCTTTGAAGTAAGGTCTATTCAAATTCTTTACCCATTTTAAAAATTGCTCTCAGAGAGAAGAAAACACAAATTTAAAAAATGACCTAAAATATGAGATCTCTTTATATCTTCTGAATACAAATCTTTCATCAGGCATGTGATTTGCAAGTATTTTCCTCCATTTGGTGTGTTACCTTTTCACTTTCTTGATGCATTATTTGAAGCACAAAAGATTTTACTTTTGATGAGGTCTAATTAATCAATATTTCTTCACTGCTAGTGCTTTTGGTGATACATGTAAGAATACTGGAGTGGGTTGCCATTCTCTTCTCCAGGGCACCTTACCAACCCAGGGATTAAACCCAGGTCTCTTGCATTGCAGGTGGATTTTTTACAGTCTGAGCTACCTGGGAAGCCCATATGTAGGAAACCATCACCTAAAGTCATGAAGATTACCTCCTGTGTTTTCTTCTATAAGTTTTATATTTTCAGCTTTATCGAGTTAGGTCTATTATCCATTAAGTTAATTACTCTATATGGCGTGAGGGTGAGGTTCTGCTTTAGTCTTTGCATGAGGACATCCAGTTGTCCCAGCACCATTTGTTGAAAATCCATCAGTTAATTTTTAAAGTCAAAGTTATCTTACAGATATTGTATATAGCATATTTGCATACATTTTTAAAAAGTTTTTCACTTGCTTAAATGTGATTTTTTAAAATAAAAGCCAGAATGTAACAGTTTATTCACAATGACTAGGACACTATCAGAAACATATTATATACTCAAATATTTAATGACTGGGCTTTTACATTATGCGAGGCTGCTAATAGATGGGGCTTCCCTGGTGGCTTAAATGGTAAAGAATCTACCTGTAATGCTGGAGACCAGGGTTCAATCCCTGGGTCAGGAAGATCCCCTGAAGGGCATGGCAACCCACTCCAGTACTCTTGCTTGGAGAATTCCACAGATAAAGGAGGCTGGTGGGGTCACAAAGAGTTGAATACAACCGAGCAACTAACACTTTCCTTATTTAGGATGTTACATCCAATCCTCTGCTAGATATACCCATCTATCACATCTTAAAAACAGTAACAAAGATGTTGTTGCATGTAGGGGAAAAGAAAAAGAATAAAGTAGAGCTTTAAGAAGAAAAATGGGATAGAAATATATGTTCATAGGCCTGTGTAATTTTGAGGTTCTCAATCAGGGTAGTATTTTTGCGGTTGTTTCAGGGATGCCTGTGAGATAGCATCCTTGCTGAGAAGTGCTCTTTAAAACATGGTCCAAACTCTAAGGTTCTGCTCTCTCTTTTGCAATGATATGACTTTGGGCAATGGTGCCTTTATTTTCTGAAAAGTAGGACAAAAATAACTTCTGTACAGGATAATGGTAAGAATTAAGAGATATTGCCTTAGTCTGTTCAGCCGCTATAATAAAACACTATAAACTGGATAGCTTAACGGGCAACAGAAATTTATTTCTTGACATTCTGAAGGTTGGGAAGTCCAAGATCAATGTGCTGGCAGATTTGTTGTCTTGTGAAGGCCCATTTCTTGTTCATAGACAGTACCTTCTCATTTGTGTACTCATATAGTGAAAGGTGGAGAAGGCAATGGCACCCCACTCCAGTACTCTTGCCTGGAAAATCCCATGGACGGAGGAGCCTGGTAGGCTGCAGTCCTTGGGGTCGCTAAGAGTTGGACACAACTGAGCGACTTCACTTTCTCTTTTCACTTTCATGCATTGGAGAAGGAAATGGCAACCCACTCCAGTGTTCTTGCCTGGAGAATCCCGGGGACGGGGAAGCCTGGTGGGCTGCCATCTATGGGGTCACACAGAGTTGGACATGACTGAAGTGACTTAGCATAGCATAGCATAATGAAAGGGGCAAAGTTGTTCTCTGGGTCATTTTGTGTAAGCTCCTAATCCCATTTATGAGGGCAGAGCCAAAGGCCCCACCTCCTAATTCCATCACATAAATTTTGGGGGACCACATTCAATCTATATCAGATACCATACACTATAAAACCCATTGTCAATAATATATAAATACATGCTTCTTTATCCAGTTACTCTCAGAAGAGAGAGCAAGCAGTGAAAAATATAAGAAAGAGCCCTGTATGAGAAAGAACTGTCCTCTGAAAATGACCATAGACTCATGCACTGATAGTTTTTCTTCAGGAGGGCATACACTATATCAAATAGAATTCTATTGGTCATGGAAACTTTCTAAATTGCTCTTTATTTTGTTTACTTCTCTATCTGGGCACTGGGCAGACATTTTCCATGAGCTTACTCAGTTTTTACTAGCAAGATTCATTTTTTCAAGTCTTTGTGTACATAGGTCTTGAACTCCTAAATCTTGCCTTCCTGTAAGCAGTGTTTTATATGAGAAACAAACTTAAATTTGAATCCCATAATTTCTAATTACTAGCTGTGTGACTTTGGATGTGTTGCTACAATGCTCTGAGCTTTAATTTCTTCAGTTATAGCTTTCTTTTCAATTGAATGTAGATGGATCAAAAAACTTAAGGAAACACTGAATAACCAGGACTTTAAAAAATAAATAAATAAAAAGAATAGAAAACCAGTGTGTAGCTCTTGGAATCTAAGGAACCAATGGACTTTTTTTTTTTTTGGTGGTAGTGAGGAGGCTCAAACACAGGCATCATTCAGTTCCAACTCTTTCTCCATCTCTATCACCAGGCTTCCCAAGAGAAAAAAAAAAAAAATTCATTGGCCTAGTTTAGATCATGTGCCCATCATATGCCCCTCAATTGACAGTCTTACTAAGACGTCAACAGATAATAGAGAAGATGGACCATGAATTCATTTGCTCCATGAATTTTGCTTGATAGGGCCTAACTACTGGAAAAGGGGCTCAACCAACCTATGGGATCTAATAGAAAGAAGACTGCAGTATTAAGTAGTTTGACCAAACTTCTTTCCAGCCCTTCTGATCTCTTTACTGGTGTCTCCAACTGGCCAAAGTCATCTGTAGCTTGATGGCAACAGAGCCCACTGATACAGTATATATGATGTCAACCTCCTAGGTAACACAGTAGAGAAGAGAAGGCTGGAAAGTGGATCTGTAGGGGCTATTGAAAAATATTTGTGTATATGATGTCCCTAACACTTTCACTTAAAGAGCAGAGACATTACTTTGCCAACAAAGGTCTGTCTAGTCAAGGCTATGGTTTTTCCAGTGGTCATGTATGTATGTGAGAGTTGGACTGTGAAGAAAGCTGAGTGCTGAAGAATTGATGCTTTCAACTGTGATGTTGGAAAAGACTCTTTAAAGTCCCTTGGACTGCAAGGAGATCCAACCAGTCCATTATGAAGGAGATCAGCCCTGGGAATTCTTTGGAAGGAATGATGCTAAAGCTGAAACTCCAGTACTTTGGCCACCTCATGCGAAGAGTTGACTCATTGGAAAAGACTCTGATGCTGGGAGGGATTGGGGGCAGGAGGAGAAGGGGACCACAGAGGATGAGATGGCTGGATGGCATCACTGACTCGATGGACGTGAGTCTGAGTGAACTCCGGGAGTTGGTGATGGACAGGGAGGCCTGGCGTGCTGCGATTCATGGGGTCGCAAAGAGTCAGACATGACTGAGTGACTGAACTGACCTGAACTGAACACTTTCACGGTAGCAAATTCTTTTTTCCCTCCTATTTAGAAAAAGGCCTCCTGATTTCTCTTATCCCAGAAAAAAATAAGTGTATGTGCAGTCTCTGGTTCAGGAAATTCCTAATGATTTGGAGGTGGCCAAAGGCATGAGTCAGCATGTTTCTCTCCTTTTCTTCCCTGGCACAGCCTGGTCGCAGCAAGGCCTGGCTCCAGCTGTGCCCCCTCCTTGAGGAGCCTCATGGAGGCTGTGGGTGGCATTTCCTCCTACGCTGGTGGCTCTCTGAGCTCCTGCCAAGACTGAAGGAAGCCACTTCAAAAGACACCACCACACCACTGATAAATGGAATCAGAAGGACCCTGCTTCAGCCCAGACTGTCTCTAAGCCCTTTTCACCAGGCCCCGTTCTCGAGGGTGCATTCCTTTTCTAACTGGATTTGGGTGATGATGGGGGGTCTCTTTACCAGGCATCCATTTGTCAAGTACAGACTCAACCCCCAGTGTTAGGAATGTGGGGAGATGAGGGATTCAACTTGAAGATTAAAAAAATGGGGTTTCTGCCATGGCCTGCCTTCATGTTCTTTCTAGTTCCTATTTGCTAAATAAGGTTGGAATTCTTTTCAGGATACTCTAAGAAAAAAAGCTCACTTGTAATCTCTGAATGCATTAAGAATAGACTGACTCAAGTAAATTTACATTTTCTGCCATAGTTTTCAAGTGAATGCAATCACTGAGATTCCACGGTTTAGGAAAATAGACAAAAATAGATACTCGTAGTGAGTGAGTATTTCATGTCTTTTAAGGACAGCATGATATGGTGGGGAGAACACAGAAATGAAGCTCCCAAATCTGGATACTGTATTAGTATCAGTTGAACTTGGAAATGTCGTTTCTCCTCTTAGGACCTCAGTTTCAACATTTGTAGTGAGAGTTATATTTTTTAATACCGACCCTTAAGAAACTTGATCAGTATTCACAGGCTTGGAAGGCAAATTCCCTACTGTCTGGTTATTAATGAACTCATATCGCTTGGGGCACCCCTGCCTATTAGAGATTTTGTTAGCTTTTTCTTAATATACTAGGACTCAAACATTAGGCAAAGTGTTGAGTTCTTTCCCTTACTACTGAACATGTCTGATATTTAACAGGGGTAGGAAATGGGAGAGAGTACCTTTCTCTGTTATGCAAAAGGAGGCTGTACAGTTCAGTGTAGGATGGTGACCGTCTGGTAAGTGGCAACTCTGTCTGTTTGGATCCACTTCATGCCTTCCATTCCTATAGTCACTTTCCATTCCCAGAATGCTGCCGGTGAAACTCCAGGCTTCAGTTCCTAGTCGTAGGCCGAAGAAAGACTTCTTAAAAGGTGAAAGAAAGAAACAAACAAAAAACCTTACTGACTCTTTTAAAGGAAACTTGGAAGAAATTCTAGAAAATAATTCTGGCTTAATCACTTTGGCCAGAATTAGCACAAACCTCATCTACCTATTAGGATCAAAAATAATCTTTTAGGTGAACACATTGTCAGAGGATAGATATTAGGAGGTAATTTTTTCAAGGTTTTACATGCATTTGTCACTCTTCCCAAATATCTCAGACCCATGTATGGACGTTGGTGTATACTTCCTCACTAGCTCTTTATAAGTCTTTCCTATAATATTTTTAATTAATTTTAATTGGAGGCTAATTATTTTACAATATTGTAGTGGTTTTTTGCCATACATTGACATGAATCAACCATGGGTGTACATATGTCCCCCATCCTGACCCTCCCTCCCACCTCCCTCCCCATCCCATCCCTCAGGGTCATCCCAGTGCACCAGCCCTGATTGCCCTGTCTCATGCATCTAACCTGGACTGGCAATCTGTTTCACATATGATAATATACATGTTTCAATGCTATTCTCTCAAATCATCCCACTCTTGCCTTCTCCCACAGAGTCCAAAAGTCTGTTCTGTCTCTTTTTCTGTCTTGCATATAGGGTCATTGTTACCATCTTTCTAAATTCCACATATGTGTTAATATACTGTATTGGTGTTTTTCTTTCTGACTTACTTTACTCTGTATAATAGGCTCCAGTTTCATCCACCTCATTAGAACTGATTCAAATGCATTCTTTTCAATAGCTGAGTAATACTCCATTGTGTATATGTACCACAGCTTTCTTATCCATTCATCTGCTGATGGACATCTAGGTTGCTTCCATGTCTTAGCTATTGTAAACGGTGCTGTGATGAACATTGGGGGTACACGTGTCTCTTTCAATTCTGGTTTCCTTGGTGTGTATGCCCAGCAGTGGGATTGCTGGATCATATGGCAGTTCTGTTTCCAGTTTTTTAAGGAATCTCCACACTGTTCTCCATAGTGGCTGTACTAGTTTGCATTCCCACCAACAGTGTAAGAGGGTTCCTTTTTCCCTGCGCCCTCTCCAGCATTTATTGTTTGTAGACTTTTTGATAGCAGCTATTCTGACTGGCATGAGATGGTACCTCATTGTGGTTTTGATTTGCATTTCTTTGATAATGAGTGATGTTGAACATCTTTTCATGTGTTTGTTAGCCACCTGTATATCTTCTTTGGAGAAGTGTCTGCTTAGTTCTTTGGCCCGTTTTTTGATTGGGTCATTTTTTTTTCTGTTGTTGAGCTGCATGAGCTGCTTGTATATGTTTGAGATTAATTCTTTGTCAGTTACTTTGCTATTATTTTCTCCCATTCTGAAGCTATCTTTTCACTTCGTTTATAGTTTCCTTTGTTGTGAAAAAGCTTTTAAGTTTAATTAGGTCCCATTTGTTTATTTTTGCTTTTATTTTCATTATTCTGGGAGGTGGGTCATAGAGGATCCTGCTGTGAGTTATGTTGGAGAGTGTTTTGCCTATGTTTTCCTCTAGGAGTTTTATAGTTTCTAGTCTTACATTTAGGTCTTTAATCAATTTTGATTTTGTGTGTGTGTTTATGTGTGTGTGTGGTGTTAGAAACTGTTCTAGTTTCATTCTTTTACAAGTGGTTGACCAGTTTTCCCAGCACCACTTGTTAAAGAGATTGTCTTTTCTCCATTGTATATTCTTGCCTCCTTTGTCAAAGATAAAGTGTCCATAGGTGCATGGATTTATCTCTGGGCTTTCTATCTTGTTCCATTGGTCTATATTTCTTTGTGCCAGTACCATACTATCTTGATGACTGTAGCTTTGTAGTATAGTCTGAAGTCAGGCAGTTTGATTCCTCCAGTTCCATTCTTCTTTCTCAAGATTGCTTTGGCTATTCAAGGTTTTTTGTATTTCCATACAAATTGTGAAATTATTTGAGTCTTATTGAAATTCATTATAGGTTTAAAGATGTAGGAATCACATTAGGCTGTTTAAGCTTATGTCACTTGTACCAACAATACTTTTCTATGAATCCCCCTTATTCCTTCCAAAAACTTTATAAAGCCCGAGCTTCCAGTATGTGACTTACTCCGCTGAACACAGATCCCTGAAACATACTGTCCAGCTCTTGCCCTGTTTCCCCTCAGTTCTTTGAGGGACTCATGTGATTGATCAGTTAGTTAGAAAGTTAGAAAGCTGGAGAGCAAGAATAAGGATAATAACCATTTATCAAGTGTATGTCATGTGCCGAGTGTTTCTGTTATATAACTAATTTTTATAACAACCTGTTGAAGAGGTTACTGTCATCCCATATCACCAATGAGGAAATTCAGGGTCAAGAGCCTATAGTAAACAGCCCAATTTCATTTACGCAGTGCTTTTATGTGGCTCATAATCTTTTCACTTATGCATTCTCTCATTCAGTATTTCATTATACTTTCACAAAAGCCCAGTGAGAACACAAACGGCAAGTTGAGATTACAGCAAGGGTCAAATAGTCAATTAAGCTCTGTTTTATGTGATTTTGCATCTAATTCTTTTCAAATCTTCTTTCCTCCAGGACAAACAGGCCCTCTTCCTTTAACTCTCTCTGGAAGTACAAGGGTTTCTAGAACCCTTATCATAAAAACCTCCTTGCAACACACTCTGTTTGTTAATGTTATTCTTGAAATACTGCTCAGATCTGAACCTATTAATAATTCTAGATGTAGACCAAAATCAAAACCAAACAAACCCTCATTCAAGATACTTTTAATTGTAGATGATCAAAGAGGAAAATCGCTCCAGTTAGAAGTTTTATTACTAGCACCAAGTGCTAAGCCTAGCACAGGTTGAACATTGAGATTTTGAAGGAACTTGGGTTGTGCAGTTGAGTGATATTTATTTAGTAGAATGTAAGAACTGTCTACAGGTATCTGAAAGTTTGTCATGTGGAACTAGGATTCAAGTTGCCTCCATTGCATGTAGTAACCTTCTACTACTAATAATTATTACTGGAGAAGGAAATGACATCCCACTCCAGTATTCTTGCCTGGAAAATCCCATGGACAGAGGAGCCTAGTTGGCTATAAGCCATGAGATCGCAAAGAATTGGACATGACTTAGTGACTAAACAATAACAAATGATAACTATTAACAATGAAGCACTTCCTAAATATCAGCTAAGTATGTGACCTAGAATATACTGTATTCCCTATAAGTTTATTATTTTGGAATTATTAACATTTTGAAACTATTATTTCTATAAAATATAAAAAGGCAGCTGAGTTTTGGAGAATCAAACTACTTAGGAGTAAGCAGTAATAAGAATAAAATCCATAGCTCTGCTCACTAAACCTAAAATAGTGAAATTACTGAAATTTGGACCATTTTTATTTCTTCCTAGGGCCTCAGTTTCTCATCTGTAAAATGAGCAGTTTGAATCCTAGGGTTTATATATGCAGTTGTGGATTGGAGCCCTTGTGGAATTTGAGAGATGATGGTTTTATTTTTAGAAATTTTGGGAACTTGTCTTAAACAGCATCATTTTTTATAATTATGAGAACCTACTACATAGCTCAGGGAACTCTACTCAATGCTCTGTGGTGACCTAAATGAGAAGGAAATCCAAAAATAGGAGATATACACATATGCATGGCTGATTCAATTTGCTGTATAGCAGAAACTAACACAACATTTTAAAGCAACTATACTCCAATAAAAAAATTTAAAAGAAACAGCACCATTGACAAACTATATAGGTTGCAGCTTTAACATGTTACGTTAAAATAAAGTACTCAAAATCATTATTTTCTAATATTTGACTTCATCTGACTATGATCTATTCTCTTTAGGATAGTGATATTACTAGCTATCGCACCTCCATGGGGGAAATATTATAAAATAGCTGTGCTACTGATATCTTTTCTCATTCAGTGGGATCATTTTATAGCTTAATATCTGCCAGATGCGAGTATTTACATGATGAAAATTGACAAATACCACTAATCAGAGTTTGGTTTATTGGGTTTTTTTGGGTTTACTCTTTTGTTGATTGTATTGCCTTATGAAAGGAATAGAAAATATAATACAGATTAAAGGTAAAATGTCACATCTATAGGCATTTCATCTGAGTTGCACAAAAAGTAAAGAAATATTCTCCCAATATTTGAAAACTATGATCCAGTTCATAAAAGAAAGCTCTCAATGTCTTTAAATGAGAGAAGTTCCAACCAAGTTTTTTTTTTCTATTTATTAACATAAATGAACATTAGTTGGCAGTTTTCATTTGTCAGTTGTGATAGGTTAGCTATAGTGAAGAATTCAGTACAATCATTGAAAATATTTAGTGAGAGTCACTTGGTTTTAAAGAATTTATAAGTTATTTTTATTTAACTTGAGCTACATATCCCTTATAGAAATATATATGTTGTTTGGTTGTTAAGTTGTGTCCAACTCTTTTGTGACAGGACCGTAGCCTGCCAGGCTCCTCTATCCATGGGATTCTCCAGGCAAGAATATTGGAGTGGGTTGCCATTTCCTTCTCCAGGGGGTCTTCCCAACCCAGGGATCAAACCCATCTCTCCAGCATTGGCAGGCGGATTCTTTACCAGTGAGCCACCAGGGAAGCCCCAAAGTATATCTGTTTATATATAAATGTAAATATTTACACAGACACACTGGAGCTGGTTGGGAAATGCTTACTTGTACACAGTTAGACTGCATATAGGCCTTTCTCGTCTTTGATAGTTCAGGAGCCTAACAAGTACCAGCAGGTAGAGCCCACAAGAAGCCAAGCACTGTGAAGATCTGGAGGGGTAGTGAGGTCCCTGTCACTATGCTGATAACAAAGCCACTTCATGGGGGAGAGGAGGGCACACATGATGTTGGGTCTTCTTCCTCTCCAATCAGAATGCTTCTTAGTAGCCATGGAAGAGGACACCGGTGTGAAAAATGGGGACGTGTATCAAGGAGGCAGCAGCTGATGGCTTGTGAGACTTTCAAGAGTCTTATTTGTTGATATTCCTTCATAAATGGAAACTTTCTATGTGGCTAGGGTCAGAATACATGACTCCTTAAGCCATCTTTCTCCACTTCTATGTATGCTTTCTCAATAGCTGTGCATCTTAGGCATTATGTATTAGTCTCTCTCATGAGAGTTTAAGCCTCTTGGGTCTGAAGACTGTGTACAGCTATAAGAGTTGCTCAAGAAAATCATTGCTTTTCTCTTCGATCTGAGTGAATTTGGAGGGAAATCAATATAAATCCAATTTGTTCTCTGTTTCAGTTCCTCAAACTCTAGAACTGCACAGAGATTATAGAAAACCTCTCTATTAATAAGTTCTCCCTACTTCCCCATTTATAAAAACAGTGGCTTTCTCTTCATCAATAGACAACATCCTTGTATGTTAACTGTAGATTACAATGTTTAACCCTCATGGTTTCTTAGAACTTCAGGATCACATTCAACTGAACCAACCAGTGAGTGTATTCTCTTTTATTGACTTGTTATTGATACTTAACATCCATGAAAGCCAGGTAGAGAGAATTTGAATGTAAAAAAGCTAATTTCAATTGAATGCCCACTGGGTTTCAGGATTATTCTAAACACATTATGTCTGTGCATATTCAGTTTAAATCTTCACCCTTCTAAAAGGGAATCAATAGGCTAAGAGGTTATGATGGCTTGCTGCTGCTGCTGCTAAGTCGCTTCAGTTGTGCCTGACTCTGTGTGACCCCATAGATGGCAGCCCACCAGGCTCCGCCGTCCCTGGGATTCTCCAGGCAAGAACACTGGAGTGGGTTGCCATTTCCTTCTCCAATGCGTGAAAGTGAAAAGTGAAACTGAAGTCGCTCAGTTGTGTCAGACTCTTCGCGACCCCATGGACTGCAGCCCACCAGGCTCCTCCATCCATGGGATTTTCCAGGCAAGAGTACTGGAGTGGGTTGCCATTGCCTTCTTCATGATGGCTTACCTGACACCAAACCAAACACCTTGTAGGTGGCAGACCTAGGATTTGAAGCCCAAAGCTTCCCTTGTGGCTTAGCTGGTAAAGAATCAACCTGCAGTGCAGGAGACCTGGGTACCATCTGTAGGTTGGGAAGATCCCCTGGAGAAGGGAAAGTATTCTGGCCTGGAGAATTCCATGGACTGTATAGTCCATGGGGTCGAAAAGAGTCAGACACGACTGAGGTTCTTTCACCTTCACCTTCAAAATAAATACCATTGTTTTTCATATAAATCCTACTAATTCTTTGTAGAAAGCTTCTATTTGCAAATAGATGTTTTACCATATATCGATAGGATAAATATTCAACTGTTATTTCATAATTATATATATATTTACATATTTTGTAGCTTATGCAAGTTTATTACATCTCCTCAAACAACTCTTTTTTTATACTACTGATTAAAATAGGCTACAATATTTATCACAATTTGGCTAGTTCCCAAATATCTGGACTCCACACTCTGATATGTGCTATATTTTTCTTATTGTATTTATTGTGGCCCTCTAAGGTATGTGGTCCCACAGGTTGAAAAACTCAATTATATGTGTCAATAGCTTCTAGCTAGAAATTTCTTTATCATAATTACATATTATAGGAATATTATCATAGTGACAAAACAGAAAAAAAGAGTATTTGAAAAAAAATGTAGAGATTACTTTGGTTGTTTTCGACTGACTCAAAGACATAAAGAAGAAACCAAAACTGGAGGAAAAAATAGACGCATTCTGGATTTGAGCCGTTTAGCCCATTAAACCCAGGTGCACACAGTATATTCTACAAAGATTTCTCAAAACATTATAACCCACAGCCTCCTTGCATACAGTTAAGTTCGGTTCCCTTTATTCACTGTCTGCTTTCTCTAAGCGCCTCATCTTCATCTTTCCAGAAAAACACTTGCTACCAATTCTAGCCCTCAAGACCCTAACCGTAGCACCAGTGGCCCTAGAAGTGACCACTAGGGCACTGGGTGCAACAAGGCTTTTCTTGTTTATTTCGAGCCATTGTGTCTAGAGTTGTCAATACCACTGAGGGTATGATATGGATACTCTGCCATGATTCATGTCAATCAAGACCTCCCAAGAATCTGAAGAAACATCACGTGTGAAACCATTCAAATGGTCCAAATCTCGGTATCCCTTGTAACTTCCTTACTTGTGGACAGCTGCTGAATTTGTCCCATGTAGCCTTAGCTCTTAACATCTTGTGTGTGTGTGTGTGCGTGAGAGTGAGTTAGTCGCTCAGTCATGTCCAACTTTGTGACCCCGTGGACTGTAGTCTGCCAGGCTCCTTTGCCCATGGAATTCTCCAGGCAAGAATACCGGAGTGGGTAGCCATTCCCTCCTCCAGGGGATCTTCCCCACCCAGGGATCAAACCCGGGTCTCCTGCAGTGCAGGCAGATTCTTTACCATCTGAGCCACCAGGAAATAGAGGGGTATATGTGAAACTGTCATTAATTGAAGTCTCCAGAAAAAAAAAACAAAAACTTTTAAAAAAACTTATACTTTTAAAGTATTACTGGAGGTCAGGACCCAGAACTGCTGAAATGACTTTGCACATACACTCTTGGGAATTCAGTAATGGAGTAAACATAATTTGATCTTAGTCTCAAAGATAACTCCATATACATCAGCGGTCCCCAACCTTTTTGGCACCAGGACCTGTTCTGTGGAGGATAATTTTTTCCATGGACCCTGGGGGCTGGGAGATGGTTTGGGGATGATTCAAGTGCATTGCCTCGATGGTGCACTTTATTTCTATTATTGTTATTACATCAGCTTCACCTCAGAGCATCAGGCATTAGACCCCTGAGTTTCAGAAACACTGATACACATTATTCTGGTATAACTTACAAATCCCCCTAAAGCTGTATTCTGGCAATTCTCTACATGCATAGGTTTGAGGACACTTTCCTAAGAGGATTAAGAAACCAGTAACTATCTTTTAGAAGGAGAGTGATGACCCTGATGCTTTAAGGGCTTGTAACTGATGGAAACAAGAATAATTCTGAATAATATTCAGAAAGTATATGCCTAACAAGCTTAAAAAAAAATGGTTTCTAAGCCAAACTGGTGAGTTTTCCTTAAGGTACTTTTAAAAAGTTTTGAGAGACACAAAAGAAAAAAATAGAAAAGAAAATCGTCTCAAAGCAGTTTATACTTTGTCGTCTCCCTTGAGCATTTCAAAGAAGCTGTTGAAAGCGAGTATATTTTAACATATAAACCAGGACTATGCAACTAGCCCAACTTCAATTTATGTTCTTTTTTTGAAACAACGTGTATTTTACAATTCACTCTCCCTTTTGATTATTGCAACAATGACTTAGAATAATGTTTCTCTTAACTCAGAGGCTGTATTCTCATTACTCATGGCATCGTTGGTCATTTTTTTCCCCACCAGTGTTTGGCCCTCTACAGCAGGTATGGGGTTTGTGTTTTCACAGGCTAGTCTGTCTAATAAGGGCTTTAAGGCAGCACTAGTGAATATGTTCTCCTCTCTGTCTCTACTAAGCGGCCACTTCCTCAATCTCCACATCTACAAAGCTGGAATAATGTCACCTTCTCTGGTGGATGCTAGGAGGAACAGATGAACTAGCTCTTGGCATATGCTTTCTGCTTTGTAACAATTATTAGTTACTAACCCTGTCCTCTTCTCCATAGTCCTTTCCTATCTGTCCTTATTGCCCCTTTAGCTGTGGTGACTTCTGGGAAGTCACCAAATCCACTGCTTCTGGATTTTTATTAAGAAGGGCTTATTCTCCTCCCACTTCCTGGGCCTGTTTTCTCAATTGCAAAAAGACTTCTGAGTTATGATTCAGTCTGATTATCTTAGCATTGCTTGTAGTTTTTATGTAGTCTAGCTTTATTTTCAATGTACTGGGCTGTGATCTAAACAAATATTTCTCACATTTATCTATTTTTAAGGTGATATTTTAAAATTTAAAAATCAAGGTAAATATAGTATTATCCCAGATGGCAGATGAGGAAGTGGAAGCACTCAGCAGATACCCACTTTTCCCAAAGCTGTACAGCTATTAAGAAGGAAACCAGGAAATTGGACTTTAGATGACAAATCTTCTCCACCAATTCAACCCACTGTAGTGGCCTCTTGGGGCATCATCATTTCTAGGATCAATTTCCCTGGCTGAGTGGTGTTGACCATTCAGCACAGGTGCTGTAGCCATTAAAAAGCATTTCCATGGTCATTGCTGACTCAATTTCACTCACTTCTACAGACACTGCTTTCCTTCCTGTATTTATTCTCTTCTTTACCCCCTTCCTCTCCTTCTCCTTTTTCTTTCCAGCAATAATTGTGTTCTAGGAGATATATTCAGGTTTGAGGATTCAGAAAGAATAATAAATTGCTGCTGGTCTGAAACATGACACAGTGTAATTGAGCAGGAGGGCAAAGGTAGATTGGAAACAGGAAGACTATAACATCATGCATTATGTTCCCATGAGAGAACGAGAGAGTTAGAGACACAGAACACACACCAGGAGAGTCACACGGCCAAGCAGAGCCATAGAGACAGGAAACAGAGGGGACAGAACCGTAAACTCTCCTTGGGGAGCCTTGGGGAAGGTTTCCCAGAAGTTCATATTTGAGCTGAATCTTGAAGTAGAGGAGGCGGAGTTTCATGTAAAAATATGGGGCATCCTAGACAAAGAGAAGACTGAGAAGGGGTCCTGTTTTGTGTCAGCAACGGAGCATTTCCTGGGACAATCCTTGGGGAAGGAGAGAAGGACTTAAGGTTGGAAAGGGGACTTTTAAGCAACATCTAAAAGGTCCGTGTGTCCATACTTAAGATATTTTGATCATTTCTGGTGAACACTATAAAGTCACTGAAGGATGATCGGATTTATCTTTTACAAACTTACCTTGCACATACTCTGGAGAAGAAACGAGTGGAAAACTCTTTTGAGGAGGTGATAAACCTTTAGCTAGAATCATCAAGATGAAAAGGGAGAGGGCTCAAATCAATAAAATTAAAAATGAAAGAGGAAAAATTACATAGAAATAAAAAAGATCATAAGAGACTGCTATGAACAACTATATGCCAACAAAATGGGCAACCTAGAAGAAATGGATAAATTCTTAGAAAGGGACAACCTTCAAGACTGAAGAAAAATAGAGAATAGAAAATGTGAACAGGCCCATCACAAGTACTAAAATTGAAAGTGATTTAAATCTTCTAACAAGCAAAAGTCCAAGACCAAATGTCTTCATAGGTGAATTTTAACAAACACTTAGAAAAAGATAACACCCATCCTAAAACTCTTCCAACAATTGAAGAGGAAGGAACACTTCTATGCTTATTCTATGAGGCCACTTATCACTTTGATATCAAAACCAGGCAAGGAGACCATAAAAAATGAAAATTACAGATCAATATCACTTATGAACAGAGGCAAAAATACAGTGCTAGCAAACCAAATCCAACAATATATTAAATGAATTACACACCATAATTAAGCAGTATTTATCCCAGGGATACAGGATTCTTCAATATCTTCAAGTCAGTGTGATACACCACATTAACAAACTAAAGAAAAAAAAAAAACATTATCATCTCAATAGATGCAGAAAAAGCTTTTGACAAAATTTAACACTGATTCATGATAGAACTTTTCCCAGGTCTACCTCCATTGAAGGCAGATGCTTTATTCTCTGAGCCACTAGGGAATCTCAGAGGAAACTTACTTATAAATATAATAATATAATATAAATATAATAAAGGCCATATATGACAAACCTATAGCTAACATCATACTCAACAGTGAAAATCTGAAATCATTTCCCCTAAGATCAGGAACAAGACAAGAATGTCCACTCTCACCACATTTATTTAACATATGGAATAACGAACAAGGACCTACTGTATAGCACAGACTCTACTCCATATATTGTGATAGCCTATATGGGAAAAGAATCTAAGAAAGTGTGTGTGTATATATACACACATACACATATATCACTATATATGTATAATGATTCACTTTGCTTTACATCTGAAACTTACACTGTAAATCAAACACACTACAGTGATAATTTAAAACAAATATATTCTTAGCTTGCAGGCTTACAAAAACAGACAGTCGTCTGTACTTGATCTACAAGTTATAATTTGGGGACCCTTACTGTTCAGCAAGGTGATTAAAAGTGCAAACTTTTAAAAAATATTCAATCTCTTAAGCAGACTATTTGTTTCCAAACTGCTCCTGTTGCCAATGGTGCATTTATATGTCCAGGTCAAAGAAACATTTACTTTGATCCTGCTTTGTTCTCTTATCTTTCTATCCTTTTCTTAGACAAGCTTCTTAAAAGAGTAATCTGTACTCCTTCTCTGTAGCAAATTGTGTTTTACAGAAATGGCTTCAATAATGCTACTAGTCTCTGATGCTCTTCCAGAATCATGCTGCCTCCCTTAACCTCTATCAAGAAGTAGTATTGGTGTTCCCTCCCCTTGAAACTGGACAGACCTCTGTGAATACAACTAATAGAATGCTACATAAGTGATGCTATGAGATGTATAACCTGGATCACAAAAGATAACATAGCTTCTGTTATAACAGAACATGTCTCTTTTAGGATCTGTGCCTGCAGATCCTGGGACTGCCGTGCATGTGATGACTATTATTTTCTCTTAAAGGCTTTCATTAAACTTCTCCAAAGCAGATGTGGACACAGGCAAAGAAAGAGCTGTCCATGTGTATTCTGTGACTATGGTATAAGGTATATAGGGCAGAGAGTTAAAAGCTTAGGCCAGTGATGTCAGCAGAGCTATTTCATGGAAGATTTAAATAATAGGTTTTGGATCTCAGGCTGGACCTTGAGGGCAGTGTGTGGCCGTAGGAGAGTTTTATGGGTAGGAGGACAATGGACAAGTTACTTTTCCAAAGGGACCACTCTGATTCCAATAATAAGATTGCATTAGAAGGAAGCAACAGTAGTTTGGAGACATCATCTGCTGAGAAGCAAGCCTCTGGTGTGGTCTGAATAGGACTTAAAGAAGGGCAGTGGTCATGGGCATCCATATGGGAATTAGGATCAAGAGAGATTCCGGAGACCAACTGGGAAGAAGAACACTGCTTATTTAGTTAATCGGACAATTGATATTTTAGTATCTTCTATGACAGATATATTAATAGAATAGATCCCTCTTTTATATAACTAAACCCCTTAACCTTTCTCTTTCATGACTTTTTTCTCCTGTCAATATGCAGTGAGGTTCCCATGTTGGTGGTTTATCTCTGTTCTCTTAAGCAGACAATGGGGAACCGTTCCTTGAAAGCAAGATGCCACAGATAAGCTCCCAGCTGGCCCGATGTGGTGAAAGGGCTTCTGGGCTCCTCTTGCGTAGCACCTGCCCCTGTTAGCCACAGACCTGGTCCCCTGAAAACACCATGGGAACTCTGTCCTGAGGCATCTTCCCACTGTTATCTTGACCCCATCACTGTGTTCTGGGTTTTTACTCTGGGAGATTAAATCTTTACATGCCCGAGTGGAAAGATTGTATCCTTGTAATTTTTCACCTATATAATTTCTCAGCTGCTTTAGTTTTAACCTGTAGTATTTATGGCCCAACTGTAATTTAGAATACTTAGAGAATGCCAATTTCAAAGGACAGCTCTTTCAAATTGCCACTCAGAGCAGCTTTCTGAACAAGTGTAGTGAACTGTGGTAAAACTGATCATTTCAGTCAATTAGATTTTTAGGTTACTCACTTTTTACTGCTCTGAAAGAGCAAATGAGACACTTGAAAGCTAGAATCAATCAATTACAGTCTAAATGTAGATCAAGGAGGAAGATACACAAAAAGCCATATTTATACTTTCTTTTGTAGACATGAACCTTGTAGAGGTCACTGAAGTTCTCTTAGAGAATGTTCATTTTACATGAATGGAAGTCACTGCTAAAAAAACAAACAAAAAAAATTCCTAACAAGATCCTTGGAATAGAAATTGGTGACAATAAATTAAAAGGTTGATATTAGACAACAGAAATACTCCAGTCAGAAAAGGGAAATGAAGTGAAAGTCGCTTAGTCGTGTCTGACTCTTTGAGACTCCTTGAACTATACAGTCCATGGAATTCTCCAGGCCAGAATACTGGAATGGGTAGCCGTTCCCTTCTCCAGGGGATCTTCCCAACCCAGGGACTGAACCCAGGTTTTCCTTATTGCAGGTGGATTCTTTACCAGCTGAGCCACCAGAGAAGCCCAAAAATACTGGAGTGGGTAGCCTATCTCTTCTCCAGAGGATCTTCTGGACCCAGGAATCGAACTGGGGTCTTCTGCATTGCAGGCTGATTCTTTACCAACTGAACTATCAGGGGGCTTTGTGAAATGAATACCTAAGCAGACCCAATCAAGTAGTGGTTTTTAAATAAAATCATTATTAATCACTGATTCAGAAAGTTCTAAGTCTTACATAGTAGATATTCTGTGATTTTTCATTTCTTTTATTCATACCCGAGAATAGAGTATAAAGTTTAGAGATTATAAAAACATCTAGTAAAAGATCATGTTTTCTCTT
This sequence comes from Bison bison bison, assembly GCF_000754665.1. NCBI lineage: Eukaryota > Metazoa > Chordata > Mammalia > Artiodactyla > Bovidae > Bison > Bison bison. The sequence goes on from NW_011494771.1 coordinate 2,256,345, forward strand.
TCAGTTCTGTTCAGTTGCACTGCTGCTGCTGCTGCTAAGTCGCTTCAGTCGTGTCCGACTCTGTGCGACCCCATAGACGGCAGCCCACCAGGCTCCCCCGTCCCTGGGATTCTCCAGGCGAGAACACTGGAGTGGGTTGCCATTTCCTTCTCCAATGCATGAAAGTGAAAAGTGAAAGCAAAGTCGCTCAGTTGTGTCCGACTCTTAGCGACCCCATGGACTGCAGCCTTCTGGGCTCCTCCGTCCAGGAGATTTTCCAGGCAAGAGTACTGGAGTGGGGTGCCATTGCCTTCTCCGTTCGGTTGCACAGTTGTGTCCAACTCATTGTGACCCCATGGACTGTAGCATGCCAGGCTTCCCTGTCCATCACCAACTCCCAGAGCTTGCTCAAACTCATGTTCATCGAGTCGGTAATGCCATCCAACCATCTCATCCTCTGTCGTCCCCTTCTCCTCCCTCCTTCAATCTTTCCCAGCATCAGGGTCTTTTCAAATGAGTCAGCTCTTTGCATCAGGTAGCCAAAAGATTGGAGTTTCAGCTTCAGCATCAGTCTTTCCAATGAATATTCAGGACTGATTTCCTTTAGGATGGACTGGTTGGATCTCCTTGCGATTCAAGGGACTCTCAAGACTCTTCTCCAACACCACACTTCAGAAGCATCAATTCTTCAGCGCTCAGCTTGCTTTATGGTCCAACTCTCACATCCATACATGACTACTGGAAAAACCAGAGCTTTGACTAGACGGACCTTAGTTGGCAAAGTAATGTTTCTGCTTTTTAATATGCTGTCTAGGTTGGTCATAACTTTTCTTCCAAGGAGCAAGCATCTTTTAATTTCATGGCTGCAATCACCACCTGCAGTGATTCTGGAGCCCCCAAAAATAAAGTCTCTCACTGTTTCCATTGTTTCCCCATCTATATGCAATGAATTTATGTGACTGTATGCCATGATGTTAGTTTACTGAATGTTGAGCTTTAAGCCAACTTTTTCACTCTCCTCTTTCACTTTCATCAAGAGGCTCTTTAGTGCTTCTTCGCTTTATGCCATCTCTTAGATATCTGAAGAAATCAAAGCATCACTAATAGTAAAGTAAGGTTAAGAGTAAAGTAGGATTAGAGTATTTCTGATATTTATCTTTAATCTTCTAATATGTACTTTGCAATTTCAAATTTAAAATCTTTCAAAATTTTTTCTCATATTAAAAAAAAATGTTTTCCTAGGGGCAGTAAAAAAGAGGATGTAGGTCAGAATTTGATTGAGGATATCCAGCAGTAGTTATGATAGTATTTTTAACTGCCCAAGAATGGTCTGCTTTTAGGCACACCCTTGAGACATTGTCTACCTGACACCTTTTCCACACAGCCATCTATGACCAGTTCAGGCCATAGCTTCCCTCTCTGGCCTGCCACAGCAGTTGTCTACACTGGTCACTTAAAACCCTCTTCTAAATACTAAGACTTCTTTCATGATTCAGCAGGAGCACCAGACGTCAGTTAGCAGGTCTAGATCCTGCTTCTCATATCACCACTCAGACAAGCATATTTCAGTTAAGTGTATTAGCCAGGGGGACATTGGGAAAACAGCGTCCACACTACGGAGATTCACAGAGGCAATTTAACGCACAGGTAGAAGTTGTTAAGACAAACTGGAGACGGTGAGACAGCCAGAGAGTAACAGCAGCAGAAGGCCACTGGCAACAGAGGGGTTGAGAGAAGACAGGGAGACGCTAGTGTACCAGAGAGCAGAAGATGAGACAGGAGGTGCTAAACTGTGATGGGGCTGCCGTGTGGGAGCCCGAACCAACGAGAGAGGGTCTGTCTGGAAAGGATTTGGAACTAACTTCAGAAGAGATGCAGCTACCATCAGAAACACTGCCAGAAGCATATAGCAAGAGGGGAGAAATCCCCTGTTTTTTCTCCCCTGCTGACTTTGCACTTTTCCACCAGCGTCACCCAGTGGCCACATCTGCCTGGAAGCCAGCTGACAAGAACACCTGGAAGATGTAATCCCCAGTGCTCCATCCAGAGCAGTGGGTGGAGTCAGGGGATGACAGGAAAGATCCTGGCACAGCAAGCCATTCACCTTGTGAACCATTGAAACTTCCTCAGTCAAATTTCAAAGCAATGCCTTTTTAACTTGCTTTTTAAGAGCATCTGAAAATATTTAAACAACTTATTGACCAGAGACATATTAATATGTCTTTTGTTGTTGTTTAGTCACCAAGTCATGTCCAACTCTTTGCAACCCCATGGATTATAGCCCACCAGGCTTCTACCCAAACCTTATTGACTAGAGTGTTTCAATATTCACTTACATAACAAATCGCCAGCCACAGATGTTAGTTTCTGTAAAAATCCCCTGGTCAATAATGTGTTAATTTGTTGATGGGGGGTAAAAACGGAAACTTAGAGAATACTTTGGATTAATATTTTAAAGATTTAAGATATTTGATAATGGAATTTCAACTTCTAGGGAAATAGAAAGTCACAAATATACAAGATATGGGGACAAACATGTAGAACTCAATGTTCATAACACTGGAAGTTAGAAGCAACCTAAGATAGATGTGATATTTTCTGGGCTCTGAAGTAGAAGGGACAGTTTCTGCCTCTTGAGGGTATCGTATTCATTAGAATCAGTCTGCACTAAAGGACCTTGAAAGGAGGATGAAGTGCTATAGCGATCCAGGGTGAGAAGATGGTAAATATTTGCCTTCTTCGGCTTCTAGATAAGCATGCATGGTGTGTACATTATATGAAACACAGAAAAGCTAGGAGGATTTTTTAAAATATCTGTATCCAAATAGGAAAATTCTTCCAGATGAAAACAATAAATTAATCTGCTTTCAAAATTTCAAAGCTCACACAGGAAAGAAAGACTGAGGTTAGGAGGTTAGGAACCTAGGTGGAGTAGCAAGAGGTGACATGTGCGTAATTAGCATCCAAGTGCCCTGAGAGTTCATTCCAGTTCTGGTTCTGATTCCAGTGGTGACCCCGTCCAGGCCTCCACCCCAATTTTCTGCTGCTAATAATGAAAACCAGAGCCAGTCCACATACACTGGCTGGGCATTTTGCAAATGAATGAACCAGCTTTCCCAGGATCTGAGGCCCTGTGTGTAACTCACTCCCCAGCCTGCCCACCCCACTGACAACAGTTAGCACAGTCAGACTCCATCATATTGGAATCATGCTTCAAACTTCCTGTAACACTTAAATTAGCTGCCTAGCTTTGCACTTAAGATATCCCCTTGTCTACCCTGAAGTGTCCTAAATGCTTTATCTTTCATGCTCCAAAATGCACTGCCCTTTAAAAAAAAAAAAAAAAAAGCTCACAAAAAATATGAATTGCAGCTTCTTGGCTTCTGTTTGATCGTTTACAATTAGCTTAAACCACCTAATAAGGAACATGAGTAACATGAGTGAGGAGCTTAGCATATGTTTTAGGCCATAATAGGTGTTTAATACATTTTTTTTTTTTTTTTTATTTTTTTTTTTTTTTTAAACTTTACATAATTGTATTAGTTTTGCCAAATATCAAAATGAATCCGCCACATTT
>NW_011494771.1:2260000-2290734 GCF_000754665.1 Bison bison bison
AATACATTTTTTTTTTTTTTAATTTTATTTTATTTTTAAACTTTACATAATTGTATTAGTTTTGCCAAATATCAAAATGAATCCGCCACATTTTTGTTTTTTAACCTTGTTCCTATCCCTTCAATATGCCCTTGGACCCCAAAGGAAGGTACGATTTACCTTCCCTACAAAATATCTCATTTGTTCGCCCTTTATGTCTTTGCTCATATGTTTTTGCCTGGAATATTCATCCTTGTCCTTCATGTACAGTTCTGTTGTGACTTTAACTGAAATGGGAAAGATACTAAAAAAAAAAATCCAAGACCATGTTTTCTGTATCGCAAGTCACCAAAATCTTTTGACTTTGAACTGTATCTTTTTAACTTGTGTTTGTCTCACCCTCCATCTTCAGTGTTTTACCTATCTCTCTGAGACCAAATGTAAAACAATGCTTATATAAAATGAGAATAGATCTTACAATTAGACAGACATACCTAGGAAGTGCTTGAGACATTTTTGCTACATACTATTGAAAGGAATGTTTCCTTTTCAGCAGGTTGGGACCATTAGCAGGAATGAAAGAAATATCCTAGACAAAGGAAGAACTATTCCAACGCCAGCCTCAAGCTGGAATGTGTTCTAGTCGATTCCCTTTTCTTGCTTAGCAAGCACTGAGCTTCCTGTTTCTGGTTTGGACCTGAAGTGGAGGTTCCCAAATACCAACAGGAAGGTCATACTTGTGGTCTCCCTCCCTTGCTGAAACCCTGCTGAAGCCTGAAGTGCTAGAATTCCACGTGGGTGTCATTTTCTCAAGAGACTTCCAGCTGCAGTTCCCAGACCAGAGGTGGGTCACTGTATGCTCTTAGATCCATAACCATTCTTCCTCTTTTACTTTTCTGAGATTCCATTATTATCTTGCCAAGTATGGGTTCAATAATTAAGAAGAGTTCTTGTGGGGAGGGGGTGGGATTTTTTAAACAGAGAATAGAATCTCAATAAGTGAGTTGTGTTAGATTTCTGCATAAATCTATCCACTTATACACAAATATTGAATACTCATGATATGCTAGTTATTGTCTTCAAAGAGGGGTGTCCTTTCTAATTTTGAGAATCCACTTCTATGAGCTGTAGAGAGGCAGACTTCAGATGTGTAAATCAGATTATTACATAAATTCATTCATTCCACACATGTTTATAAAGACCCTGTGCATACTAAGTAACTGTGGTAGTCACTGGTGTTCCAAAAAGTGCTAACACTTTATCAAGTGCTAACCATATTCTAGATGCTTTTGCATATGTGATCTTAGTTAATTTTCACAACAATTCTGGATAGAATCACCTCTATTTTATAGTTAATAAAAGTACAGTTTGGAGAGGTTTTCCAACTTTCACAGAAAACATAGTCAGATCTAAGATTTAAGTCATTACTTGAATATTTATCTACTGATGGACATTTGGATGGCTTCCACCTTGGGTCTGTTCTAAAAAATATTCTTGTTCTTTTGTTGCACATGCAACATTTCTATTTTGGATATACCTAGTAGTAGAATTGCTGGATTATAGGATATGCATATATTAAGCTATAGTACACATACCAGTTGATAGTTTTTCTCTACATCATTTTTTATAGTATGAATTAATTGATGTGAAGTGAAAATCACTCAGTCGTGTCCAACTCTTTGTGACCCCATGGACTATACAGTCCATAGAATTCTGCAGGCCAGAATACTGGAGTGGGTTGCTGTTCCCTTCTCCAGGGGATCTTATGAATCCAGAGATCGAACCCAGGCCTACCTGCATTGCAGATGTATTCTTTACCAGCTGAGCCACCAAGGAAGCCCAAGAATACTGGAGTGGGTAGCCTATCCCTTCTCCAAGGGATCTTCCTGACCCAGGAATTGAACTGGGGTCTTCTGCATTGCAAGTGAATTCTTTTACCAGCTGAGCTACCAGGGAAGCCCAACTGATGTAGCAAACTGTATTTCACAAGGACAGACACAACAATATGTCCCATCCCACACACTTCTTATATTACAACCTTGATGCTTCCTCCAGCAAGTGGTGTATTCTAGCTCCTTCTGCTTGAACCTGAATGGGTCCCTGTGGCTTCCTTATCAAGGTCTTGTTCAACAGAACAGTCTGCAATTATTGAAATGTGCTGCCTATACAATATCCCATCACTTCATGGCAAATAGATGGGGAAACAGTGGAAACAGTGTTCAGACTTTTTTTGGGGGGGCTCCAAAATCACTGCAGATGGTGATTGCAGCCATGAAATTAGAAGACGCTTACTCTTTGGAAGGAAAGTTATGACCAACCTAGACAGCATATTAAAAAGCAGAGACATTACTTTGCTAACAAAGGTCTGTCTAGTCAAGGCTATGGTTTTTCCAGTGGTCATGTATGGATGTGAGAGTTGGACTGTGAAGAAAGCTGAGCGCCAAAGAATTGATGCTTTTGAATTGTGGTGTTGGAGATGACTCTTGAGAGTCCCTTGGACTGCAAGGAGAACCAGTCCATTCTAAAGGAGATCAGTCCTGGGTATTTATTGGAAGGACTGATGCTAAAGCTGAAACTCTAGTACTTTGGCCACCTCATGCGAAGAGTTGACTCATTGGAAAAGACTGATGCTGGGAGGGATTGGGGGCAGGAGGAGAAGGGGACGACAGAGGATGAGATGGCTGGATGGCATCACCAACTCGATGGACTTGAGTCTGAGTGAACTCCGGGAGTTGGTGATGGACAGGGAGGCCTGGTGTGCTGCTATTCATGGGGTTGCAAAGAGTCGGACACGACTGAGCTACTGAACTGAACTGAACTGATACAATATCCACTAGCCATAGTGGATACTTGTAAGGTAGCTAGTATAATTGTAGAACTGAACTTTAGTTTTACAGTTAAATAGACATATATGTTCGCTGGCTGTTGTACTGGATGATGTAGGCTTAGACCAACAGAATATCGTGGAGTTGTTGCTGTGTGATTAATGCCATACAATGTGTTCTTTTGGAACACAGCCACTTTATTATTAAAAAAAAATCCCAATTAATTGGGAGTTTCAAGCTGACTGTAGGAAGTATCACATAGAGAAAAACCTAGGATTATGGATCGTAGGCACAGCTGAACTCCCAGTAGCAATCAAACCCAGCTCATCATCCTGAAAATGGGATCTGCAGCTCCCTGATGAGCTGCTCTGCCTGATGCTGAACAGTGCACACAAGCCATCCTTCCTGGTCCCTGCTTGAATTGCAGATTCATAAGCAAATACATGGTTTTGATCCTTTTAAGCCTCAACTACCATCAGCTTACTAAGCTGTATGTCTGGCTGGACTGGGACTGTGGTTATATGCATTTCAGATCTTTGTACTAGATTCTCCACATTTCTCCTCTTTTTCGATTCTCTTTACAATATTCTGTATTTTGTAGTGGTAGTATCAGAACGTATCCCTAGACAATGGAATCTTTAGCTGTTCCTTATAGTGTACAGCTCTTACTGACATTTGATCATTTTGCTTATCTTCTGTGAGTCTGGCAATGACCTAGAAATGATGCTTTATCTAGGACCTACTTTTATAAAGCAAAGGAGCACTTTCAGTGACCTTGCCTTTTATAACTCTAAAGCAAGACACGACAACAACCGAAAGAAAAAGCAAACAAGGAAAAAACCAAAGACATAAAATATAATTTCCTGAGCTGAAAAACAAAAAAACCCAGAATACAGAGGGTGAAATACACCATATACTATATTCCAGGTAAAAATTAAGAAACTAGGAAACCATCTGAACGTATTCTGTGAAATTTTAGAAAGGTAAAGATAATGAAAATAATTCTCAATGTAAGGTTGTGATCAGTGAGTTAGGAAGAAACAGTTCATCTCCAGAGGAATGTAAGTAAGCCTGACCAGGACTTTTCCAGAAAATCATGGAATCATGAAGAATGAACTTTGTGATTCAACAACTCTATTTTCAAACCATTATGGTAGATGGAGTAAGTATGTGGACATATATTAGAGCAACAGGAAGACATTCTCAGATATCTACAGATTCAGAAAATAGTTGTTAAGGAGTATGTCTAAAAATATACTTGAAGGTATATCACTAAATACATAGGATTAACCTTGATGTCCTATAGACCCATGTTTAAGAACTTGCTCTGCTTCATTCTAGTTGAGAGACCATAAGTCTTTACATTTTTTCATCAATTTCCAGGTTGATGCTACTCTTACGCTCTAGTGCAGTGTGCCAAAACATGACTGAATAAAGTCTTTGACAGTAAAGGGAACTTTGGATGCCTTCTTGTATTCTACAGCATGTGCTTAGTGTCTGGGACATCATAAATGGTGAACGAAGGTAAGATAAATGACAGATTACAGGAACGATTACCAATACAACTACCTGCTTAAAACATATGCTAGCACTCAGAACAAGTTAAGAAAATGATCAAGTCTATGAAAAATATATTGAAATACATATAACACTGAATCGAAGAAACAGGCATAAATATAAAAATAAGACATTAGAATAAACAACCACGTATATTGAGGTGATAAATATGAGGATCACTTTGCTTAATCTCATGCAAATGAATTTGAAATTTTGACTATAAAACATAATGTTCTAGAAAATATATGTAATGAAACAAGAGATTAAGAAATTTGTCAAAAGCCATCTCAAAAAGCATCAGCATCAATTTATTTCATAAGTAAATTTTACAAAATATCTAAGGAATGCAATTAAATTGTTTGAAAGCATAAAGGAAGTGAAAGTTTCTAAAAGGTTTTTAACAAATATAGCAAATTTTTGGTAGAAAATGTAATAAAGGCAGAATAATAAAATAAAACTAAAGATGGATTTGCCTAATGGATATTGATGTAAAACTTCTAAAATGAGCTAGCAAATCAAATTCAGCAGCTTATTTAAAGATTGAGAGATACTCTTCAGGAGTAATTCTTTTAATAAATATAATATTTCAATATCTTTTCCATATTAATTACAGGTCAAGGCAGAAAAACATGTTTGATGCTAACAAAGTGCTTGGTAAAAATGCCAATATCATTATAGATTAACAAATTTGTATAATACTTAATTAGCAATGTGCCTAATAGTGAAACATAAAAATGTTTCCATTAAATAAAGAAATAAGACAGGAATGTTGATTATCACTCCTTTAACCTAAAATTCTGTGGGAAATACTTTCCAATGATTTGAGAATGATAAATATGAGATTATAGAAGTTCTAACATAGAAGTAAAAATTTAATTTACAAATACCTAGATAATTGTATAACCTTGTAAAACCCAAAATCAACTGGGAAAACTGTTGTGAATGAAGGAATAATTTAGTAAGAAAAATTTAAAAACTGATATTGAAAATGCTGTTGGCTTAATTTTGTTCAAATAAGATGTACTTATGTTAAAGAAAAATCAGTTACTAAGTAAATACCCAGAGATAGGGGTGAGTAGGAATGTATTAGATTTACGTGAATAAACTTTCAAGTGCTCTAATAAAAAGGACACCAAAAATGAAAAAAAAATTTAAGTGATCTAAGAAAGATTAAAATACATTTTGAATGGGAATTAATGCCCAGTTCTATTTAAAATAATACAATACTGTAAGGATTCTAATTTACCCTCTCTTAATGTATAAATTGCATGTGATCCCAATAAAATTACCAATAGAATTATTTTTTATAAAACTAGGCATGATAGGTCTATAGTCAGGTAATGATTAGGCAGAAAATTTTGTAGAATATAAAGGAACAAACTACATTTTTACATTTTACAAAGCTTCTGTAAGAGCTTGGTACTTTTACATTGTATATAAATAAAGAAACCAGATAGAGTCTTGACAAAGATTCAAATAATGTGGATATTTAGATTATGGTGATATCAGCATTTTAAATCAGTGTGTTAAAGGCAGAATAATCAATAAATGATGTTGGGACAATCTACTGAGAAAAGAACAAATTATCACATACAAAATTTAGCACTTTCCTGAGAAAGAAAAGTGAAAAATAAAGGAATCAGAACCCTTGACTTCAGACTATACTACAAAGCTACAGTAATCAAAGGCAGTATGGTTCAGGCACAAAAGCAGAAATACTGATCAATGGAACAGGATAAAAAGTCCAGAAATGAACCCATACACCTACGGTCAATTAATCTTCTTGACAAAGGACACAAGAATATACAACAGAGATAAGACAGTCTCTTCAATAAGTGGTTCTGGGAAAATTGGACGGTTGCATGTATTAATAGAAGAATGAAACTAGAACATTCTAACATCATACACAAACTCAAAATGGATCGAAAGCCTAAATGAAGGCTGAATACTATAAAACTCTTAAAGGAAAACAGAACACTCTCTGACATAAATCACAACATCTTTTTGAATGGACCTTGTAGCTTAATGAAACTAAAAACAAAAATAATCAAATAGGACCAAATTAAACTTAAAAGCTTTTCACATCAAAGGAAACCACCAACAAAATGGAAAGACGACCAATAGAATGGGAGAAAATATTTGCAAACAAAGCACCCAAAAAGGGATTAGTCCCCAAAATCACCTCATGCAGCTCTATGTAAAAAAAACAAACAAGCAAACAAAACCCAATAAAGAATGGACAAATTCTAAATAGACATTTCGCCAAAGAAGATATACAGATGGCTAAAAAGCACATGAAAAGATGTTCAACACTGCTAATTATTAGAGAAATGCAAATCAAAATTACAATGAGATATCATTTCACGCCAGTTCAGGATGGTCATCATCAAAAAGTCTACAACCATAAGTAACTGGGAATGGTATGGAGAAAAGGGAACCCTGCTGCAATGTCAGTGGGACTGAAAATTGCTACAGCCATTATGGAGAACAGTATGGAAGTTTCTTAAAAAACTAAAAATAGAACTACTATATAATTCAGCAATCCCATTCCTAGGCATATGTCCGGAGAAAACCATAATTTGAAAACATACATGTACTCCAGTGTTCATAGCAGCACCATCTACAATAGCCAGGACATGGAAGCAAGCTAAATGCCCACTGGAGGAATGGATAGAGAAGATATGGTATATATATGCAATGTAATATCACGTGGCCATGAAAAAGAAATATTGCCCTTTGCCACAACAAGGATAGACTTAGAGGTGATTATACTAAAAAGTTAATTAAGTCAGACAGAGAAAGATAAATATTATATAATATCTTACACACTACTATACATAGAATAATAATCAACAGGGACCTATGGTATAGCACAGGGAATACTATTCAATATTCTGTAGTAATCCATATGGGAAAAAAAATGGAAAAAGAATGGATATATATATAAAACTGAATCACTTGGCTGTACATGTGAAACTAACACAGCACTGTAAATCAACTACAGTATACAATAAAACTTAAAAAATCCCAAATTTATCATTTATAGAAATTTACCAATAATTTAGTATACAGATTTGTGTACTTAACAGCAGTCACATTTTTCTAAGCAAAGTATTTAATTCAGAAGTTCCAAGACATTGATGAATATAACTTCATAAAAATTTGAAATTCTACTTGGCAAGAATACTAAATAAAATCAGTATAATATAAACAACTTGGGAAATACTTGTAGCAAATATGATAGGTGAAAATGCATAAATTTCTTAAAATTCTTACAAATCAATTAACGAAAGACACTAGCTCTATATAAAATGGACAAAGGCACAAATGTTCAATATATATTTTTAATTTGTATTTATTTTTCTAAAGATGTTAACTTCCCTCAAATCAGAGAGGTATAATGAAACAAAAATTATTTTTTTTACAGAGTACATATAATAAAATATTTTTGGTTTTTGTGAGACTATATTAAACAACATTCTCTCTCCCAAACTATTGTTGGGAACATTAATTAGCATAATCTTCTTGGAGGGCGACTTGACAGTATTTCCTAATATTCTTAAAACACAATTTATTTTAAAGTGCACGTATCATTTAACAACTTCACTTTCATCCTGCAGGCAATCAGCACATGTCAAAGGAACACACGTGAATCAGTTCTAATGAAGTGGATGAACCTAGAGCCTATTAACAGAGTGGAGTAAGTCAGAAAGAGAAAAACAAATATTGTATATTAATGCATATGTATGGAATCTAGAAAGATGATGAACCTATTTGTAAGACAGCAATGGAAAAATAGACATCGAGAACAGATTTGTGGACACAATGGAGGAAGGAAAGGGTGGGCTAAATTGAGAGAGTAATATGGAAACACATTACCATATGTAAAATAGGCCATGGGAATTTATTGTATGAAGCAGGGAGCTCAAACTGGTGCTCTGTGACAATGGGAAGTCATAGAGGGATGGGATGGGGTGGGAGGTGGGAGGGAGGTTCAAGTGGGAGGGGATATAAATATGCCTATGGCTAATTCATGTTGATAAATGACAGAAACCTGCAAAACCCTGTAAAACAATTATCTTCCAAATAAAAATTAAGTTTTAAATATGTGTATAAATATACATAATACAGTTGAAAAGAATATTTTTTGATAGACACAAACAACTGCTAACTATGATTGCTCTAGAAAGGGACTGAGTGCTGGATACAAAATTCATTATCCTTCTACAGGTATTTTTACTCCTTGATATGTTTGCCAACATACATGTTCCTCATTTTTTTTACTTCAAAACAAAAACTAGTTATTAAAGAAAAAAAGTTCTACCTCCTCAAAAATATCTCCCAACTTAGACTGACAGAGTATTAGAAATTCTCTCTATGAATCAGACTTTGGGAAATTCCACGATCTGCTTCAAAGGCACTGTTAGAAAAAACTCCATGAAATCTCAGACTTAGCACCTACTGGTGAACGTCACATAGTAGCCACTTGTGTTTTCTTGCTCTGTGTCCAAAACTAACCAGGTCTGTCAGGAACACCCCCTACAGTGAGCCTCCTGGGTGCTTCCCTTTATGGAGCTTATCGCTTTATATGCCCTAAAGACGCTTTGTAAGTCTCTAATCCACTTCATCGGAGAAGGCAATGGCACCCCACCGCAGTACTCTTGCCTGGAAAATCCCACGGAGGGAGGAGCCTGGTGGGCTGCAGTCCATGGGGTTGCGAAGAGTCGGGGACAACTGAGCGACTTCAGTTTCACTTTTCACTTTCATGCATTGGAGAAGGAAATGGCAACCCACTCCAGTGTTCTTGCCTGGAGAATCCCAGGGACGGCGGAGCCTGGTGGGCTGCCATCTATGGGGTTGCACAGCGTTGGACACAACTGAAGCGACTTAGCAGCAGCAGCAGCAGCAATCTGCTTCGTATCTGATTTATCTCTCCAGCCCCCACAGAATATCTCTTAATATTTTTTTACATTGTAAACTTTCCATAAATATCTTAATGAAAATGTAAATTAAAATTTTATTTTTAAAATTAAATTCAATGTAAGGCATGAAAGGTACTCTTGTAGCACTGCCTAGCACTTACCATGACCTATGCAGTGTTCTAAGCACTTTACATATATCTGTAATATGTAACATACATTGTTATTCTATATATTATATGTGACAATATATATATATTTACCCAGGTCGTACAGATAGAGATAGGATTTGAATCCATGCAGTCTGGCTCCATTGTGCACATGTTCTTAACCAATGCCCATCACCCCTTCCTGTCCTCAACCCTCTTTAATCAACCTAGATTCCGCAATCCATAATTACATTCCTTCCTTCATAAAGAGATTCATCCTTCTGGCCTCTCTTGCTCTCCTGTTCTCTCTGGACAAAACCCTACTCTGGTCAAGCCCAACTCGACTGTCTTCTCAACATCTACCCAGAAAAGACAAAGGGGCAGGATACATACACACAGCCTTGCTCATGGATCACAATTTCCATTTATAACCCAGAACTCCAAGAGGGGCCTTTTTTTCCCCACCCTGCAATCCTACTGTGTCCAGGTCTTATCACTCTTTTGCTGTCCTAGAGGGCTGTATACCCCATTTTGTTCCTTACGCCCTTCTGGCCCCACCCTCCCTGGGAGCTGATGACTTTGCTTCTTATTCTCTAAGAAAAATGTTCACAGGGGCTAGGTTGTTAACATAAAACTATGCAGAATTAGGAGTAGTGCATAATAGGGAATGATGGGGACTAAAGCTGCCTGCCAAATCCAAAGCGATGGGAATGGTTAAATGCTCTCAGATCCAGGCTAGTGTAGTCAGAAAGTGTGGCCTTTTCAAGAGAATTTGAAAATTCATACTTTGATGTAAATTTTCCTGATTTTAAATATCTAGTGAACAAAAAACAGTTTTAGCAAGCTAGGAAATACCTTATAAACACCCCTTCCCCCAAGTTCATAACTCTGTAAAGAAATATGAATCAAGAAGAATCAGTCAGTATTTTAATATAATTTCAAAGAAGGCAACCAGATTTCTAAGAACAGTTTCAATTTGAGCTACCATTCATTCTCAAGAACTTTCTCTTTCAACTTCTACAATCAGTTCATGGTCCTGGAAGGAATTTAGGTCTATCTTAAACTTGAAAAAATATTATTTTTAATGTTGTGAGTATAGAGAAACCATGGGAGATAGTGTAGAACCCTGGAGCTAGTAGTAGGATTGTTCTCACTGATTGGGTACATTACAGAACACCTATAAATTTATAATTTTGTGAGCTGATACTTTTTCTTCCAGGAACAGCCAGTCTTGAAACTTAGGAGCAAGTTAAGAGAATAAATTTTTCTTAGCTCATTTTTCTCCCTCCCACATTAGCAAAGCCCAGTTGGAATTCAGAGGGCAAGGCACATCACTAATGTGATCCTTACATGCTGGCCTACCAGGGCACAGAACAGGGTGGATAAGAGTGGGGGGGTGGGCTTGGGGAGGAAAATGGAAGTTCAGGCAAAACTCCACCATAAGTCTTATAGAATAGCTACTATTCCTATTCTCTTTTTATATTGAGAAAACAGACGGGTTTAATGACTTACTCAAAATCACAAACACGAATTGATAGAAATGGCTGAGCTTCATAACTCTAAAGCCTAAAAGCATTTTTCTGTCCTGTTTCTTCACCATGAAATTCTCTACGATATGTAAAATTTGAAAAAAAAAATAAATCACTTACAGAATTCAATCTGGTCTACATGTTAAATGAATTACTTATTTAGAAGAACTGATATAGCAGGAAGCTTCAGATTTACACATTCAATACATATTTACTGAGTGTCTGTGATGCTGTGTTCAAGGGTGAACAGGATATAATGTCCCTTCTTTCAGAGATAAATCTTAGAATCTAGCACAAGACAGTAAAGAAACAATATAAATACATAAGTAGAATTTTTAAATTAAATAATAAGTGCTGTAAAAAAAAAAATTCCTAAATAAAGCACCATTGCAGAACAAGAGGTCAGACTATAGTCCACCGGCACAATCCAGCCTACCACCTGGGTTTGTATGGTCTGTGATCTAAGAAAGGCTTTCACATTTTTTTCAATTGTTGGAAAAATATCAAAAATAGAGTGATACTTTGTGACACAAAAAAACTATAGGAAATTCAAATTTCAGCATCGATAAATAAAGTTTTATTGGATCACAACCCTGCTCATTTGTTCGTGTGTTGTCTGCAGCTGTTTTCATGCAGCTGTGATACAGTTCAGCAGTTACAACAGAGACCATATGGCCTGCAAAGCATAAAATGTTTACTTTCTGGCCCGTTCCAGAAAGCGACTGTTTGGGGTACAACTACTTTAATTTGGGTGGTCAGGAAAGACATCTTGAAATGAATATGCATTGTGACATGGATGACAGAGAAAGGGGCTTTATTCCACATTAACTTGGGTTGTCCTACAAATTTTCCTGTAAGAAATAGTCTAACAACCATTCTTCCTGTTCCAGTACACCCTGAAAGGAAAATAAATGGCAGACTTGAGCCATCATCTGTCCATAGGCCAAGTTTCCAAAATATAGAAATGTTGGCTCCAACAGAAATATTTCCAAAAGGTTATATATGAAAACAAGGAGAGGAATTATTGTTATAACACCACGGGTGAGCTTTTTCAGCCAAAGATTGCATATGTTATTTGGATTTCAGACCATTGGATAGATTAATCAGAACTCTCTATAGAAGTGTTTGAACCAAAGGAAACTTGTCCTTTCTGCCAAAAGTCCACTGAGTCATTAACAGAATATAATAAAGATTTGAGGAAAAGTTTTGGAAAAGTTGTCACAAATTCTCCACAGGAGGAACACCCATCCAGAAATGTTTCCAAATTCCACCCATATTTTAGGTGGAGACTGGGTTTTGCTGCTGTGTGATTTGAGGAAGCCTAAGGAAACCTGGCAGAGAAGGCAATGGCACCCCACTCCAGTACTCTTGCCTGGAGAATCCCAGGGACAGAGGAGCCTGGTGGGCTGCCATCTATGGGGTCGCACAGAGTCGGACACGACTGAAGCGACTTAGCAGCAGCAGCAGTAGCAAGGAAACCTGGTGGCTCAGATGGTAAAGAATCTGCCTGCAATATGGGAAAACTGGGTTCAATCCCTGGGTTGGGAAGATCCCCTGGAGAAAGGAATGGCCACTCCAGTATTCCTGCCTGGAGAATTCCATGGACAGAGGAGCCTGGTGGGCTATAGTCCATGGGATTGCAAAGAGTCAGACATGACTGAGCAACATGCACACAAGGAAACTTTCTTCTCTGTCGTCCGACTAATGCTTAGGAATTGCCTCTCAGACTAAACAGAGAGAAAAGAGAACAGGCCTCCTGAACTCTGCAGGACTGCCACTTCTCATTTAATTCTCATGTGAGAGGAGAACACATGTAATTTTTACATTTTGTCTGTATGAAAACCATACAAATGTGAAATATTAGGTAATAAGAGGTAAGTAAGTATTATCATATCAGCTTTTACAGGTGAAGAAAGTGATGCATACAAAGTTTAAATACTTTGCTGAAATTTGTCAGGGAGTATTTAACAGGATGATTCCTGCATGCTATTTTCTATTTCTCAAGGGTTCTCTGTTCCTTATCAGTTCCTATTCTAAGAATGAGTAAAGCTGCATGCAGTTCTCAAGACTGAGGTCATGAGATGAGACATGCAGTGACTCTTTTCAGCGTCAGTGACCTTGTATGTATTAGACTACCCATATTGTGGCTATTGATAAAATTTCATCCTGTGTAATAGCTGAGTAATCATCTTACTAAAGATATATAAGCCTGCATTTCTGCTAATAAAGCACCTTTGCTCCATCAGAGCTTGGGTCCCCATGTCTGTCTTTCTTTCTCTCTCTCCTAGGCTGATTCTCTGGAGTGCAGAGACCTGTCTTGCTCACTCTCCTGCCTGGGCTTCTAAGACTTTCTCAAGAAAGGCGCCCTGTGCCTTCACCCCCCTTGAGAGGGCGCCCGGTGCCTTCATGAGAGACGCAAGTCCTATGTCAAGGACCTGATTGGTTCTCTGCGTAAACCAGGGAGTATCAGCCTCTTTCTCTCTTTCACTTTTCTTATCATCACCTCTGGACTGCCAGGTCCTGGTCCATTAAAGGACCCCAACAGACAGAAATTCATATGACTAATACGTGAATGGCTGAAATATGAATCTTGAATAAATGATAATTCAGAGATTGTGGTAGTGATCATAAACACACACACACACACACACACACACATGACACTGCCAATGCCAATGTCTGTTTCTTGACACACGGGAAAATAAGCTTAATCTTTCAAAGCATAGGCTTTTTAGTGAACCAAGCCTGGATTGAAATTTCAGCTAACAAACCAATGTGAAAATTCATTTAATATCTTAAGTAACTTTTAGCAACTTCATCTATAAAAACTATTTTTAGCATGATTTATCTCTTATCCACCTTTACTGAGTGACTTTATCTGCCTATTCATAATTTACCTTTTGCTGAACACATTCAAGCTAATTTCCTTAAGACACAGTAAGTGTAACAAGTCAAATATTAAAAGACCAACACCAAAATAGACAAATAATAGACAAAAGATCCCAGGAGAAGAAAAAAGGTGAATATGCTAATACAAAGACGAAGAGGAGAGGAGATTAAGATGACAGAGTACGAGGATGCAAAATTCCCCTCCCTCCCCACAAACATTAAAAATACATCAATATATGGAACAATTCTCACTGAAAACTAATGAGACTGGCTGGAAGACTCCTATATGACCAAGGCTGTAAGAAAGACACACACAGAATTGGGTAGGAAGAAAAGATAAGTGGTCAGATCTGGAACTGCCTCTGTGAGGGGGCTCAGATCAAAAGGGCTATAACGTGGGCAGAGCCCCTCCCTGAGGAGTGAGCTTTGCCAGCCACATATTGGGATCCTCCAGAATACAGGTCCCCTTGGCTGGTTGGAGGGCCACCAGGACTAACATCAGGGCTGGAGGAAACCAGAACTCCACTCATGAGGAATGTGCATGCTTGCTCCTGAAACAGGGTGGGAAGGGTGGATGGAGAGTTCCTCCAGTGGCTGCCTGGTTTCCCCTGACTGACATGGCACATGCTCCACCCTGAGCTCACTGACCCCTCTAACCCTGCTTGCATCACAGCACAGTCCCACACTGGGGCGAAGGCTTCCACATCCTAGGTGAAAACTTGGCCTTGAGACAGAGAGGTGGCTCAGACCCAAAGCCACATCTGTCTGAGCAGGGCAGGGACAGTAGTATGGGTGCTTACACATGCAACACATCAGAAAAAGCCCAGATCTCTTTCTGTGGCTGGACCCCCTCAGCCCCTGTCCTGACTTGCACCAAGAGCCCACACAGGCACCAATGCCCTGGGGTACAGTTCCACTCCAGGATGAGGGCAGCAAAGGCTGAAGGAAGTCAGCTGTGAGGGACGAAGGAAGCTCAGACCTGCAGTGGTATCTTCAGGAGCCAGGTAGGTGCAGCCATTACTGGTGCTTAGACAAGCAGTGCGTTGAAGCAGGCTGGGTCTCTGACCCTAGCTGAACTGCTGCAGCCAATGCCCCAAGCCCCCACGTTGCATGCCCACACCACCCATTGCTTCAGAACTGTTCCCATTTGGGGTGAGGATGTAGGCACTGAGAGGTAACAGAGCCAGCTCAGCCTCACCTCTTTAGGGCTTCTACTTTGGCAACATGGGACCTGTCTCCATCCCTCACAGGGTGATGATGGCTGTTGAACAGAGGGGAAACCTCTACTCACATCTGACTCTGACTCCAGCCCCTCCATTTCCAGCCCCACCTTCTACCAAGGTTATAGCTACCAGCACACATTGAGGAAAGATTTGACTCATGTTCATTCAAAGTCAGCTCTTCCACCAAAGCCGCTGGGCACACACAGATTCTATGTGGATGCTCCAGCATAAGGACTCCCCTTCAAGACCACAATAGGAAAGCATTTCACCTAATTTCACAGACACAGGGGAGTTTGTCTCAATTGAAGAGCCACAGAAAGTCCTACAAAAACAACTAATCAAACAGAAATAAGCAATTTACCAGGTAAAGAATTCAAAGCTTTCATAGTAAGAGTGCTAATTGAATTAAAGAATGGATGAACACAGTGAGAATTTCAACAAGGAACTAGATAATATAAAAAAGAAAAAGCCAGAACTGAATATAATAACTGAAGTGAAAAACACACTTGAAAGAATTAACAGCAGAGTACGTGATACAGAAGAATGATCAAGTGGCCCAGAAGATTGGATAGAAATCATCTAATCAGAATAGTAAACAGAAAAACACATTTTAAAAAATGAGAACAGTTTAAGGGACATCTAGGAAAGGTCCGTCTAGTCAAGGCTATGGTTTCTCCCGTGGTCATGTATGGATGTGAGAGTCGGACTGTAAAGAAAGCTGAGCGCCGAAGAGTTGATGCTTTTGAACTGTGGTGTTGGAGAAGACTCTTGAGAGTCCCTTGGACTGCAAGGAGATCCAACCAGTCCATTCTAAAGGAGATCAGTCCTGGGTGTTCTTTGGAAGGAATGATGCTAAAGCTGAAACTCCAGTACTTTGGCCACCTCACGCAAAGAGTTGACTCATTGGAGAAGACTCTGATGCTGGGAGGGATTGGGGGCAGGAAGAGAAGGGGACGAGAAAGGATGAGATGGCTGGATGGCATCACTGACTCGACAGATGTGAGTTTGAGTGAACTCTGGGATTCGGTGATGGACAGGGAGGCCTGGCGTGCTGCAATTCATGGGGTTGCAAAGAGTTGGACATAACTGAGCGACTGAACTGAACTGAACTGAGGACCATATCAAGCATACAAACATTCACATTATAGGGGTCCCAGAAGCAGAAGAGAAAGAGAATGGGGTCAAAAATGAATCTGAAGAAATTATGGCTGAAAACTTCCCAAATGTGGAGAATGGAACAGATATCCATGTGCAGGAAGCACAGAGGGTCTGAAACATGATGAACCCAAGTATAACCACACCAAAAATACTGCAATAAAAATGTCAAAATTTAAAGAGAGAATTCTAAAAGAAGCAAGAGAAAAACAAAGTCATATACAAGGAAACCCTTCTAAGGCTACCAACTAATTATTCTGCGGAAACTTTAAAGGTCAGAAGGGAGTGGCATAATATACTCAAGGTGCTGAAAAGGAAAAACCTGCAAAACTAAGATACTCTACCCAGCAAGATTATCATTTATAGTTGAAGGAGAAAGAATTTCTCAGATAAGCCAAACCTGATAGTTTTAGGATAGTCAGTCCATGGGATCGCTAAGAGTCGGACATAACTGAGCGACTTCACTCCCACTTTTCACTTTCATGCATTGGAGAAGGAAGTGGCAACCCACTCCAGTGTTCTTGCCTGGAGAATCCCAGGGACGGGGGAGCCTGGTGGGCTGCCGTCTATGGGGTCACACAGAGTTGGACACGACTGAAGTGACTTAGCAACAGCAGCAGCAGTAGGGAAGAATGAAATACCTAGGAATGAACTTAATCAAGTAGGTGAAAGATCTCTACTCTGAATACTCCAAACCATCGATAAAGGAATTTGAAAATGATGCAAAGAAATGAAAAGATATCACGTGTTCTTGGATTGAGAGAATGTTGTTAAAATGTCTATATTACCCAAAGCAATCTACTGATTTAATGCAATTCCTATCAAAATATCATGGCATTTTTCACAAAATGAGAACAAATGATCCCATATCTTTTATGGACTACAAAAGACTGAATTGCCAAACCATTCTTGAGAAAAAAAGAAGTAAAGCTAGAGGTATCATGCTCCCTGATTTAATATTATACAGAGGTATAATCATCAAAACAGCATGGTAGAGGCACAAAACCAGACACACATTGATCAAAAGAATTAAAGAGATCCAAGAAATCCAAGAAATAAGCTCACACATTTACAGTCAATTAATCTATGAAAAGGAATCTAGAATATATAATGGTGAAAAGAGAACTCTCTTCAATAAGTAATGCTGGGAAAACTGGACAGCTACATGCGAAACAATGAAATTAGAACATTTCCTCACAATATGTACAAAAATAAACTAAAAATGTGTCAAGGACCCAAATTTAAGACTAGAAACCATAAAACTCCTTGAAGAAAATATAGGCAAAACAGTCTTTGACATAAAGCAATATTTTTTTGATCTATCTCCTAAGCCAAAAGAAAGAGCAGTAAGAAACAAATGGGACAAAACTAAAAGCTTTTGCACAACAAAGGAAGAATAGATGAAATAAAAAGACAACCTTCTGAATGGGAGAAAATATTTAATATTTCAAAATGATGTGACTTGTAGTTAATATCTTCAATATAGAGACAACTCATACAACTCAGTGTGAAATAAAAACGAACAACCCAAACAAAAAATAAGCATTAGAGTAAAGAGGACATACGGAGAAGGCAATGGCACCCCACTCCAGTACTCTTGCCTGGAAAATCCCATGGATGGAGGAGCCTGGTAGGCTTCAGTCCATGGGGTTGCAAAGAGTTGGACATGACTGAGCAACTTCACTTTCACTTTTCACTTTCATGCATTGGAGAAGGCAATGGCAACCCACTCCAGTGTTCTTGCCTGGAGAATCCCAGGGATGGGGGAGCCTGGTGGCTGCCGTCTACGGGGTCACACAGAGTCGGACACGACTGAAGTAACTTAGCAGCAAAGAGGACATGCAGATGCCTGACAGACATACAAAAAACTGTTTAACACTGCTAATCGTTAGAGAAAAGCAAATGAAAACCACATGAGATATCATTCCACACTGACACCTTTCAGAATGACTATCACCAAGAAGTCTGCAAACAACGAACTTTGATAAGATGTGCAGAAAAGAGAACCCTAGTACACTGTTGGTAGGACTGTAAATTGGTGACTCCAGTGTGGAAAACACTATAGAGGTTCCCCCTAAAACTAAAAATAGAACCACCATGTGATCCAGCAATTCTATTGCTGGGTATATCCTAAGACAGTGAAAACACTAACTGGGAAAGATATAGGCAACCCAATGTTCATAGGAACATTATTTATGATAACCATATATAGGTATAGAAGCAACATAACTGTCCATCAACAGATGACTGGAAAAGATGCGGCATACAAACACACACACACAGGAATATTACTTGGCCATAATAAACAATGAAATCCTGCCATTTGCAATAAGGTGTATGGAGCTTGAAAGTATTAATGTCTGGTGAAATAATGCAGTGAAAGACAAATGCTGTTTGTTATCACTTACATGTGGAATATAAAAAGTAAAATGTTTATAACAAAGCAAAGAAAGGCTCACAGATACAGAGAAATAACTAGTGGTTACCAATGGGAAGAGGGACATGATCCTATGGAGTTAAGAGAGAAAAAATGCTATGTATAAAAGAAATAAGTAAAAAGCCTATTTTGCACATCACAGGGAAATATAGCCATATTTTGCAATAATTTTAAGTGGAGAATAATTGATAAAGATCCTGAATCACTATATTGTATGCCTGAAACTAATATAATATAAATTAACTATGCTTCAATAAAACAAATAAGTGAAACAAAAGAAACCCTGAACCAAAAAACCTAAAGAAGTTCAAATGCATTTGTAATTAAGGAAATAGACACTAAAGCAAATATAATTTGGGGGTTACCTGATGAGTAAAATTTGCTTAGCACACAATTTAGTTCATTAACAAATATTCTTTTACCATCTGAGGACTGCTTTTATCTACAGTACCAAAAGGTTACTTGGAAAAAAATTATATATTTATATAAAAATATAAATTTCTAGTATAAGTGTCACTTTTTCCCTAAACATGCCTCATACCTCTGTATGCAGCTATGTGCAAGAGAGCCAAAACTTGTGCAAGAATTCTTTCTAAGTACAGCTGAAGTCAATGCAATTTGAGTGCCTCAAGTGGTAAGTGGGTACTGAAATTTACCCCAAAGACTTTTACCTGACCAATTTTTGCCCTAAGGCAGACCCTAGTAAAAACTATAGTGGCTTGTTATCAGAAGTGCTTGCTTTCCCATTAGGATAAAAGTCCCACCTGTGGAAGTCGAGCTCTTCATCAGAGCACTGATAAAGTGGAAGGTATCAAGTTAACAGACTTAACTTCAATCTTACAAGCTTGGTGATCACAGATGATTTTAGAACATTTTATATTTTTCTTTCTTATGTACCTCAAAGTTTTGTTAAACAGATCATGCTTGTATTTATCTTTAATTTTATATAATTAACCAAACTCACCCAGAAAGGCAACTACGGAATCCTTTATCTTTTGGTCTTTTTACTACCATTATAGATTATTTCATGTGAATGAATATTATAATGTGAATCAGTATTTTCACCTGAATGGATACTATAATTAAGGGAGCCTTGTTTCAGAGTTATTTCAAATAGGTGCAACAAAAGACTTTCTCTTTTCCTTTAAGGTTAAAGACAAGAACAGCAGGCATACTGTACAGGTGCCATTCAATCGCAATGAATAAAACCAATGTTACATAAACTCTATTCTGTTGAAGTAGGTGTGTTCCAACCTGTTGTCACTGATTTTTTGAAACCTTAGAAAATTTAAATTATTTTAATTATTTAAAAATTCAATGTCCTTGAATTATTTAGGTCATTAGCAGTTGTCTTGCTTCTACCATGTAAAGTACTTTCACTTAATTTTCTTCCATATAATGATACCTGCCTGATTTTCAAAATATTTATTTACTGCTATTAATACTTCATTAGATTATATTAAATTTTAAAAACTTACTTAAAATTACATAATTACTCTCATATTTTGTGTGTTTAATAAAACAGTGGTCTTTCTTAGCCACCATACAGACTAAAATTAACTTGATCTACAACTCCCAATTTTGGCAAAAATGTTGAGCACTGTTGGTTGATGTATAGATTTATACAAGAACTCTGGAAAAATTTTAGTGGTAACTACTAAAGTTAAACAAATACACAAGTTTGTAGTGTTCACATAATTCTAAGTAGGAAAGCACCAGCAGCCTTTGTGCCATATAGCAATGAGTATCATTCTAGCTCATCTAAACACAGGACAGCTATGCTTTGGTTGATCTAGGTAGGGCTTAGGTGGGCTTTTCTCCAGATCATGGGTCAAGTGCAATGCCAAATTTTCCAGGTTACATTCTTTTCATAGCCCCAAGTCGACAAGCAGAAACAGTATATGTCTCTAAGGCTTAGGTTCAAAACTGGCAAATAACAATTCCACCCACATTCCATTGCCAATGTAAGGTGTATGTCCAAGTCTGTTATCTAGAGAACAAATAAATTTATCTTTGCAAAGCATATTTCTTCCATAAAGATTTTGAAGATAGTTCAATGGAAATATAAATGTAAAGAGAAAAAATATAGTAAATTAAAAAACAAACTAGTTAGAATCCAAAAACTTTGGGACAATATAAAATGATCTAACATGATTAATTCCCAGGAGGAAAGAGAGAGTAGGGAAAACATAAATATGTGAAGACCAAAGGCCAAGAATTGTCCAAAATAATAGAAGACAACAAATGACATATCCAAGATTGTCAGAGAACAGTAAGCAAGACCATATATATTACCAAAATTGACTCAAGAATAAAAGGGAAATAAATATACTAGTTACCACTAAAGAAATTAAATGATTAGCTTAAAACTTCTCAAAAGGAGAACATTAGATGGGTTCCAAGTGAGTTCAACACACATGCACAGATTACAACAGGTCATTCTAATCTTATACAGATATTACTTAATATTAAACAAGTACAAGAGCCAATATAGAAGGATTTCACTGTAACCATCAATATAAAAGTATCAAAATATTTTTTAAAATTTCTTAGGAATTGAAGGATGGCTTAATATTAAAATATCTATTGATAGACTAATGAAGAAAGAAAAAGTAATAATCTGCACAGATAACAAAATACCCTTCGGTTAAATTCAGAAACTATTCCTAATTTTTAAAGCTCTTAAAATTTTAGGAATAAAAGAGAATTGCTTTGCTGACAAAGAATATATACCATAACTCTAGAGCAGGTAATATTTAACAGCGAAATGTTAGAACTATCTGCTTAAAAGTCAGAAATTAGACACATTTTTCTATGAAGAAGCAAACTGATTTACATGTAGATAATATGGTTATCTATCTAAACCATCCAGGTTATATGCATTTTTAGAATTAAGAATGTTTAGCAGACTTTCTATATTGACTATCAATAGGCAAAATACAGTTACTTTATAAACAGCAGTCACAGGTTGTTTAAAAATAAAATATAAATAGTTTATATCATTTATAAAATCACCAAAAAATATAAGAACCAAAGAACAACCCTAACAGAAGATACTGTTCATTGGGAAATTTAATTTTAATATTTTCTAAGCAATACTAAAGTAAGCCTAAGTCAATTGAGAAATATACCTATTTTTAGTCAAAAATAAATACCATAAACATATCATTTGCTCCAAAATGGTTTGTAAATAAAACTCAAGTTCAGCTTTTCTGTGGAATTTAATACGCTGATTTAAAAATATACATAGAACAACTATGAGTTGTTAACATAATTTTGAGGATGAATAAGTCTGGGGGAATTTTCCTTCTTGACATCAAAATGTGTTGTGAAGCTACAGTAAATAAATCAGTGTGACATATCCCAAGGTAAGTAAATAGACCAAAATAGACCCTATAAGCACATTCATGTCCACAGAAAACCTGACTCAAGACAGCATACACCACCACACAAACAAGGTAGAATGAAATGTCAATAAAAGTATAATTTCCAAGGTGATACTTACTTATCAGTAAATTTATAATCTAGAGATATTTATTTATAAATTAGAAGTAATAAATATAAATGGATTTAAATCAAAGCTCTGTTTAACTGGATAAATAGAATACATTTAAAACTTAAGAAATACGGTAATATAATAAAATGGCAGAAATCTGGAAACAATAAAAAATCATGTGTTTGTTATGCTTGGGGAAGTCATCCATCTTTGGCGGGAGTGAAAAATGGTATAACTGGTTTTGAAACAATTCTGTAATATACAGCACAGCTGAAGATGTGTGTCATGTGATCTAGAAATTTCTCTGTGTCTATAATCTAAAGCAGCTCACTCGAAAGCACAAAGACCCATGTTTAAAAATGTGTATTGTAATAGCACTTATAATAATACAAGCTGAAAACAACCTCAGGAGTCTTCTATGTGATACTAGTAATATAACTACTATAAGTTATAGTATTTTCATAGAATGGAATATAATACAGCACTTAACACAAATAAAAAAGAACTACATGTATTTGCAGGCTGTATTTCAGAAGCAAGATTAATCTGGAAAAAAATTAAATGTGGCAAAGTATTAAAATTTTGATTCTGGCCATACAGATATATGATTTTATGGAAGTCTATGCTTGTATGAATTATTTTACGATGAAAACACCTTTTCAAAAGCAGTTAGAACTGTGTTAGCCAAAAAGTTTGCTATTTCAATCTGGTCCCAAAGCCACACATTTTCAATGTTTTATAAAAATTCTGCTTACCAACTGAGAGTTTTCCCAAGTATTACATAGGAAACTATTGTTAGATGGAATTCCTGCGATGAACTTTCTAGGTCCAAAAGAATTCTGTGCAAAATACTGAATTCCTCCATTAGAAATGAATTTTATCTAGAGGCACTCAAAAAAAGAAGAGATTTAAGGGATGACTATTTTTTTAAATCACTTTATGGCAAAGTTTTGCTTTATTTTCAAATGAATACCTCCCCAAACTATATATAAAGCATATATAAATGGATCAGTTCTGCCCCCACTAAATACTTTCCTGAACAAAAAGAAACAGCGCTCCTTGGAGAAGCAGCTGATTCCAGTCTGAGGCAGGGATATATTTGATGAGCCTGGGACATCTTGTGCCCGGGTGAAAAGCCACACAGAGACTAATGGTGTCACATCAAAAGGACATAAGGGACAGTTTGAAGGAGCTCTCACTAGGCTAAGATGGGATATTTGGGAATCAAGAAAGAATAATGACTTCAATACATTAAATACATCACAGTCTACCATTTGCTAATGATGCCAAAAGAAACCTAAAACAAAATCAACAACCCTCAGCGATGACCACAGAGAGTGACTGGACACAAACACTATTCTGGAAATTCTTAAGTAGTGGGAAAGATGCAAAAAACAAAAACAGGAGACCCAGATGTCTGCCTCTTCATACGTTTTTCTTGCCCTGCCAGACTATGGTTTGAAAATGACTGAAGCAGGACATGTTTCCGTAGGACACACACATTTTCTCTAAGAACGTCCCAGCAAACGGCTGCTCACACTGTCAGCCTCTGCCAGAGCAAAAGTGGTGGTAGAGAGTCTAATCCCGATCCTCTTTAGCATTTCTTTTAAGAATACTTTTCCTCAACTACCCCCACAGATGAGGAGGATTAAGAGGTAGAACTAGCAGTTATAAAATTGTTACAATGATGTAATGTGCAACACAGGAAATATAGTCAATATTTCATGATAAATTTGTATGCTGTGTAATCTATAAAAATATTGAATCACCATGTTGTCCATTTGAAACGAATATAGTACTGCAAATTGACTATACTTCAGTAAGTTTAAAAATTAATTTTAAAAAGAATACTTTTCCTTAAAACTAAATTTGTATTTCTGAAGTTTGAATACTTTTCCTAAACTAAACTTTGATTTTATCCACTGGGTCCTTCTCTCCCATGAGGCATTAAAGATGAAGAAGCTATCCGTCTTCAACATGACCATCTTTCACATGTGTGCAGGCAGCCTTCAGGTATCTGTCTATCAGATCCAGGTTACGCACCACCTGTTCCTCCCTTTAACTCTTGACCATATGACATAGTTTTTGTTCCTATCCCATCTGGGTCTACTGGGTATACTATATTTCATTCTATCTTTCTTTCATTTACATAAGCACTTAGAATTAAAGATGAAACTCCCTCCATGTGGAACATGACCAATCCAGCACAATGAGGAATTATTGTTAATATTTGTTAACATGTCCCATATGGTCATTTGGCTGTGTAATCAGGGCACAGAAAAGAAGGACTGTGCATAACATTTCAGGTTTGGAAATCTGGTGCTACTCAGTAATCACTGCACAGTTTAAGAAAGTTACCAAGAAGGAGGAAGAATGATTTCACCCTCAGGACCTCATCATGGGTGCATTTCACACACATTGCAAGAGGATAGAAACCTGATGTTTGGAATGGCATTTTGTTTTCCTTCATGCCATGCAATTTGTGCCTGAGACTTGATGCTATGTGAGGGTTGCTGAGAACACAGCCATTTTCTATACATACTTCCTGAAAATAATTTGGCAGGCTCTTAGTGAAATAATTACTGTATTCTATTGCCTTCATGAAAAACTGATTTGCGGTATTTTATTATTTGTTTTTATATGCATAAAATAGAAAACAAGAACAATACGTAATTGTGACAATTGTAGGGTGGCTGGATATTCTCATTTTGGGAAACTTTAAGCTTTAGAAGATGGCTCATGACCCGCAAAACTTTTCAAAACAACAGAAGGAGTTATACATTTGGTTCCTCAATTTACAATATACTCTAGAAAGATGAGATCCTTTAGGTCTGGGAAGGAAGTGAGAATTGAGAATAAATAAATGTCTCTATAAAGAAGACATGTCATAAATGCTCACTATTAAGTTTATTGTTCTCATTATAGCATAAATAAAGATCACTAAAAAAGGACCCCTAAGACATTTCCAGAATTATAACTGATTCTGCCCACACTAATTTTTATGCAATCTTTCTGATTCTTCCAAGTGTTTGAAATTATTATTTGATGCTATTTAAGCTCTGTGTTTTTCTAAAATCACCATTCTGCCTTAGGTGGTTAGAAAATGAAAAAGAAGAGTCTCAGGAAATACACAGCAATAGCAAGAAGAGAGACCAATGGAATATTTGAAAGAATGAAGAATGAAAGGCTACAGTGTCACAAAACAAGCATAAATATGAATGTTTTATTTATTCAACAGTTTTTAAAACTAAATGAATACTGTGGGCCAGGTAATGTGCAAGGTGCCGGACATAATAATGGGTAATAAGTAAGTTTTGGTTTTCATGCAGTTTGTGTTCTAGTGGGGAAGAAAGACATTGAACAAATACATTAAATAAAGACTTTAATTAACTGCAGTTGCTCTATATGATATGAAGGTACTTTTCGATTTGTGATGAGTGTGAAAAGTCTAGCATTGGTCACATCTAGGGAGGATGGTGACACCAGTCTTCTTTTGGGCAACCAGAGTTAAACAGAGAACTGGGTCTAGCAAGGGGAGAATGGAGGCATGTGCATTATTTTATGTATAATAATTCTCCTTCATCCAGAAAGCTGAGAGCCCTGAGAGCAGCTTGGCAGGTTCAGAGAAATGCACCCTGAACAGAATGAAACAGTGACCTAATGTGAGGAGACTGCAGGGACAGGAAGGAGCAGGGTCACCCAGGGCTTTGCAGGCCATGCAAAGTATTTTGCCTTAGAAACAGTGCCATCAAAGAAGATTTTAAAGTGAGTGACATGGTTACACATTCAAGTTTAAAATGTCATTTTGGGTATTGGAGATTGAAAGGTGAGACTTATTTTTTTGTGTTGTTAGTTCTTTCTCTGTGGTAGCTTCAGGTATTTGAGCCTTGCTGTATCCATTGGCAGAATCAAGGGAAGAGATTAAATAATTTTGAAGACAAAACAGCTCTTTAAGTCTGTGACCTGAATTACCCTGACATTTTTACTTTGTTCTGTGCCTTGGCAAATCTGATTTCCTTTAACTGTTAGCAATAACTCCTACGCCTGCTCTTAAGATAATTTGCTTTTTAAGAACCACGTCTCAAAAGTACGATTGTCAAGTGCAGTTATGAATGGTAAAGAGGGAACAAAATTATCATTTATGCAGATGATTTGATTGTCTCCCTAGAAATTCTAAGCATCACTTAAAAACAATAAGAACTAAAAAGAGTGCTCAGAAAGAAGGTGAGATACAGATACATCTTCAAATAGTCAAGACATTTTCTACATATTAGTAGTAACCAAGTAGGAAAAAAAAGATAAAAGCACTTTATAATAATCAAATACATTGTAGTGGGTTGAATGGTGGCCCCTTAAAAAATAGGTCTAGCCAGAACCTGTGAAAACGATCTTATTAGAAGAAGTGTCTTTGCAGATAAATCTTGAGATGAGTTTACCTGGATTACTTGTGCATGTATGTTTAGTCAGTCGTGTCTGACTCTTTGCAACCCCATGGACTATAGCCTGCCAGGCACCTCTGTCCATGCAATTCTCCAGGCAAGAATACTGGAGTGGGTTTCCATTCCCTTCTCCATGGGATCTTCTTGACTCAGGGATCGAACCTGGGTATCCTGCATCTCCTGTATTAGCATGTAGATTCTTTACTGTCTGATCCACCAGAGAAGTCCTAAATCCAACTACAGTATTCTTACAAGAGACAGAATAAAAAAAAAGATGTGAACAAAAAAGAGTGAGGGCCAAGTGAAGAGAGACAGAGATTGGCATGATGCATCCATAAACCGAGGAACTCCCAGAGCTACCAGAAGATGGAAGAGGCAGGGAGTCCTCTTCCCTCAAGATTATGGAGGGAGTGCATTCCTCCTGTCACCTCAGTTTTAGACTTTTAGCTTCCAGAATAAATTTCTATGATTTCAAGCTATCAAGATTATGATAATTTGCTGCATTATCCACAGGGAACTGATACAGCACTCAAGATCCTTAATTCTTCTCCTGTGTTCCTAATCCCAGTAAAGAGAGAAACTACCCTGTTTTTTGGAGCACGGATTGATTATCTGGTTGCTGTTTCTTTGGGCTTCCCTGGTGGTTCAGACAGTAAAGAATCCACCTGCAATGCAGGAGACCTGGGTTCAATCCCTGGATCAGGAAGATCCCCTGGAGAAGGGAATGGCAACCCACTCCAGTATTCTTGCCTGGAGAATCTCATGGACAGAGGAGTCTGGTAGGCTACAGTCCATGGGGTTGCAGAGTTGGACACAACTGAATGATGAAGCATAAGCATATTTCTTGGCTACAGGAACTGAATGAACCAACATGCAGCTAAAATTATCTCATCTCAAAACCTGATGCTCTAGGTTTTGTGGAGATGTCACCAACTGTATAATGAGGATTCTCACACTTACCTATGGAGGTCCACATGGTGAAATACTGAGGTCTCCTGCTAGCAATTAGCTCCTATTTGCAAGCCATGTGAAGGAGTCATCCTGGATACAGGTCCTCTAAGCACAGCTGAGCCTCCAAATGATCCACCTCGAGTGGATACTTGAAACTTCCTCAGAGTCTCTGAGCCAGGACTACTAGGCTAAGCCACTTCTGAATTCCTGAACCAAAGACTGGGAGAAAATACTTACTATTTTAGCTACTAAATGTTGGAATAATTTATGTTTTAGTAGATAGTTAGCCTAACTTCCTTGCCTCCTCTTTTGTTCATGTCTCTCCTTTTCTCCATTAATTCTCCTTTCTGCTCCTCCTCCTCTCTTCCTTTTACTCTATTCCCCCTTTTATATACTTCTGACTTTCCATCATCATCTCTCTCTTTTCTTTTGTCTTCCCTTACCACTCTCCTCCTCCCAACTTCCCTTCCTCCATCAGAAAGTTATAATGAACGCTTACTTCATGCTGGGTGTCCCAAAGCTATGGACATTAAAAACACAGTCCTGCCCTCAAAGGAGGATTTAATTCTCATTAGGTTATGGACACAAAACAGATAATTTCAACGGTACTTTTTTTCTTGTTTAATAATTTCATGAAGTGGGAGCACAGGGGAGGAAGAGTCTAATTCACTTTGAGGTTCACCAGAGGGATGGAGACGAGCAGGGGAGGTGTCCAGGAAGGACTTGTTTTTACCAAGGTAAAAACATTTACAAAGATCATGAGGGCATGAGAGAGAAGGATCAATTCAGGGA
The DNA here is from genome assembly GCF_000754665.1 of Bison bison bison. NCBI lineage: Eukaryota > Metazoa > Chordata > Mammalia > Artiodactyla > Bovidae > Bison > Bison bison. The sequence goes on from NW_011494771.1 coordinate 2,288,341, forward strand.
ACTGATAGTAATTCTGCTCTTGCTAAAGCACAAGGTATTGAAGACAGAGTGAGAGATTGAATTACCATTTAATCCTGAACTAAATAGTAGGACAGGGATACCGTAAAATCTATGGTATCCAGTAGTCATGACTGGATGCGAGAGTTGGACTATAAAGAAAGCTGAGCATTGAAGAATTAATGCTTTTTAACTGTGGTGTTGGAGAAAACTCTTGAGAGTCCCTTGGACTGCAAGGAGATCCAACCAGTCCATCCTAAAGGAAATCAGTCCTGAATATTCATTGGAAGGACTGATGCTGAAGCTGAAGCTCCAATACTTTGGCCACCTGATGCGAAAAACTGACTCACTGGGAAAGACCCTGATGCTGGGAAAGATTGAAGTCAGGAGGAGATGGGGATGACAGACGATGAGATGGTTGGATGGCATCACTGATTCAATGCACATGAGTTTGAGCAAGCTCCAGGAGTTGGTGATGGACAGGGATGCCTTGCACGCTGCAGTCCTTGGGTTGCAAAGAGTTGGACTTGACTGAGTGACCGAGCTGAACTGATACCAGAAAAAGTTCAGACTTGAACTACTTACATAAAGTTCTCTGAGCCTGGCTTTGCTCACCTTGAAGCATGAGTATATTGCCCGTCTCATAAAGTTGTGTGATAATCTGAGAACGCACCTTATAGGCTGCCTGACATAGTAGGCACCCAGTTTGTGTTTCCCTTCCTCCACCATCATACCTTTAAGACTTTAGACCTCAAATCACCCTTTAACATCTACTCTTCATTATAAGGATGTTGAAAGAATAACACTCCGAGAGATATAATAATAAAGCATTAAGACTTATTTCTCTATCAATATATATTGAAACGAATGTTTCCCCCTTTCAGTGGTCACCACTTGCGTAATTAATAGGTTTCTTTTAACTTTATATCATTTAACCTTGGGGAGAAAATGGCTGGAGGATGGGAGGGAAAGAAATCACCTTTCTGAGACTTTTTGCTCTAAGAGCCTCTCTTCCTGAGTACAATGATCAAGGATTTTGCTACAGTTTAGTGCATCCAGAATGTTCATGCTGAAAGCATTTCCTCTGGATAGTGATGCCCCTGAGAGGAATGAATTCCAGGTCAGCACATCCCTTCTTTATTAGAATTCACTGCACTTGCATTTGAAGTCCGGTGTGACTGCCTAGCCTTTTGAACTTTTCGGAAGAGGAGGTGTTGCATGAATACCAGAAATTCTTAGATTTTCTGTATGAGATACCTACTTGTTCAGAAGAGTTTATATGTATGTCTCATCTTTCCCTCAGATGCTGTTCCCATTTCTTAGTTTCAACAATTTTTACTCCAGTTTCCCCCCTCCCACCACCCCAGATCTGGCTTCTCCATCTTATGTCTGCTTAAGATTTTAGTTTTCTGGCTATCAGCCACTCAGTCTCATTTGAAAGGAATCTTAAAACTCTGTACATTTCCCAATCAGGTGCAGAGTTTAATGTGCTGAAGTTTTCCTTAGATTGTGTTTGTTCTTCTCTTATCCCTTGTGGATGAGGACATGTGGAAAATGTTAGCTGAGGTTCACATACTGGGTTTTGGGGAGATCTGGCTGTGACATCTGTCACTATGCTGCTTGCTGCCTTAACTCAGATGATTGGCTGGCAGACATAGAGGTATGGAGAGCGGAATTGTACCCCTCTGCATGGATGTATAGGGAAAAGCAATATGAAAAATGATTATGTCCAATCCCTTCATTGCAGATGGGTAAAAAATTGAGACCTAGGACACTAGATAGTCTTCACCAAATCTTACTTAGAAAGAAGCAGAGGGAATAAAACTCTTGGTTATTTTTGTCTCTAATTTGCAACCACATTCTTTGTAAGTGTGCAGAAAAATATGTTTTGAAGGAAATAAAATACATTTTGCAGTTAGACATAAGGTCTTTGATCCCAAATCTGCTCCCTTCTGGGGAGGTGACCTTGTGGACAGCTCTGTTGCATGGATTGTAGATAATCTATGTACAGCACTTTGTACATTACAGACCCTCAATAAAAGTTAGCTTGACCATTGACCAGGAGGAGAATGCTTGAAAAAGAAGTCTGAGTTACACACTGCCAAATGGATATGGGACATGATAATCCATTGTGCTAATGGATTAACAGAGTTATGTCTGGAAGACTTATGAATGCTTGCTGGCAACCTCTTCTGTAAGGGCTGATTGTACTCTGGACGCGGAAATGGATTGGTGGCATGCCTACCATGCATTTATATTCAACAGAAAATAATCAGATTGAACTATGTAAGTTCTTTGTACTATCCTCAGAGAGAAAGATCTTAGAATCTGGGTAGGGCCAACCCTTTTCTTTCCCTTGAGAGGGAATCCAGGCTACAGACAAAATTTTTGGGAGAA
>NW_011494771.1:2290834-2293903 GCF_000754665.1 Bison bison bison
GGAGAAGAGTAACTTTTCAGGGTATCTGGAGGCAGTGTCATTCTCCCTGAAAACAACTTGCAAGTGTATCCATAGGAAAATGAATTCCTCTGGCCCTTTATCCTTCAACCTTTGCATAGGACCTAATAGTTCATGGAGCACTTTAATGTTTATAGGCTCATTTTTCATTCTCATAATAATCATGTTAACAGGGCAAAGAGAATTATCCTTCCCGTTTTACAAACAAGAACATTCCTCAGCAAGCATCTGCATTGTTAGAGTACATCAGAGACCCTCACAATGCACGTTCTTCAGTATTGTTTTTTACACTGTCATGCCTGTGAGCCCAGCTGTTTGTTTAAGCTTCCCTGACCTGCATCATACCAGCTTCTCTACCGCACCTCCTGCATCCATCCCTCCACCTCACATTTCAAACACAGTAACCTCAATGAACACTTGACCTCAGATCACTCTGAGGTTGTAGTGTGGATTAAATGAGTGAATACAGATTAAAATGTTTCAGATAGTGACCAGCTTGCAAATGGATCATAAGAAATGTTGCCTTTTATTACTTGTTTCCTGTTCCCTGTATCTAGAAAATCCATTTGAGCCTTCTTTGCCTATCTAACTCTTAAACACCATTCAAGACATCCAGGGAGCACTTTTCTTTGGTGAAACATTCAATTACTCCATATAAGCTGCGTTACCTGGCCTTGTGTGTTTTCACACTACTTTCCATTATTGTGATCCTAGTGCTTATTATAGTTTCTAACGGTCTATTATCTTTTCCAACTTCCTTCCTGGATTCAAATATAGATCTGTTTTGTTCTGTGTCTTGTTCAAATTCATATGCTTGTGTCTTTTTAGCATCAATACACTTGTGACCAGTCTAGTGCCTCTTGTTGTTGTTCAGCTGCTAAGTCGTGTCTGACTCCAGGCTTCCCTGTCCTTTGCCATCTCCTGGAGTTTTCTCAAACTCATGTCCCTTGAGTCAAGTGATGCCATCCAACCATCTCATCCTCTGTTGCCCTCTTCTTCTCCTGCCTTCAATCTTTCCCAGCATCAGGGTCTTTTCCAGTGAATCAGTTCTTTGCATCTGGTGACCAAAGTATTGGAGCTTCAGCATCAGACCTTCCAGTGAATATTCAGGACTGATTTCCTTTAAGATGACTGGTTTGATCTCCTTGTTGTCCAAGGGACTTTTAAGAATCTTCTCTAATACCACAATTAAAAAGCATCAATTCTTCAGCACTCAGACTTCTTTAGGGTCCAACTCTCACATCCATGCATGGCTACTGGAAAAACCATAGCTTTGACTATATGGACCTTTGTCGGCAAAGTGATGTCTCTGCTTTTTAATATGTTGTCTATGTTTATAATGGCTTTCCTAAGAAGCAAGCATCTTTTAATTTTGTGGCTGCAGTCACTGTCTGCAGTGATTTTGGAGCCTAAGAAAATAAAAACTGTCACTGTTTCCACTTTTCCCCTTCTATTTGCCATGACGTGATGGGACTGGATGTCATAATCTTAGTTTCAGAAACTCCTTGGCTTGACTTAAACTATCTTTTCATCATCAACCAAACTAGAAAGTTAGAGAAAGAGACTGCATCTCAATCCCTTCAAATACATCTAGCCCAGGGCCTTGACTCATTGGGCATTTGATCTTTATTTTATATCAGGCCCTAATTAACTTTCTATCACAGATACCCATAAGAGTCAGACAGCCTCATGTTCCACACAGACTTCTGCGTTGCTTTTCTCAGGCACAGAGGTCATGGCCAGATATCTTGGTATCTTCTAGTGAGAGGAACCAAATACCTTCAGTTTCCTTCCCACTGGGAGAGACAAAGTTCAAGAAGTGTACATCCTCTCTTCTTTACTTCTTTACAAGCAGAAAGTACATGCCCGGGGTTCCTTGTGTTCACCATCCCACGTTTGAGTCTTGGTACTCACTTGACTTCCCATGAAGGAGATTAATTAGCCGTGAACCCAGCTTGTGCCCAGGCTCCCTGATTTGGGTTCAGTCATGGTAGTTTTAGGACTAACTAGAGACAATGCAATTGATTCAGAACATATGTGGGCTTCTCAGGACATCCTCTGTAGAAGTCATCAATAATAATAATTAAGAAACTCTCTGCTTGTAGGTTGACATAAATATAATTACGTGAGTGATTTCGGCTTTAAACACAAATGTGCTTCCTGTTTGGGATCCCAAAACAATCTGTGAGCTATCCATCTAACTATTTCTCGTAAAAGATGTCAGGAATAATAAAATGCTTCGAAAAGATTTATGAAAAACTTGGACTTCAGGAAATGTGAAGGGTACATGCATGTTTACTTATTTTCTGCTCCCAAAACTTATCAAAAGGAACCAAAAGTGACAAAGGATTAAGAAGAAATAAAACATTATTAACCCTGAGCCTAAGGAATGGGTACCTCCCAATAAATTACTCTGAAGAGTATTTTCCAGACATAGCTCCATCTGAATGAAACAGAAAAAAAGGACATCGCTTGCTAAATTTAGGCAAGCAGAAAATTTGTCTTTGCTAGTAAACAAAGTTGATTTTTAGCTCTAAATTATTTAATTTGTTCTAGAAAGTAGTAGTCAATGACTCTTGTCAAGAAGAATAAATACGTTTAAAGATGAGAAAGAAGATAAAATTGTCATGATTTTCTAAGTGTACTTAGAAAAGAAAAATTTAAATCATTTTGAAAAATTAGAACAGAATTTTAAGGAGTCTGATGTTTTGTAATTGACACAAGTTTTTCTTAAAAAGAGAGTGATATAAAGCTTTTAGCTCTCTGTTAATATTTGGACTTAACAATCTATATGTTTAATATGAGTCCAATAAAAATATCAATTGATTTTTTTTAGAAATAAGTTGGAAAATAAGAATGGATATCAAAGGCTGCACAATGGGACTAAAGAGACACTTAGACTAACCTAAATATTTAGGTGTGCTTTAATGCTGTAAAAAATCTGTTTCATTCTGGTCTACAAATAGACAGACAGTTGTTTAATTGGAGTCTATCAAGAAACTACATATGTGTGTAGACATATGATAAAGAAAGCATGTCAAGTCAGTGTAG
>NW_011494771.1:2294003-2295752 GCF_000754665.1 Bison bison bison
ATAAGGCAAGGCCTTTATAAGAAAAGGTGACCCAAAGTTCTTGAAAGGAAAAAATATTAATTTGACTAAATAATAATTTGAAAGGATTTCTTTGTCATAAAGCTATAATCTAAGTCAAAAGATGAGCATAAAATTAGAGACACTCATTTGCAGTATATGAAGAAAAAGGGGTTAATTTTTGTGATGTATATGTATTAGGATGTTTTAAAATCTTGATGTATGAAATCACAAATCACCAAGAAAATGACTCAAATCTCAAGAGCAAACTGAAAAATGACATAACTGGGCAGTCTACATATCCAAGAATTGTGAACAATTCATGGAAACCACAAGCATGGAAAGATGCTCTGTCTCAACTATTAACTCAAAACTATCAGCTACCACTTTTCAAAGATTACCAAAGATCAAGTAATCTGATAGTGCAGAATATTGTTAGAATAGTGTAAAAGCATAAAGTGCTTCAGACTCTTAGTGAGGTGCTTTAAAATTATCTTTGAAACTGAATACATTTTGATCAACAATGTTATCTTCAGAAACTGATTCTGTATGTTAAATTTATAGGAATTCAAAGTCTTTGGTAAAAGAATATACAGTGTTGTTCTATTTGTGTATACTTATAGGGTATGTCTTAATTAGGTAAATGACATCAACCTATAGACCACAAGAACTCATTGCAACAGAAGTTCATTTCTCACTCATGTAGTCAATATGGGTATTCTTGATTGGTGGGGGACACTCTCCCACATAGTAATTCAGGGATATGACTTGATTCCATTATGTGACTCCAGTCATCTTTAATCTTGGACTTCTAAGGTCTCCAAAAGAGAGGGGAGAAAATGTAGCCACAAATGTTAATCATCAAGTGAGGATGAGGCTTATGTAAAATCTGTCGACATTCCATTGGCCAGATATCAGTTGTATGGCCACAGCCACTCACATGGGAATCTATTAGACAATGTAGCCTACTTGTTCACTCAGAGGCAAAGGAAACAGATTTGACAAATAACTCTCCAACTCAATCCACAGTTACTAATAGGAAACTAGTTAAAAAGACTATTTGTTGTTGTCGTTTAGTTGCTAAGTTGTGTCCACCTTCTTACGACCTCATGGACTGTCACCTAACAGGCTTCTCTGTCCATGGGATTCTACAGGCAAGAATACTGGAGTGTGTTGCCACTTCTTTCTTTAGGGAATCTTCCCAATCAAGGGATCAAACCCACATCTACTGCTTGGCAGGCAGATTCTTTACCACTGAATCACCAGGGAAGCCCTAAAAGGATTATATATCACAACCAAGCTACCAACGGTATTCTTCACAGAGCTAGAACAAATAATTTCACAATTTGTATGGAAATACAAAAAACCTCGAATAGCCAAAGCTATCTTGAGAAAGAAGAATGGAACTGGAGGGATCAACCTACCTGACTTCAGGCTCTATTACAAAGCCACAGTTATCAAGACAGTATGGTACTGGCACAAAGACAGAAATATTGATCAATGGAACAAAATAGAAAGCCCAGAGATAAATCCATGCACATATGGACACCTTATCTCTGACAAAGGAGACAAAAATATACAATGGATTAAAGACAATCTCTTTAACAAGTGGTGCTGGGAAATCTGGTCAACCACTTATGAAAGAACGAAACTAGAACACTTTCTAACACCATACACAAAAATAAACTCAAAATGGATTAAAGATCTCAATGTAAGACCAGAAACTATAAAACTCCTAGAGGAGAACATAGG
>NW_011494771.1:2295852-2315151 GCF_000754665.1 Bison bison bison
CCCAGAATATTGGAAATAAAAGCAAAAATAAACAAATGGGACCTAATTAAACTTAAAAGCTTCTGCACATCAAAGGAAACTATTAGCAAGGTGAAAAGGCAGCCTTCAGAATGGGAGAAAATAATAGCAAATGAAGCAACTGACAAACAACTAATCTCAAAAATATACAAGCAACTCCTATAGCTCAACTCCAGAAAAATAAATGACCCAGTCAAAAAATGGGCCAAAGAACTAAATAGACATTTCTCCAAAGAAGACATACAGATGGCTAACAAACACATGAAAAGATGCTCAACATCACTCATTATCAGAGAAATGCAAATCAAAACCACTATGAGGTACCATTTCACGCCAGTCAGAATGGCTGCGATCCAAAAGTCTACAAATAATAAATGCTGGAGAGGGTGTGGAGAAAAGGGAACTCTCTTACACTGTTGGTGGGAATGCAAACTAGTACAGCCACTATGGAGAACAGTGTGGAGATTCCTTAAAAAACTGGAAATAGAACTGCCTTATGATCCAGCAATCCCACTGCTGGGCATACACACTGAGGAAACCAGAAGGGAAAGAGACATGTGTACCCAAATGTTCATCACAGCACTGTTTATAATAGCCAGGACATGGAAGCAACCTAGATGCCCATCAGCAGATGAATGGCTAAGAAAGATGTGGTACATATACACAATGGAGTATTACTCAGCCATTAAAAAGAATACATTTGAATCAGTTCTAATGAGATAGATGAAACTGGAACCTATTATACATAGTGAAGTAAGCCAGAAAGAAAAACACCAATACAGTATACTAATGCATATATATGGAATTTAGAAAGATGGTAACAATAACCCTGTTGTACGAGACAGCAAAAAAGACACTGATGTATAGATCAGTCTTATGGACTCTGTGGGAGAGGGAGAGGGTGGGGAGATTTGGGAGAATGGCATTGAAACATGTATAATATCATGTATGAAATGAGTCGCCAGTCCAGGTTCGATGCACGATACTGGATGCTTGGGGCTGGTGCACTGGGACGACTCAGAGGGAGGGTATGGGGAGGGAGGAGGGAGGAGGGTTCAGGATGGGGAACACAGGTATACCTGTGGTGGATTCATTTCGATATTTGGCAAAACTAATACAATTTGTAAAGTTTAAAAATAAAATAAAATTTAAAAAAAATGAAGTAACATAAATCTGTAAGAAAAAAGATCTATATTTGCATATACCAACATGGAATAATCTCCAAGATACGTTTTAACAAAAGCAAAGTAAAAAACTGAGTAGGATTAAGGAAAGTTAATTTGAATAATTACAAAATAAATTGTTCTATTTAACTTACTAAACAGATGAATGACAGAGAGATCATCAAAGCAATGTTAAGAGTGAAGAACAGAGCAGAAACCCTGTGGCCCTGAAGAACCCAGCATCTCTGTCACTGTCGAGTTGGAGGAGAACAAGATGGTGGAGGAGTAGGTGGACGTGGAGTACATCTCTCTCCACGTATACATCAGGAATACCCCTTCAGACACAGAAGTGCATGCAGAACACCAGCTGAGAGCATACAGGAGGGCCTGACCAGAGGAAAAGAATATATAGAGCCACGCAAAACTCGGTAGGAGGAAGGAACTCGGGGGGAAACAGGAGTGTTAGTAGGACTGCACCTGCCCTCGGTGGGTGGGGGAACTGAAGCAGGGGTCCGATCCCCACATTGGGGCAATTGTCTGAGTCAGAGGAGAAAGATTTAAGGCTCACAGTGAAACAGGTGATCTGTGGCAGCCTAAATGGAATGAGAATCAGACAGTCCTTGCTGCAGCCATACATGCCCCGGACAGGGATGCAGGTCCCCAGGAAGGTGCAGGAGCTGGAATTTAGGGATTATGGAATGTTCCTAGAGCAGGGGCTACTGTTAACTGTGGACAGATGGATCGAGGGGAGGTGAGGGAGGAAATTATGGTGGGATATGTCTGTGGAGGAAAGCTGGGCAGCTATGGAAGCAAGGCGATACTGCTGAGTCACATGTAGGGGGTAAAGTCCTCACCATAGCCTCTCTCCCCCTACACGCCAGCATCTGCAGCTGAACAATAGAGAGACTGGCCCATCAAACACCTGACGCACCAAACTACAGAGCAGGACCCCAACCCAGGGTGTTTCTTTAAGTGCCTGATGTGGAAACTACAGAGTAGGGCCCCAGCCAGGGTGCCCCCTCTATGTGCCTGACGCGCCAAACAACAGAGAAGGACCCCAGGCAAGGGAGCCCTCTAAATGCCTGAATGGGTGGAGCTACAGAGAAAGACTGGCCAAAGAGGCTTTCTAATCACCAGATACAAGAGGCTGGAAAAAAGACTCTGATAGGGCCATAACTCCTGTGGCTGAGACAGTCCGTGTCGCTGCACACTTGGTGCCACCAGGGTCCCTGCAAGCCAAGCAGCTGCACCACCTTCATGCTCAAACTCTCACTGGGGCAGAGCTGCCAGAGGCAAAAAAAGTCTTGGGTCTATGTCGCAGGGTTGATTCATTAGTGTCTGACTCTTTGTGGCCCTGTGGACCGTGGCCGGCCAGGCTTCTCTGTCAGGGACAGGGGTTCTCCAGGCAAGAATACTGGAGCATATTGGCTGATACTGATTGCCATACCCTTCTAGAGCAGTATATTTCCTGCTGCTCTAGCCACCAACTCCCCTGAGTACCTGGTGCTGCCAGAAACCCTGGGACCCAAGCAGCTGCACCACCTCACACCTGGCCCTCACAGGGGCAAACCCAAGTCCTCCAGGGCAGCCTCAGGAGCAAACCCCAGTGGACGACCCACATGCAGAGGTGGAAATAAAACCACAATTGAAACTCAGGGGCAGTATGGCCAAGAAAGAAGACCCAAAACCTTCCCACCAGCTATAAAAACTGCAGATTAAATCCACACAATCAACTAGGGAGACTCTGTCTATAGAATATATAAAAGCTCATTGAGAGCTCCCACAAAAGAAAACACATTAGTTATGATAGCTGGGACATTGGAGGCAAGAACACACAGGAGTAGGACCCAATTAAAATCTGAGCTGCCCCCAAAGCAGGTCCAGAGATTAGCATCCTAGGTAGGTGAGGTGAACTGTGACTCCCAGTGAGGGAAAGGGTTCTGACAACACTGACTCAAGAAAAACATATTATTCTTAAGTTTTCACTTGTTCTGTAGATTCTTTTTGATTTTTTTCTTTTTTTCCTTTTATCTTCCCTCTGTTGTAGTTGTTGATTTTATTGCCACTATGAAATCTACTTAAGCTTTTGAGCCTTTTTTTTTTTCCTTAGTCACATTTTTTATTATTGTTATAAACCTCTGCCTCTACATGGGCTTTTGCACTTCTGTGCAATTTTCCTTTTTTTTTTCCTCTTTTTTAATTTTAATTTTTAAAACTTACTATTATTTCTACATTTATTCCTTTGTTTGCTTTCCCTACTGTTCTTTTCCCCTTGCAGTTAATCTTTAATGTATATAAATCTTTATTTACCTCTATTTAACTTTGCATATCTATTGTTTCTTTCTTTCCTTTCCTCTCAACATATTTGTTAGTTTTGTTTTCATCGCTTTATTCCCCACTTGGCACCTTGCTTTAGTTTTGTTTTCTAGTTTGTGCTTTAATTAGTTTTGTTCTGGTAGACATAATTTTGGATTTCCTTTGTTTGCTGGGTCAATCTACTGTACTTAATTTTTGCTGGACTCTTGATTTTTCTTATGGGTATATATGTATATGTGTATATTCAGTCACACTTTTTATTGTTGTTATAAACCTCTGCTTCTATGTTGGGCTTTTGCAGTTCTGTGGACTTTTTCTTTTCTTTTCTTTTTTCTTCTATTTTTTTTTCCTCTTTATTCTTTTTTATAATATTATTAAAAAATTTTTTTAAACCTATTATATTTTTTCTACATTTATTATTTTGTTTGACTTCCCTACTGTTCTTTTTCCCTTGCAGTTAATCTTTAATGTATATAAATCTTCATCTACCTCTATTTAACTTTGCATGTCTACTCTCTCTTTTCTTTCTTTCCTTTCCTCTCAAAGTATTTGTTAGTTTTTTTTTTTTTTTCCCCATTGCTTTATTCCCCACTTGACACCTTGCTTTAGTTTTGTTTTCCAGTTTGTGCTTCAGTTAGTTTTTTTCTTAACTGGTAAATATAATTTTTGGTTTCCTTTTTTCGCCAGGTCAATCTACTATACTTTATATTTGTTGGATTGTTTTGATTTTGCTTATGGGTGTATATGTGTATGTGTATATTATACTATATTAATTATTTGCCTGATTTTGTAACTGCCATTTGTCTGGGGTTCATCTTTGATTTCTTGTTTTTGGATATTTGTTTTAATCTTACTTAATGCCATAAAAAAATGCTTGTGGAATCTTTGTTTCTGACCAGAGATCAAGTCCTGAGCCTTTGGAGAGGGAGCACTGACTCCAAGACCCTAGGTCACTAGAGAACTAACCCTGCTGCTGCTGCTGCTGCTGCTAAGTCATTTCAGTCATATCCGATTCTGTGCAATCCCATAGATGGCAGCCCACCAGGTTCCCCCGTCCCTGGGATTCCCCAGGCAAGAACACTGGAGTGGGTTGCCAGTTCCTTCCCCAATGCGTGAAAGTGAAAAGTGAAAGTGAAGTCACTCAGTCATGTCCAACTCTTTGAGACCCCATGGACTGCAGCCTACCAGGCTCCTCCACCCATGGGATTTTCCAGGCAAGAGTACTGGAGTGGGTTGCCATTGCCTATAGTGAGAACTCACACAAAGGAAACCACCTGAATATGAAACTGCGCATCACCCAACCACCAATAGCAGCCCATGTAGGATGCCTCATCTAAACAGCAAACAAAACAAAAATACAAACCCAATCATCAGCTGACAGGATTATCACCTCACTCAGCCTTGCCATTCAGAGGAAAAGCAAACAAACAAGCAAAACTCAGCACAAATCTCACCCTATACTATGCTTTCACAAAACACTGGACAAAACTTAGGAGGGCAGAAACCAAAAGGAACAAAGAATTCAAACTTGAAGCCTGGGAAAAGGGGACCTCAAAAACAATAAGTTAAAAAAAATAATGAAAAGGCAGAGAGGATCAATTAACAAAGATCTAGAAGAATTAAAGAATAAACATACAGAGACAAACAACACAATTACTGAAATTAAAAATACTCTAGAAGGAATCAATAACAGAATATCTGAAATAGAAGGACGGATTAGTGAGCTGGAAGCTAAAATGGTGGAAATAACGTCTTAAGAGCAGAATAAAGTAAAAAGAATGAAAAGAACTGAGGATAGTCTCATAGACCTCAGGGATAATATCAAACGCACCAACATTTGAATTATAGGGGTCCTAGAAGAAGAAGAGAAAAAGAAAGGATATGAGAAAATTTTTGAAGAGATTATAGTTGAAAATTCCCCCAACATGGAAAAGGAAAGAGTCAATCAACTCCAAGAGGCACAAAGAGGATAAACCCAAGGAGAAACGTGCCAAGACACATATTAACCAAACTAATAAAGACTAAACACAAAGAAAGAATATTAAAAGCTGCATGGGAAAATCAACAAGTAACATACAAAAGAAACCCCATATGCTTCACAGCTGATCTTTCAGCAGAAACTCTGCAGGCCAGAAGGGAATGGCAGGATGTGTTTAATGTACTGAAAGGGAAAAATCTACAACCAAGATTACTGTACCTGGCAAGGATCTCATTCACAATTGATGGAGAAATAAAAAGCTTTTCAGACAAACAAAAGTTAAGATAATTCAGTACCACCAAACCAGCTTGACAACAACTTACATAGTGAAGAAATACAAGAGAAGAAAAAAGATCTAAAAAATCAACATCAAATAAAGAAAATGACAATAGAAACATGCATGCGTGCGTGCATGCATGCTTAATCCTTTCAGTCATGTCCAACTGCCTGCAACCCTATGGACCATGGCCTGCCTGGCTCCTCTGTCCGTGGGATTCTCCAGGCAAGAATACTGGAGTGGGTTGCCATTTCCTTCCCCAGGCAATAGGAACATGTATATCAATAATTACTTTAAATATAAATGGATTAAATGCTCCAACCAAAAGATACAGACTGGCTGAATATATACCAAAACAAGACCCATATATATGCTGTCTACAAGAAACCAACTTCAGACCTAAAGACACATATAGACTGAAAGTGAGAGGATGGAAAAATATATGCCATGTAAATAGGAAGCAAAGAAAATCTGGAGTAGCAATCCTCATATCACACAAATTAGACCTTAAAATGAAGGAAGATTATAAGTGATAAGGAAGGACACTACATAATGGTCAAGGAAGGGATCAGTCCAAGAGGAAGACATAACAATTGTAAATATCTATGAATCCAACACAGGAACACCTCAATACATAAGACAAACACTAACAGACATAAAAGGAGAAATTGATAGTAACACAATTACAGTAGGAGACTTTAACACCCCACTCACACCAATGGACAGATCATCAAAACAGAAAATTAATAAGGAAACACAAATCTTAAATGATACATTAGATGAGATGGATCTCATTGATATCTTCAGGACATTCAATCCAGATGCAGAAAAATACACCTTCTTCTCAAGTGCACATGGAACATTCTCCAGGATAGACCATATCTTGGATCAACAATCAAACCTCAGTAAATTTAAGAAAATTGAAATCATATCAAGCATCTTCTCTGACAACAATGCTATGAGACTAGATATCAACTACAAGAAAAAAACTGTAAGAACCACAAACATATGGAGATTAAACAACACATTTCTAAATAACCAACAGGTTACTGAAGAAATCAAAAGGGAAATTAAAAAAATTTCTAGAAACAAATAACAATGAAAACACGACAACTCAAAACCTATGGGATGCAGCAGAAGCAGTCCTAAGAGGGAAGTTTATAGCAATACAATCCTACCTCAAGAAACAAGAAAAAGATCGAATAGACAACCTAACTTTACACCTAAAACAACTGGAAACAGAAGAACAAAAAAACCCAAAATTAGTAGAAGGAATGAAATCATAAAAACCCAAGTAGAAATAAATGGAAAAAAAAAAAGAAAGAAACAATAGTAAAGATAAATAAAACTAAAAGCTGGTTCTTTGAGAAGATAAACAAAATTGACAAGCCTTTAACCAGACTCATCAAGAAAAAAAGAGAGAAGAATCAAATCAACAAAACTAGAAATGAAAAGGGAGAAGTTACAACAGACAATGCAGAAATACAAAGGATTATAAGAGACTACTATGAACAACTATATGGCAATAAAATGGATAATCTGGAAGAAATCGACAGATTCTTAGAAAAGTTCAGTCTCCCAAGACTGAACCAGGAAGAGATGGAAACTGTGAACAACCCAATTACAACCACTGAAATTGAAGCTGTGATAAAAAATCTTCCATAAAGCAAAAGCCCAGGACCAGGTGGCTTCACAGGAGAATTCTATCAAACATTTAGAGAAGAGCTAATGTCTATTCTTCTAAAACTCTTTCAAAAAATTGCAGAGGAAGGAATACTTCCAAGTTCATTCTACAAGGCCACCATCACCCTGATACCAAAACCAAACAAAGACAACACAAGAAGAGAAAACTATAGGCCAATATCACTGATGAACGTAGATGCAAAATTCCTCAAGAAAATTTTAGCAAACAGATTTCAGCAACACATCAAAAAGCTCATACACGGTGATGAAGTTGGGTTTATTCCAGGAATGCAAGGATTCTTCAGTATATGCAAATCAATCAATGTGATACACCATATTAACAAATCAAAAGATAAAAACCATATGATAATTTCAATAGATGCAGAAAAAGCCTTTGACAAAATTCAGCACACATTTATGATTCAGTTCAGTTCAGCTCAGTCGTGTCTGACTCTTTGCGACCCCATGAACCGCAGCACGTCAGGCCTGCCTGTCCATCACCAACTCCCAGAGTCAACCCAAACCCACATCCACCGAGTCAGTGATGCCATCTAACCATCTCATCCTCTGTCATCCCCTTCTCATCCTGCCCTCAATATTTCCCAGCATCAGGGTCTTTTCAAATGAGTCAGCTCTTTGCATCAGGTGGCCAAAGTTTTGGAGTTTCAGCTTCAAAATCAGTCCTACCAATGAACACCCAGGACTGATCTCCTTTAGGATGGACTATTTGGATCTCCTTGCAGTCCAAGGGACTCTCAAGAGTCTTCTCCAACACCACAGTTCAAAAGCATCAAGTCTTTAGTGCTCAGCTTTCTTTATAGTCCAACTCTCACATCCACACACGACCACTGGAAAAACCATAGCCTTGACTAGATAGACCTTTGTTGACATAGTAATGTCTCTGCTTTTGAATATGCTGTCTACGTTGGTCATAACTTTCCTTCTAAGGAGTAAGCGTCTTTTAATTTCATGGCTGCAATCACCATCTGCAGTGATTTTAGAGCCCAGAAAAATAAGCTCAGCCATTGTTTCCACTGTTTCCCCATCTATTTGCCATGAAGTGATGGGACCGGATGACATGATCTTAGTTTTCTGAATATTGAGCTTTAAGCCAACTTTTTCACTCTCCTCTTTCACTTTCATCAAGAGGCTCTTCAGTTCTTCTTCACTTTCTGCCATAAGGGTGGTGTCATCCGCATATCTGAGGTTATTGATATTTCTCCTGGCAATATTAAAACTCTTCAAAAAATGGGCATAGAAAGAATCTACCTCAGAATAGTAAAGGCCATATATGATAAGCCTACAACAAACATTATTCTCAATGGTGAAAACTGAAAGCATTTCCCCTAAGATCATGAACAAGACAAGGGTGTCCACTTTCCCTACTATTATTCAATATAGTTTTTTAAGTCCTAGCTACAGCAATCAGAGAAGAAAAAGAATCCAGATTGGAGAAGGAAAATAAAGCTCTCACTGTTTGAAGATGAGATTATAGTCTACTTAGAAAACCCTAAAGATATTAATCAGTGAATTTAGCAAAGTTGCAGAATACAAAATCAATACATAGAAATTATTTGTATTTCTATATACTAACAATGAAAAATCAGAAAGAGAAATTAAGGACTCAATCCCATTCACCATTACAATAAAAAGAATTAAATATCTAGGAATAAACTTACCTAAGGAGACAAAAGAAGTACACAGAAAATTATAAGACACTAATGAAAGAAATAAAAGACAACATAAACAGATGGAGAGATATTCCATGTTCCTGGGTAGGAAGAATCACTATTGTGAAAGTGACTATACTCTGTAGACAATCACTGTCTACAGAGTCAGTGCAATCCCTATCATATTACCAATGGCATTTTCCACAGAACTAGAATAAAAAATTTCACAATTCACATGGAAACACAAAAGACCCTGAATAACCAAAGCAAAGAAGAATGGAGCTGGAGGAATCAAGCTTCCTGACTTCAGATTACACTACAAAGCTACAGTCATCAAGACAGTATGGTACTGGCACAAACACAGAAATATAGACCAATGGAACAAGATAGAAAGCCCAGAAATAAACCCATGCACCTATGGGTATTTTTAACAAAGGAGGCAAGAATACACAATGAGGCAAAGACAGCCTCTTCAATAAATGGGAAAACTGGACAGCTACATGTAAAAGAATAAAATTAGAACACTTCCTAACTCCATACACAAAGATAAAGTCAAAATGGATTGAAGACCTAAATGTAGGACCTAAACCTATAAAACTCCTAGAGGAAAACATAGGCAGAACACTCGATGACATAAATCAAAGTAAGATCCTCTATGACTCGCCTCCTAGAATAACAGAAATACAAACAAAAGTACACGAGTAGAACCTGATTAAACTTATAAGCTTTTGCATAACAAAGGAAACACTAAAAAGGTGAAAAGACAATGCTCAGAATAGGAGAACATAATAGGAAATGAAACAACTGACAAAGGATTAATTTCCAAAATATACAAGCAGCTTATACAACTCAATGCCAGAAAAACAAACAAGCCAATCAAAAAGTGGGAAAAAGAACTAAACAGAAATTTCTCCAAAGAAGACATACAGATTGGTAACAAACACATGAAAAGATGTTCAACGTCACTCATTATTAGAGAAAAGCCATTCAAAACTACAATGAGATATCACCTCACACCAGTCAAATGGCCATCATCAAAAGGTCTGCAAACAATAAATGTTGGAGGGGGTGTGGAGTAAAGGGAACATTCTTGCCCTGTTGGTGGGAATGTAAACTGATGTAGCCACTGTGGAAGACAGTATGGAGATTCCTTAAAACACTAGAAATAAAATCACCATATGACCCAGCAATCCCACTCTTAGGCATATACCCTGAGGAAACCAAAACTGAAAAAGACACATGTATCCCATTGTTCAATGCAGCACTATTTACAATATCTAGAACATGGAAGCAACCTAGATGTCCATCAACAGATGAAAGAATAAAGAAGTGGTGATACATATACATAATGGAATATTCAGTTCAGTCGCTCAGTCCAGTCTGACTCTGCAACACAATGAATTGCAGCACGCCAGGCCTCCCTGTCCATCACCAACTCCCGGAGTTCACTCAAACTCACGTGCATTGAGTCAGTGATGCCATCCAGCCATCTCATTCTCTGTCATCCACTTTTCCTCTTGCCCCCAATCCCTCCCAGCATCAGAGTCTTTTCCAATGAGAGTCATTACTCAGCCATAAAAAGAAACACATCTGAGTCAGTTCTGATGAGGTGGGTGCACCGCACAACCTATTACACAGAGGGAACTAAGAAAGAGAAAGATAAATATTGTATTCTAATGTATATATACAGAATCTAGAAAAATGGTACTGAAGAATTTATTTACAGGACAACAATGGAGAAACAGACATAAAGAATAGACTCATGGACATGGGGAGAGGAGAGAAGAGGGTGAGATATAAGGAAAGAGTAACATGGAAACTTACATTACCATATGTAAAATAGATAACCAGCAGGAATTTGCTCTATGATTCAGGAAACTCAAACAGGGGCCCTGTACCTATCTAGAGGGGTGGAATGTGGCCTGAGATGGGAGGGAGGTTCAAAAGAGAGGAGTATATGTATACCTGTGGCTGATTCATGTTGAGGTTTGACAGAAAACAACAAAATTCTGTAAAGCAATTATCCTTCAATAAAAAAAAAAAGAAAATTTAAAGAACAAAAAAGAATGAAGAGATTAAAGTATGCTCATATGCTCCATAAGACTACATAAGACATTTGTAAATCTAGGGGAAATTTCCAAAATGTCTTAAGAAGCAGAAAAATTGAATAGATCAATGATAATGAAATTAGAAAGATGATTAAAGGTATACTCAGGAAAATAGGTGTATCAGAGCAATGCAGTTTCATAGTTGAGTTCCATATAACCTTTAAAGAACACATGGTTAAACAAAAATACATCATTATTTAAACAAAAACACAAAGGTAGGAACATTTGTGAGGTACATTACTAGGGTTAAATTTTTTTCTGGATGAATATACAAAATGTTTGATAAAGAGACATTTATGGAATCAGGGTCTATCAATCCAAAAGGAAAGAAAAAATTTGCTTGTGTATCATATTACACTCCTGGGTTTACTTTTTCCTCTATTTTGAAAACAATTTGCATGCAATCAGTTCAGTTCAGTCACTCAGTCATTTCCAACTGAGTGATAGCCATTTGACTGGTGTGGTCCCATGGGCTACAGCACTCAAGGCCTCCCGGTCCATCACCAACTCCTGGAGTTTACTCAAACTCATGTCCATCATGTTGGTGATGCCATCCTATCATCTCATCCTCTGTTATACCCTTCCCCTCCCACCCTCAATCTTTCACGGCATCAGGGTCTTTTCAAATGAGTCAGTTCTTCGCATCAGGTGGACAAAGTACTGGAGTTTCATTTTCAACATCAGTCCTTCCAATGAATATTCAGGACTGATTTCATTTAGGATGGACTGGTTGGATCTCCTTGCAGTCCAAGGGACTCTCAAGAGTCTTCTCCAACACCACAGTTGAAAAGCATCAATTCTTCTGTGCTCAGCTTTCTTTATAGTCCAACTCTCACATCCATACATGACTACTGGAAAAAACATAGCTTGACTAGATGGACTTTTGTTGGCAATGTAATGTCTCTGCTTTTTAATATGCTGTCTAGGTTGGTCATAACTTTTCTTCTAAGTAGTAAGTGTCTTTTAATTTCATGGCTGCAGTCACCATCTGCAGTGATTTTGGAGCCCCCCAAAATAAAGTCTCTCACTGTTTCCCATCTATTTGCCATGAAGTGATGGGACCAGATGCCATAATCTTCGTTTTCTGAATGTTGAGCTTTAGGCCAACTTTTTCACTCTCCTCTTTCACTTTCATCAAGAGGCTCTTTAGTTCTTTGCTTTCTGCCATAAGGGTGGTGTCATCTGTATATCTGAAGTTATTGATATTTCTCCCAGTGATCTTGATTCCAGCTTGTGCTTCATCCAGCCCAACATTTCTCATGGTATACTCTGCATATACATTAAATAAGCAGGGTGACAATATGCAGCCTTGATGTATTCCTTTCCCTTTTGGAACTAGTCTGTTGTTCCATGTCCAGTTCTAACTGTTGCTTCTTAACCTGCATACAGATTTCTCAGGAGGGAGGTCAGGTGATCTGGTATTCCCATCTCTTTCAGAATTTTCCACAGTTTGTGGTAAACCGCAGAGTCAAAGTCTTAGGCATAGTCAATAAAGCAGAAATAGATGTTTTTCTGGAACTCTCTTGCTTTTTTGATAATCCAGTGGATGTTGGCAATTTGATCTCTGGTTCCTCTGCCTTTTCTGAATCCACCTTGAACATCTGGAAGTTCATGGGTTACGCACTGTTGAAGCCTGGCTTGGAGAATTTTGAGCATTACTTCACTAGTGTGTGAGATGAGTTTGAGCATTTTTTGACATTGCCTTTCTTTGGGATTGGAATAAAAACTGACCTTTTCCAGTCCTGTGGCCACTGCTGAGTTTTCCAAATTTCCTGGCATATTGAGTGCAGCACTTTCATAGCATCATCTTTTAGGATTTGAAATAACTCAACTGGAATTGCATGCAATAATTTTATTAAAAAAAGAATTAAGATAATGTGAACAGATAATATCTGTTCTTCCTAATTTTGAGCCCAGGCCTGTGTGCTGGAGTAGGTGAGTGAGTCTGGAAGACCTAGGTATTATTATGTGTGGAAGGTAAATCTATATTTTCCCTTCTAATAACAATTTTACATTCTTCTTTAGTTATATGCTGCTGCTAAGTCACTTCAGTAGTGGCCGACTCTGCGACCCCTGAGACAGCAGCCCACCAGGCTCCCCCATCCCTGGGATTCTCCAGGCAAGAACACTGGAGTGGGTTGCCATTTCCTTCCCCAGTGCATGAAAGCGAAAAGTGAAAGTGAAGTCGCTCAGTTGTGTCTGACCCTCAGCGACCCCATGGACTACAGCCTACCAGGCTCCCCGTCCATGGGATTTTCCAGGCAAGAGTACTGGAGTGGGGTGCCATTGCCTTCTCCTCTTTAGTTATATAACATTCATTTATTGTTGTTTAGTTGCTAAGTGTGTCCAACTCTTTGTGATCTTGTGGACTATTGCCAGTTTTTCTCTGTCCACAGGATTTGCCAGCAAAAATATTGAAGTCTGTTGTCATTTTCTTCTCTGGGGGATCTTCCCAACCCAGGGACTGAACCCACATCTCCTGCTTGGCAGGAGGATTCTTACCACTGAGCCAACTGGGAAGTTCAACCTTCATTTACAGCTGGTCATATTGCCACCTACGTATGTGTGTGTGTGTCCAGTCATGTCTGATTCTTTGAGACCCCATGGACTGTAGCCTGGCAGCCTCCTCTGTCCATGGAATTTTCTGGGCAAGAATACTGGAGTGGGTTGCCATTTCCTCCCCCACGGTATAAGACTATAATTTCCTGCTCCCTTTTATTTAAATTATGGCCATTGTTGAAGATACTTTCATTAAAATCAAGTTACATGTTTTGTGTAACTTTGGAGGATTCTTCTTAAAAGAAGGGACAAGCTTTCTTCTTCCGTATTTCCATTTTGCTGCCTGAAAGGCAGGCATTGTTAGCTGAAGGACACATAGCCATCTTGAATCATGTAGTTAAACCACATCCGAAAGATGGGAGATAGTGGAAGCCTGACCTTGATATCCTGGAGCTAATTTATAAAACCTGGAATATATCATTTTGGACTGTTCTACAGAGTCCAAAGCTTTTGTCTTGTTTTATAGGGAAAGCATTTTCCTCCTGTATCACCAAGAAGGTTGTCATGCTAAATCAGAGATCATATGAATGTGTATTTTTCCCCCCAGTCCAGATTGCAAAATCAAGATAAAAACATGAAAGTAAGGCTAGGTCTGGAGAGAATTTAAAGAAATAATCTAAGAGTCAGTTTTGTAATTTCAGATCTATTTAAGTAAATAGTGAAGGTGAATTCCATGAGGGCTGCTCACCATGTGATTGGCAATGAAGAATTCTGAAAACCTGAAAGAAGATACTCTTTCCCGTAAAACAGAAGATTCCACTGAGAAAAGTATTTCTACATATTTTAAAAGAAAGACTATGCTTCCTCACAGTTTCTTCTTCAGTTCAGGTATCTGACTGAATCTCGTACACAAAACCTCAAGAGCCAGCTTTCTATACTAGATTCAAAGACGAAATGTCAAGTAGAGACTGGATAAGCAGAATATGAATCTGGTCCCAACATTTCATGGCAAATAAAAAGGGAAAAAATGGAAGTAGTGACAGATTTTTTTTTTCCCCCTTTGGGCTCCAAAATCACTGCAGATGGTGACTGCAGCCATGAAATTAAAAGATGCTTGCTCCTTGCAAGGAAAGCTATGACAGACAAAGACAGCGTATTAAAAAGTAGAGACATCACTTTGCTGATAAAGGTCTGTCTAGTCAAAGCTATGATTTTTCCAGTAGTCATGTATGGATGTGAGAGTTGGACCATAAAGAATCCTGAGGACCAAAGAATTGATGCTTTCTAATTGTGGTGTTGGAGAAGACTCTTGAGGGTCCCTTGGACTGCAAGGAGATCAAACCAGTCAATCCTAAAGGAAATCAATGCTGAATATTCACTGGAAGGACTGATGCTGAAGCTCAAACTCCAATACCTTGGCTACCTGATGCAAAGAGCCAGTTCACTGGAAAAGACCCTGATGGTGGGAAAGACTGAAGGTAAAAGGAGAATGGGATGGCAGAGGATGAGATGGTTAGATAGTATTTATGACTCAGGGGATGTAAATTTGAGCAAACTCCAGGAGATAGTGTAAGACAGAGGAGCCTGGTGTGCTGCAGTCCATGAGGTCACAGTCGGACATGACTTAGTGACTGAGGAAAAACGAAGCAGAGTATGTGCAGTAGATTGCTGGGACTAATTTTGCATAGCACTTGAAAATCACTTTGCATTTTTCCCTCATACTGTTAGCACCATATTGACTAGGGATATATTAAGGCTACAGACATTCATTTCTACAAAAATCCCCTGGTCAATAATGTGAAAATATTCAAAATAATAGATACTGGACTTTTCTACATTCCTGAGACTATGTTGAATGCTCAGATTATTTTATTTAATCCATATAATCATAAGAGTTATCTTTTATTGTTATTACCCTTATTTAGGTTGGGAATATTGTGATATAAACCTGGGCTACAGACCTAACCCAAATAATACAATGATATATAGCAAAGGTAGTATTCAGGCATTGGTATGACCCCAAATCCTCACTTTTACATTGTGTTGACACTTAAAACATCTGTAAATAATGCCTTATGTAACGGGACATTTAAGTTAGTGTGCAAAAGAGGCAAAAATCATGGACATAGACAGGGAGGTGTAGCCTTGATGAAAAAGTATTTAGTCTGAAATGCTTCAAGTATCCAATGCCAGATGACACAGATGTTTCCAGAACCAAGTCTACAGACCAAGCACTGGAAAGCACATCACATACAATCTCAAGCTTGGACTCAGCACAGCCCAAACCCAAAGCCATTCCAGGACCAGAATTATAGAAGCACCTTTTAAATATTTGTTGAATAAATGAAGAAATAAGTGAAGGAATGAATAGATGAAAATCTGATGGCTGAACCTTCCCTGTTTACTGTATGTATTAGTACCTTATTTATTATTATGACCATGACTAGGTCTCCCAAGAATGGGTTATTCATGAACCAAAAGTGTATAGATAAAGGACTTGTACCTGCCTTATTAGGCCAAAAGGCATTCTTTGAAAGATGGTTGATATTTTTGTGGCCCTATAATTTATTGTGGCTGGAAACATTTGTCTTAAGTAGACACAGCTATGTGGAAATTTTCCTGAAATACTGGCAAAAACTCCTCTAACTATGAGGATATGTTTCAGAAAAGTTGGGAGCCTGTCAAATTAAATCATAGGTTAAATACTGTACTAGAAAAAAAAATGCAATTTTGCAGGCAAACTAGGGTGGCTTCTATAATAACATAAAAATAACTCAGTGTAAAAGACTCATCATATATTCTAAAATGAAAATGAACAGGGTGTATTATACCCTGTATAATTGTTTTATATATAAACAATATTCATATATGTAAAATATTTATATTGTTTCATATGTTTTGGATAGGTTTTGATTATCTGATTTTTTATTATATTTCATAACCTAAAAAAATAATGTATATCTGTCATGATTATATCATAATTTAACTTATAGTTAAATCTTTTAACATTGAAAGAAAAGAATTACCTTTCTCTAAGCAATTCTTTGCATTCAGAAGCCCTCATCCAAAGAGCCTGGAAGATCACTACATCATTTTACACAAGCCACATGCCCTCTAAGCTTGCTCCAGCCACCACATTCATTTGCCTTCTTCCAGAGATCATATATTCCTCTTCTATGAGCTCATATTAACTCTGTCCATGTGCACAGCCAGTCTGCCAGTCCTTTGAGAGCAGAATTTTACTTTTTTTTCTCTGCTCAGCACTTAAAGCAGTGCCTTCATCCTAAATGGAATTAACACTTCCCTGTTTAAAATATGAAAAATGGCTTCACCTTGCTCTCAGGCGCCAAGTGAGAGCCTGTTTGATTGTTCACAATGCAGAACCCCAGGGTTACTACTAGGTGGTTTCCTTTACTGTCCTAAAACCTTCAGGAAGAAGGCAAAGAGAACTGTCCAAAGAGAAGGGATCCTGAGCCCCCAGGTGAAACTGAGCAGGACCCTGTGGGGCTCCTGGGCATGGAAGCTTTTCTGTGTTCCCTGGTCCTTGTTTTAGGGAACACAGTCCAGTCTCCAAGACCTTCCCTGAGTTCCACAGAGCAGATTCAAACAGTTGCTAATCAGGGAAGAGGTGGGGGATGCAAAGACAAGGGACGAGCCAGCCGCCAAGAAATGATAGTGCAGCTCTGGGGCAGGGTCCTGGGTTCTGCCTCAGGGGGACAATATTTGAACTCTTTACAGACCTGAAGTGTTAGTTGTTCAGTCATGTCTGACTCTTTGTGACCCCATGGACTATAGCCCAGCAGGCTCCTCTGTCCTTGGGATTTCCCAGGCGAGAATACTGGAGTGGGTTGTCATTTCCTTCTCCAGGGGATCTTCCTGACACAGGGATCAAACCTGGGTCTCCTGCATTGCAGGCAGATTCTTTACCATCTGAGCCACCAAGAAATGATCTTATAGAAGTAAACCCCCCAACAAATGGAAGATGAAGCAATCCTCATTCCAGAGACACTTGTCATGGTTTGATAGCCTGTAGAGACAGAGGCTTCCCAGGTGGAGCTAGTGGTAAAGAACCAGCTTGCCAATGCAAGAGAGGCAAGTTCGATCCCTGGGTCGGGAAGATCCCCTGGAGGAGGGCATGGAAATCCACCCCAGTATTCTTGCCCACAGTCCATAGGGTTTCAAAGAGTCAGAATGGACTGAGACAACCAGAGACACCCCACCCCCACCCCACCCAAGGCAAGATTAAAGAGTGCAGACCCTGTACACAAGCTAATCTTATCAGCAACCCCACCCTTGAACAGATATAAAGTGAAAGTGAAGTCAGTCAGTCAGTCTGACTCTTTGAGACTCCATGGACTGTAGCCTACCAGGTTCCTCCATCCATGGGATTTTCCAGGCAAGAATACTGGAGTGGATTGCCATTTCCTCACCAAATCCTCCAGAACTGGGACATATAATTCTTCTGGGCAGGAGCCTACTGTGACCCTCTTTGCCTAGGGAAGCAAGAGGCTGAGCCTTTAGCACAGAGGTTGAGGGATGCAGTCAGTTACATGACTTAGCTGGGAGGGGTGCAGGCCCTTTCTTCCTCCCTGAGGTCTCCTGGTGAGGTTTTCTGTTGCTTTGAACCCAACTGGGTGTCACAGGGCAAGGAAGCATGTGTCAGCACACTGGCTCCATGGTGGAGGAGATGGTGCACGGAACACGATGGAGAAGCAAACGGAGGAAGTCCAGGGCATCACCTCCCCTCCTGTTGCTCTGGTTGCTCATTCACAATGGGAGTGGACTGAGCAATAATAGTTACTTTTTGCCACAGAACTGTTCTGAGTATTGAAACAGTTCATACATGTCAAGTGCTTTGAACAGTACCTGAAACATAGCAAACGCTCAAAACATTAAATATTAATACTGTTTTCCCCTGCTCACCATTATATTCCTGTGGTTCTGACATCTATTTTCTAACATATTGTTTGTCTTGAATTTTTTTTTTTTTAACAAGTTCATCTGGACCTTCGACCTCTGGATAATGTCTTCATGTTGTCAAATTAATTAAATAAAGAGGCCATTAGACTGAGGTTACTGTAATGCCTTAGCAGTTTCATGAACAAACCAAAACCTAAGACTGTAAATGCTTCAAGGATAAGAAGTTGAAACCTTGGTGTAAAACCGGCGCACCAAGGTTTCAACTTCTTATCCTTGAAGCATTTACAGTCTTAGGTTTTGGTTTGTTCATGAAACTGCTAAGGCATTACAATACACAATGGAGTATTACTCAGCCATTAAAAAGAATTCATTTGAATCAGTTCTAATGAGGTGGATGAAACTGGAGCCTATTATACAGAGTGAAGTAAGCCAGAAGGAAAAACACCAATACAGTATACTAACGCATATATATGGAATTTAGAAAGATGATAACAATAACCCTGTGTACGAGACAGCAAAAGAGACACTGATGTATGGAACAGTCTTATGGACTCTGTGGGAGAGGGAGAGGGTGGGAAGATTTGGGAGAATGGCATTGAAACATGTAAAATATCATGTATGAAATGAGATGCCAGTCCAGGTTCAGTGCACGATACTGGATGCTTGG
>NW_011494771.1:2315391-2342795 GCF_000754665.1 Bison bison bison
GCTTTGCTTCTGTGTCTTTTCTATTAAAAGCTTTTCATGCTGCCCAGTTGAATCCATGTTTGCAGAAATAAACACTTAAAATTTTCTAATATGCCTTAGTTTATCTTTTAACAATACCTGTTTATCCATTATCCTTGTATCTCATTCCTCACCGCTTTCTGTGGACCGCAATCTCACTCCATTATTCTGGCACAGACATTTACAGTCTATGCTTTTCCAAACTGAACAGCTTGTTTGCTGTTTAAGACCTTTCTGTGTAAGTTGGTTTCTTGGTAAGTTTTAAATAACTTAGTTAAAACTTCAAAATATAAGACAAATTATTACCCAGATGTTATTTTAAACACCCTTTCGTCATTCTGTTTTTCATGCAGCCAGATAATTGTAAAGACCTTTCATATTCCTTCAATACAATATGCATTTTAAAAATACATTCACAAAGAAATTCATTTAATCTTCATGAGCACTTTTAGTGGTTGGCAGATGGGGCATAATTACCCCGTTTTACATGTAAAGAGATTGACGTTCAAAAAGTTGAATGTTACTGCTTCACCACAAGGCCAGTGGGCCTCAGACTGTGGAGTAGAATTAGGTCTCTTGAGTTCACTGGACCTTGTTGGATTCCTAATTTAGTGCTAGAATGAATCCTAGAGACCATATTTTCATAATCATTGCACTGTTTATTTTTTTGGAATACTTACTATGTCTCTGGCACTAGACTAAACTGTGTACATAGTCTTTCTCAATACTGTGGCAGATAACCACTATAATAACTTGCAAAAGTTCTTGAAGTTAGTTGGTGGCAGAACTCATACTCTAATTCAGATCTTCTCGTGCCTAGGTAAAGATCTTTCTAATTTTGCTTATATAATCCACAGGTTCCTCATTACTTTTAGAGATGATGCAAAGTTTTATGTTCCACAAGTCCTCCCCCTACTCTTTTTGTGTTTATTCTCTCTGCCACACAGTGAAATCTTGGCTATATATTTATATCATGTCTATGTTTAAGTAGAAGATACTTCATTTCAAAATATTATTGAGTCTAGGAATAGACACACACATATATGGTCAAATTATTTTTTACAAAGGTGCAAAAGCAATTCATTGAAAAAAGGATAGTGTCTTGAACTGGAATATTTATATATCCATGAGCAAAAAGAAACCTCTATCCACATAAGAATTAGTTGACAATGAACTAAATATAAAAATTTCAGAAGGAAAAATAAAAAAGAAAAAATTAAATGAAAAGAATTTCCAGAAGAAAACACAGAAAAAAAAATGTTTGTAAACTATTATTAGGCCAATAATTCTTCAATTTGACAGCAAAAGCTCAATCTATAAAAGAAAAATAATGAGAACTGGACTTCATCAAAATAAAAAACTTATGCTCCTCTAAAGATACCGAAAGAGGATATTTAGGAAAGCCACCAACTGGGAGATAATTTTTTTACAAATCCCACATCTGTTAAAGGACCTAAAAAGGTAGAGAACTCTTTCTACCCATAATAAGAAAACAAACAACCCAACAGAACATGGCAAAAAATTTGAACAGACACTTCAGCTCAGAACATATATAGATGGCAAATAATTACATTAAAATTTTTAGCATCATTAGTCACTAGGGAAATGTACATTAAAGTCACAGTGCGATACTGTTATATGACTACTGAAATGACAAGACAAGCCATTAAACAAAATCTCTCTGTAACTGACAATTCCAAGGTTGTGGGGATGTGGAAAAAGAATCTCTCTCATAGATTGCTAACATATAAGCAAAATGGTACCTCAGCCTTTAAACCAGTATATTATTAATGACTTGGCAATCCTACTCTTAGGTAAAAACCCAAGTGAAATAAAAACTTTTGTTTGCATAAAATCCTGTATGCATATACTTGTTATGGCTCTATTCCTGTTCGGCAGAAGTTGGAAACAACTTCAAAAGTCATCAGTTGGTGAATGGATGAAAAAATTGGTATATAACAGAATACCACTCAACAGTGAAAAGAAATGACTGACATACATGATAACATAGACAAATCTCAAATTGCATTATTCTAAATGAAATAGTTCAGTTCAGTCACTCAGTCATGTCCAATTCTTTGCAACCCCATGAACTGCTGCACGCCAGGCCTCCCTGTCCATCACCAACTCTCAGTTCACTCAAACTCATGTCCATCAAGTCAGTGATGACATCCAGCCATCTAATCCTCTGTCGTCCCCTTCTCCTCCTGCCCCTAATCCTTCCCAGCATCAGGGTCTTTTCCAATGAGTCATCTCTTCACATGAAGTGGCCAAAGTATTGGAGTTTCAGCTTTAGCATCAGTCCTTCAAATGAACACTCAAGACTAATCTCCTTTAGGATGGATTGGTTGGATCTCCTTGCAGTCCAAGGGACTCTCAAGAGTCTTCTCCAACAACACAGTTCAAAGGCATCAATTCTTTGGTGCTCAGCTTTCTTCACAGTCCAACTCTCACATCCATACATGACCATAGGAAAAACCATAGCCTTGACTAGACAGACCTTTGTTGGCAAAGTAATGTCTCTGCTTTTGAATATGCTATCTAGGTTGGTCATAACTTTCCTTCCAAGGAGTAAGCGTCTTTTAATTTCATGGCCGCAATCACCATCTGCAGTGATTTTGGAGCCCAAAAAAATAAAGTCTGACACTCTGGTGCTAGTATTGTACAAATTTGTTAAAACTCAGGCTGTAAAATAAATGATAAATGTTTTGCATGTAAATTATTGACTTATTTTTAAGAACTGAAAAATAGTATTGTGTGATATGCACATCAAATTAAGCCCTTTTAAGAAACAACAAAAGAAAGAAAAAACAATGAAAAAGGAACAGAAAAAAGAATTGAGATGAGAGGACAGTGAATAGCCATGGATATACAAGAACTATCAGTTTGCAGATACCAGTGAAGAATAACCTCCCAATCCTTCACTCCCAACTCTGACGCAGCCTTAAGTCTACAGTTTTTAGAACCAGGGGACTCAACACTGCATGTTTAAAGAGTACTTCCAGGGATTTCTCTGGTGGTCCAGTGGTTGAGAATCTTCCTTCCATTGCAGGGGACGTGGGTTCAATCCCTGGTCAGGGAACTAAGATGCCACATTCCTTAGAACAACTAAACCCATGTGGCAACTATTGAGTCCTCATATTGCAATGAAGACCCATTGCAACCCACTAAAAAAAAAAAAAAAATTAAAATTCAGAGTATTTCCAGGAGTAGGGGAGAGAATGGTACTATCCTCTCCACTCATTGTAAATATGCTTTACCGTTACTACTCTTGAGTTTCAAGGGCAAGTTTTATTAACAGAAAGTGATTCATGGCTCAAAAATACTTTCAAAACTGCTAATCTCATCCAATGCTCTCTTATTTTTAGAAAGATTAAGAGATTCGTCTACGTTCACCTAGCTAGTAGCAGATTTGATGCTTGAACAGGAGAGGCAAACTCAAATGTCTATAGCACCAAGCATCCTAGATAAGTGACATGAGCAGGAAGCACATTATAGCAAACGGGAGCATCCATCATCTCTAGAGGCCTGATCACTGCCATGCAGGTGTGCAGGCCCAGGGCCACCAGAACTTTTGAGTTTTGTTTGTTTGTTGTTGTTGTTTTCCTCAAGAATCTTGCAATCTGGGTTTTCTCATGGAATCTCTTGATTTTTAAAAATTGTTAACCAGTTCCATTTTTGTTCACACAGTCTTAATAAATAAAAACCATCTGTCTGTTAGTGGGGCCTGGCTGCAAGCCCCTGGTTTGTGAGCCCTTGTCTGAATTCAATTCCAAGCCCATTCTGTGTGTTCCTCACATCTGATGGTCATCAACCTCACTTGAGCTGTGAGCTCGGAAACCACAGAAGGAAAATGTAGAGCTGTTCTTTATCCTCAGAACCATCTGGGCAAATACCCTCAACAAGAAATCAAACGGCAGAGCTTCTGTATGTAGGAAATCCCTCACTCTATGCCCTTTGTCCAGACACACCCAAACAGTCTACTTCTCCCGCTCACCATCAGACAAATCCTACATGTCTTACAAGGCAGCCTGCTCTTGATTGAAATGGCAAAGTTCCTGCCTAGGGAGACTATAAATCATGTTTTCTCTTTGAATGGAGTGCAGAGTAGTGTAAAGGGCAGAGGCGTGGGAATGAAACAACGCTTCACCAGTTACATAACCGTGGACCATGTACCTACAAATTCTCAAAGCCCATTTTCCTCAAACATGACAGGATGGTGGTACCGAAAGGATGGAATTGTTATAAAGATTCAATCATTACTATTTCAAGAAAAGTGGATTGTCATTTACAGCTTTTCTTGTCATTGATATATTAGTAATTATTACATTTTGATTATTATAATAATACATATCATTATAAATACATGGGCCAGAGTCTAGGCTCTGACACTTACCAGCCCCAAACAACTGTGGGAAAGTTATAAAACCTCCCGAAGTTTGTTACCTCCTCCAGAAAATAAGAAATAAAATACCCAGCTCACAAAGCTCTTGCTCAGTCTTGTCAATAATACAGTATCAAGGGGGATTAGCACAGTTTGTGGCTGATGGTACCCCTCGATAAATAATTGTTATGACTATATCACTGTTATAAATATGTCCTAGTCAGTCTCACTCAACAATGTCAGTTATGTGCTTGAGGTCTGTTCTGCAAGTGATCAAGCCGTGCAATCCTTTTGCAGGAGGTTAGGATAATGTCCAAGCACTGATTTCCCCAATAAGAGAAATGTTGGCACGAGGCTTGGACATCCAACCTGCACAGGACGTTAGGGGAAGATCACTTTGGAGCATCTGTCTCTTTAATTCTGAAATTGAGCCAGTGTGTTTTTCTGTAGCAAGATTCTGGAACTAGTAGGAAGGCCCCCAGAGACTCCTTAATCTCTCAAAGATACTAAACTGAATCCTTCCATAGATGTTCAGCTGAAACCTGAGGTTGGGATAAAGTCCATTTAAACTTTTAAAGCTCTCTGTGTGGGACTGGACAAAGCTCCTACATGTTTTATGGAACCCTAGACAGCTACTTAAACAACTAAGGCTCCCTGAGAGCCAGGCACAGCAGTGAGTTGTGAAAACACAGCCTGATAGATTCCATCCATTCATTTAGCACTCAATCTGCCACTGCCTCGTGTCATCTCCTGCAATGTTTCCTCACTTGTTGACACGCCTTTTCATGAGATGACACTCTGTCTCCCCATTTGGAGTATGAAAGTGAAAGTGAAATCGCTCAGTTGTATCTGACTCTTTGTGACCCCATGGACTGTAGCCCACCAAGCTCCTCCCTCCATGGGATTCTCCAGGCAAGAATACTGGAGTGTGTTGCCATTTCCTTCTCCAGGGGATTTTCCCGACACAGGGATTGAACCCGGGTCTCCCACATTCCAGGCAGACGCTTTAACCTCTGAGCCACCAGGGAGTATAGGGCCCCCCAAAACAAACCGTGGCTCCAGGGTCTTGATGATCATCAACACATATTAGAGTTTAAAAAAATTCCACGTTCCACCTTGATTTTACATATGATTTCATCAATTATAAATATATTATTATTACACTAGCTTCTGCTTAGAGATGAAGAAATTTAAGCTCAGGAAAGTTAAGTGACTTTCAAGAAAGCACTATTTGAAAAAAAAAAAAAAAGAAAGCACTATTTGAAAAAGTGGCAGGGCTAAGTTTTGACCCAGAACTGTCCAATGTCAAAGCCCATGCTTAAGCTACCTGGTGAGTCAACATCCCTTAGGATGTGCCAGGAAGAGAGAGAGAGAGAGAGAGAGAGATATATATATATATATATATATATTTGGTAATGTTGAAGTAGCTTGGCTCTAGTTTATTATAGTCATCTGATATCTGGGATGAATCTTATATTTTTGGACTTAAATATCTAGATCCTTGGTTAAGGAGGTTGAATTGCTGGGATGAGCCCAAG
This sequence comes from Bison bison bison, assembly GCF_000754665.1. NCBI lineage: Eukaryota > Metazoa > Chordata > Mammalia > Artiodactyla > Bovidae > Bison > Bison bison. The sequence continues at coordinate 2,321,332 of NW_011494771.1, forward strand.
GGGAAATGACCCACAGCCTCTGTTTTGCTAGATTTCATTTCATAATTTCCATAGCCCTAGCATTTTGCCACCCATAGACCCATCATATATGGAGCTCATGAGTCCCAGGTAAATACAGCATTAGACATGTCTTCTGCTTTCTTATATTCTTATGTAAAATCACAGAAAATTATTCACAAAGATCATTGTAGAGAAAAAATATATCTAATGGAAATAGGTGAGATAGACAAAGGCCAGGTTTGTTGATAGGAGCAACCAATTGAGCACCTATATGAGCTTCGTGTGTGTGTATGTGTGTGCGCGCACACATGCCGTGCTATAGCTGGAGGCATTCCTTCCATTTGAATCCCACTGCCTGCCTGTCAGAAGCTCTCAACCACCTTAGTTTATGCAGCAGGATGGGAAGCCCCAGGATTAGCCATTAAATTATTCATTTTGCAGATTTACAGTGAATACCTTCTGTGAGTAAGGCATTTGCTAGAGGTGAGGAATACAGAGGTAAAAGATTTCACATTTCTGTCTTTAAAAAGTTTCTGGTCAGTTAGAGTTGTCACAGCTTGTCCTGGGGTGACTAATTATGGGCAGAGGAATACAATATGACAGATGGACAGATTGAAACACAGAGAAAAGAACAGCCCTACCATGGTTACATAGGACACAGATCCGGGTCTGGAACACGAACTCCAGTCACCCATCCAAACCCAAGCCAACGGCCATGACACCATGCATTCTCTCAGACACTCCACAGAGATCTGTTGGAAGAATGTACGCACTTGGCAGCAGAAAGGGGAGGAGGCAGGAACAAGGGAAAAGACAAGGAAGTGAGGTCATCTATGCTTTTGAAGCTGAGCTTTTTGGCCCCCAACCTCAGTGCCACAGGAAGCTACTGGACAGATGTCAGGAAAGTGATGAGGCTTTAAAGGCAGAGGTTGGAGCCCCTCTTCAATAGACAGCTATATCTTTGAACAGTATCTTTTTCATATATTCCTCCATATGACCAAGTTTTCAGAAATGAAACATAGCTTTTATTCACTGCATTCATTAGATTGTGATTTCATGCTCCCTACCCCTGAAAGAAAATTTGAGGAACCGGATAGTAAACCTTTTGAGAACTACCAAAATGCAAACATCAAGAGGATGGGGGAAATTGAGGGAGGGGAGAGGAGATAATCTTCCTAATTTCCTCCATGCTGGGCACTCGTACATTTCCTGAATGAATCATTTGGCTCCTCAGAGAAAAGAGATTTGGAAGGCTGTCTGCAGCCCAGAATTGTGCCAGGTCTGTGGCCACCTCTTTTCATCTTGCAAGGAAAAAAATGCCTTAGCACTTCATTGAGGGTGCAATGTTACTATTAACAGAGGAACTGACAAGCTATTGAGTGAAGAACACTGAGGGGTTGGCTCAGCTCCCGCAGAGCTCAAGCAAGCATTCGAAAAGAGGTGGCTGAATAAATTACTCCACATCTGTATCCTTCGTAGAAGCAGCTCAGTGATAGAGAGAGATAATTTTGTACCACTGTGTTTTATTCTTGAATTAATTGATGTCTTCATCTTTGTCTTGTAGCTAGACAATAGCATCACAGAACTTAAAGACCAACTGCTCATCATCACATTTTATATAAGGGAAAACTGAGGCAGTATCTAAAAAAGGCAGTATCTTACCCTCAGATATTCAAAAATTAGTGCCACAATTAGAACTAGAATGCAGATTTCCTCACTTGTGCTCCAATAAACTGAATTTCTATAATCTTAGGCCCCAAAAGCAGGGTCTAAGATTCTCAACATTTTATATTTTCTCCACTTTTCCATATGACTTGCTACACGTGGAGCCCACATTAAACACATTACTAAAACTCAGGTGGCGCTAGTGGTAAAGAACCTGCCTGCCAGTGCAGGAGACATTAGAGACACGGGTTTGATCCCTGAGTCAGGAAGATCCCTAGAGGAGGGCATGGCAACCAACTCCAGTATTCTTGCCTGGGGAATCCCATAGACCGAAGAACCTGGTAAGTTACAGTCCATGAGGTTGCAAAAAGCTGGACAGACTGAAGTGACTTAGCATGCCTGCACACAAATATCATGATAGAAGTATCAATTTTAAACTATTTTTAGGTTGAAAGAAAACTTCAGGGGTCACCTAGTCCAGTTCACTTAATTTCTACATGATTGACTAGTGGTTTAGAAAGTAGAAACAAGTTGCATGAAGTCATACAGTCAATTAATGGCAGAAGTTGGCTTTAGAGCTAGAACATAGTATCCTGATCTTAAATAAGCATTGGCTGATGGACAGTGGTTCTTTCATCACAACTCAAATGCTGGAATATGATGTGTTTATCGTCCCATAGTTGCTTAATAGACAGAATGAGAAGTTTTGAGTCAGAAGATTTTCATTTGCCTCTTAAATGGTAATATCCTTGTATGAGTGTCTCTGAATATATCAGATGAAATATTCTACCAGTCATTCTGGTTCTTCAGCATCTAGAATCTAATGACATTCAGAGGTTGGTCATATAGTATAGAACAAAGATCACAGAAAAAAATAAGTTTACAAGATAATAACAGATTAAATTTAGGATGTCCACACACTGGTGAAGTATACAAAAGGGAAAAAAGAAAAAAACGGTCTGGAAAACAAATCCCACTTTAATCAACATAGATTATTATGAATCCTCATTTGACAATATAAAGATGAGATGGATCAGATGATGTGGACTAATTTTGTTTATAAAAGAAGGAAGCAAAAATATGCTGATGGAGAAAATTTGAGAAGACTGGTTGAGATATATCTTAGTTTGAGCTGCTATTATAAAATAGCATCAACTAGGTGACCTTAAAAAAACATTTAATGTTTTAAAAAAACACTTCTCACAGTTCTGGAGGCTGAAAATCCTGAGGCAAGCGGTTGGTGGATGTGTATAGTGAGATCTCACTTGTTGGCTTGCAGACCGCCACCTCACATGGCAAAGAGAGAGAAAGAGGACTTTAATCCCTTCCTTGTCTCATAAAGACACTAATCCTATCATCCCCCACTGGGCCCCATTCCAATGACCTCACCTGAACATAATTATGGGCTTCCTAGGAGGCGCTAGTGGTAAAAGAACCCACCCGCCTCGCCTCCCAGTGCAGGAGACACAATAGACCCCGGGTTCTATCCCTGGGTCAGGAAGATCCCCTGGAGAAGGGCATGGCAGCTGACTCCAGTATTCTTGCCTGAAGAATCCCATGGACAGAGGAAGCTGGCAGGTTATGGTTCATAGTGTTGCAAAGAGTAGCACAAGACTGAAGCACCTTAGCATGCACATGCAAACATAATTACTTCCCAAAGTCCCCACCTCCAAATTCCATCACATTGAAGGAGAGGGTTTCAAAACATATGCGTTTGGTGGGCGAGACCCAAGCTTGTATTTCAGGAAGAATGGTGAGAACACATCCAGAAGTATACAAAGGGCCCCCACGTGGCGCTGTGTGATCGGCTGGCATCGTTAAAGAGGATAACGTGCAATGGGGCTGTGGCACCTTCTTCCGGTGGGATTCCCTGGGCACACAAGTGGAAATGTTGCCCAAAGACATTAAGGATTCACTGGAGATGTGCCTAGGGACCTGGGCTCAGTAGGAGCTGAAGGAAAACTTAGAGAGGGACAAAAATTCTTCTGGGGCAAAGCAAAATTTCATAGACTTAAAGGGCAAATGAAGCCAAAGATCGGGCCTGGTGGAAATATGGCAGAGGGAAATCTCAGAGGATAGGGAGTCATGGTCAAACCCTGAAAGGCTGACCTTTAACATTTTATAGATGCGAAAACTCATTTCAGGAGTAGAGTGGTTACAATGGTCTATATTAGAAAATGGTCTTGAAAAGCAACAGAATGTGATGTCTGCTGGAGGCAGGGAGGTGAAGGAAAGTTAAAAGAAGAGAATGTGATGAATGATCAACACAGATGATGTTTCTTAAAATAATATTTGGTGTAAGAGTGGGAAGAGAGAGTGCGCTGCTTGACCAAAAGCTCAGTTGAACCATTGAGAGCTGTTGAGACAGTGAAGGGCAGAGGTGTGGCCAAGAATGGCAGGAAACCAGTAGAAATTCACTGGTCTATGACCCCTCTGTGGAAAAGGGATCTTGATGGCTAGATTCGATTCAGTGTAAGTCTGACCTTGTTAAGGCACCTATAGTTTAGAAGGAGGCCTGGGGCACAAGTGATATTGAATGTCAGTACAAATCTCTTCTTACAAAGGCACCACACATCTTCTAAATTACATTGATTGGACACAGTAATGATATTTAGTGTTCATTTTTCCTCTAGGTTTTAAACTCCAAAAGAGCAGAGGTGGCTACCTTTGCCTTGAAATATAATAGGTGCTCAACAAACTAACTACAAGTTAGTTGAATAAATGATACAAACAAGCATGAAAATGAGTGACCTTTATCAAGCCAGACATTCTTCTAACGGTTCACACACATTAACTCATTCCATACTCAATATAATCCTAAAGGAAGACATGTTGATTCTGAGCATAATATATGAGTTGACTTTATTAGAGAGAATCTTGCTTTGAAATAAAGATGCTGATCGGTTGTGTGTAAAGCATTTATATACTCACACAGACCTATTTGTTTGTGATACACATGTATGTATTTATTACTTTATTTTAGACTGTTTGCAAGTCTATAAATCTAGACAGAAATATATGAGAGGTATATCATATAATTTTCTATTGGTGTCTAAATAGAATTATGATGATTTTATTTTATAGTGTGAAAACTCATTTGTGATTGGTTAATAAAGACTAAGTCACTATAAGCATATTTTACTTTTTTTTTTTTTATTAAATAGGTATATCAAAGTAACCTTGAGGTGTCTAGGGGAATCTTTCCTGCTGGGATAATGCTAGTACTAGGTGGAAGAGTCAAGATCCATTGCCAAGCTGAGGGTGAAACTATGTTTTATCATGTCTTTTCAAGGGCACAGCTTAGCCATTATCAGCACATGCCTGTGTGGTGAGCACTTGAACCCCTTATTTATTTTGGATACAGCTTTGCTGTATTTGAATGAAACTACTGATTGATTGTTCCTCAATTTTCTGTAGCAACTGTGAAGAAGACAGTAAAAAAAAAAACTGAACAGAAACACCTATACTTTATATATTGTAAACTGTGTTTATTGTTGCTTAATTCCAATAACTAGACACAGACTTAATGGTGTTAGATGCAGGCAGGGTGTTAAAAAGGAGGAAGATAAAGCTTATTTGAAACCCCATTTATTACCTGGAGTTTTGCAGTCTTTCCTCCTTGGTAAATTTGCTTTCCCCTCTAAAAGTCTCCATCCTTGAGACGTGCTTGAAATGAAAGCCAGTTCTTGCCAGACTTGCAAAATTGCATTGCAGGCAGGCAGAGCCCCTGGGAGAGGCCATCCCATCCATCAGACCCACTGGCTTTTGAAAGGGAGAGGTCTGAGGATAGTCAAAATGATGAATCCCAATGGCTGGCAGCATCCAGGTTATAGATCCTAGAGGATGCCAGTGCATATGTGGTAACACTTGGCATATAGCAACGCAAAGATCCTTTGAGATACTGATGCTGTGTGCACGTAGATAGGGTACAGATTGTTTTCTGCTTCCACAGGCATATCACTGTATCTAAATGCAGGCAAAACAAAAGGGAGGAAGACAGCCAACACGAGAAACTGGGTACTTGAAGAAGCAAGTTTCTGCTTTGATGGCAGGGAAACACAGCATCAGGAGGATCTTTGTGCTTGCCTTCTGTCCAGATAGGGATCTGCCTGACTCAGGTCAACCTATTGATTCAGCTGAATAGAGTTATTGAGCACCTACTATGTGGCAGGCACTGGGCCTACTGCTGAAGATATGCCCTGAACAAGACAGACATGATGTCTCCTGTCAGCGAGTGGAGTCTCCAGGGTTGGGATATATGAATGGACATTTACAATACAGTGTAATATTATAGGACATCTGAACTAGCCAGTCCAAGAAATACTACTGATTAAATATAACCTGCTCACTTCTAGATATATTTTCCTATATGGTCCCCAATTATACTCCAGCCTGTATTAGTTTCCCAGGGATGGTGTAACAAGGGACCCCAAGATGGATGTCTTAAAATAAAAGAATTTATTATCACATTTTTCGAGGCTAGATGTCCAAAATCAAGGTTTTGGCATCATTGTGTTTCCTCTGAAGTTTCTAAGGAAGAATTTTTTTCTTCTTTGCATGTTTCTCAGTAGTGTCCAACTCTCTGAGACCCCATGGACTGCAGCTGGCCAGGCTCCTCTGGCCATGGAATTTCCCAGGCAAGAATACTGGAGTGGGTAACCATTTCCTTCTTCATGGGATCTTCCTGACTCAGAGACTGAAATTGCAACTGCTACATTGGCAGGTGGATTCTTTACCACTGAGCCATCTCCAGGCTTTTCTTGGCCTGTGGCTGCATCATTCCAGTCTCTTCCAGTGTTTCCCAAGGACTTCTTGTCTGTGTTTGTCCTTTGTGTGTGATTTTTCCAGTTCTAAGATTTAGTGTGTGTGTGTGTGTGTGTGTGTGCTCAGTCGTGTCTGACTTTTGTGCAGCCCCAGTGGATTTAGGGCTCACCCTAATCCAGTATGGCCTCATCTTAATGTAATTACATCTCCAAGGACCCTTTTTTCAAACACATTTCCATTCTGAGGTTCCAAGGATTAAGACATGAACATATCTTTTGGCGGAGGATGGGGGTGGGGTACGGTAAACAGTCTAATGCATTATACACTTCAAGACTGTGTTTCATTTGTGCATAGCTTTTTTTTTTTTTTTTTTTACTTTTTTCATTGTCTTTTTCCAGCTCTAGCTAGAACTTTGGGCAATTTACCTGTACTGATACGCAACCCTCTTGAAGTATTTCGAACTTGGCTCTCAGTTACATCTGTTTTTGTCCATGAGTGTGTATGTGTGATTTTGAGTGGAAAACTTCCTTCATTCTCAGAGGTAATTAGTAGCTCATGGGTTGCTAATGTCCTGGTCAGGTCTACCTCAGACCCCAGGTGAAGACCAGACACTAACAAAGATTGAGGAACAAAGCAAATAAGGGAAACTGACAAGTTCATGTGGGCTTACCAAATGACAGACAATGGAAAGCACTCCCTGAAGAAAGAGGGTATTTGAAGGACCCACTCTCCAGTCCCTTGGAAGATGCCCCTACTTTACGTAAATACCCATACTGCATACTGCCTTGTGAACTCCTGATTTTTAAAAAATCTACATCATCATTTGGGGAGATGACTCAACTTTTGGTGGAGATGTGATCTACTAACTACCACAACAAAATCCCCAAATGTTACCATGATAATGCAGGGAAGAAAGCAACATGTTTTCCCAATGTACTAGGCTACAGTCAGTCAGAACTTTCTCCTTTTAGGATGAATTTCCTCAGTCTGCTAAATTCCACAGCTTGGACTACCCAACGTTTTCTCCAAGATTTTAGCAAAATGCTCAAGAACTAACGATTCTATTTTCAGCCTCTGTTCTGAATTGGTTCCATATAAACCTAAAAGCAGAACTAAGTTCCAAGTCCCTTAATCATTGTCTAAGAGAAACCCGGTCACACCCAGCACTGGACTAGGTTTCACTGTTTCATTATAAGGAGACATGTCTCTCTGCACAAAGAATCATAGAATTCCTTTCTCTCTTTTTCCCTCCTATACAGCAGAAGTATTCCCTACATCTGAAGCCACACCAGCAGTCCTACCTACATCACTTAGGACTCACGTACGTCAAGGGGGCATTTTTTTTTTATATACACATAATCCCTGGTTTTCAAAATTTTCTGTACACCAGTTTGTGTTTACCAAAGACCTATACTTTTTGCTAACCAAAAGAAATTCAGAGAAGAATTTTGCTTTTGTGAAAAAAGGAGAAAAATGAAAACAACATTTAGTGTTCGTTTTGCAGGGAGTGTCACAGAGGCAACACATGCTCTGAGCAGCAAGAGTAGCTCCATCAAGCTCCTTCTGCAGTAACTACATTCAGCATCTAGCATCAGGCTGTCATATCTCTGACTGTATCTGTGAGCATCTGTGCTTTAGCTCGATTTATTTTGTGCATCTGTTAGTAAGAGGTGTCCTAAGGCAATCGCTTCTTCACTTTAGACATTTCAGCTTCAAAAAAGTTTCATAGGAACGCTCTGCTTTCAGAGAGCAGGGGATACCCATATTTTGGGGGGCTTCCCTGGTGTCTCAGATGGTAAAGTGTTTGTCTGCAATTCAGGCATCCTGGGTTCAAACCCTCAGTTGGTAAAGAATCCACCTGAAATGCAGGAGGCACAGTTTCATTCTCTGGGTTGGGATAATCCCCTGGAGAAGGAAATGGCAGCCCACTTCAGTATTCTTGTCTGGGAAATCCCATGGACAGAGGAGCCTGGCAGGCTACAGTCCATGGGATCACAAGAGTCAGACACGACTCAGTGACTAAACCAACAAATCAGCACCACTCATATTTTCACTATACTGGTTGGTCTTTCCCTAAGAGGAATCTCCCACCAGATGCTAAAAGAAAGAACATTTTCTCATTATCCTGAGATTGAAAGTCATTATAATTTTAAGGGTTTAATTTTCAGGCTTCAACTATTTTACTTTACAACATTTTACCGTCTTCCCTCCAACAAATTGTCACTTCCTCTTAAAAAAGGAATGGGACTTAAAGACCTCTATAGCATTTACTAGTATTTTGGTAATTGGGGTGTGAAATGTTTAGAAAGCATGTTTTCACCAGACTTTAAACAGTTCTGGAATATGAATGAAAAGCAAGGAAGCATTTGCCTTAAGTATGTTTTTTTTTTTTTGCTGAACTTGGAAAACTGACATCCCTGAGAATGACACCAACAGAAACAAACAGTCCTCCTAGTCCTGTTGCATTGTAGGCTTTATCTTAAGAGAAGAGCATGTAACAACAACCCTGATTTAGGTATCCAGGCCTCTAGTAGAAAGAGGGTTCTGTTACCATAAGTAGAGTTAGTACATTTCTCCATAATGAAGTAAATTGGTGCACAAGAGTTCTTCACTCTGATTACACGTTAGAATCACTGGGGTGGGGAAAGCTTTTAAGACACACTGATGTCCTAGTCCCAACCACAGAGATTATGACTTAATTGACTTGGGGTGGGATCCAGGAATGGGGATTATTTAAAAACTCTCCAAGCGATTCTCCTGGGCACCTGAAGTTGAGAAACATGAGTAAAGCACCATGCTTCTCCAACTTTAAAATCTGCCTGAATCACCTGAGAAGGTGGTACAACTGTAGATTTGACTCAGTAGGCCTGGAGAAAGCCTTGACACTCTGTATTTCTAACTGGCTCCCAGAACATGTCCATGGTGGGGGCCTGAGGACCATATCTGGAGTAACAAGAGTGTGATGAAATTGGCAATATCTTGAAAACTGGACAAACTGGAGTCTGAGAATCCAGCAGAATCAAGAATAAAGAGGAAATAAAACTTATTTCAGGAATGAATGGAGTGAATATGGCATGAAAGGCAGATGTCCAAGGGCCTGGCATTCAGTGGCTACACACATTCTGCTTTCATTTCATTTTCCTCCTCTCTACCTTCCCAAGCACCTTCAACCATTCAGAAGGCAAAAGGAAAGAGCTGATGTCCTGTCTGGTTGCTATGGGAACATCATGCTTAACAGAAAAAGAATGGAGGGTATCAGGACCCACAATGGCTTATTGGCCATTGACCCATGTGTCTAAAAATGCCTTGACGTTGAAGTTTCAAGGAGAAATATTTGCATATCTTAAATATAAAATCTACTCAAAGCCAGCCTCCTTGTCTTTCATTATACTGGTCTTCTCATGTAGAATGCCCTCTCTCTTACAAATGAGAACAGTCATCTGTAGCTGCAGATCAAAGTCATCTTTTACAGGTAGTTAGAGCAGTGGTCCCCAATCTTTGTGGCACAAGGGACTGGTTTCACGGAAGATAATTTTTCCATGGACGGGGGCAGGGGTGGGGGTGGGGAGTGGTTTCAGGATGATTCAAGCACATTACATTTGGCGTGTGTTTTATTTCTCATCTAATGCTACCACTGATCTGACAGGAAGTATCAGTCTGCACCCTGGAAGGCTGGGGGTTGGGGACCCCTGGTAAGAAGTTGCTAGGCAGGTATTTTAAAGGGTTTTGAGTGTATTGGTTATAATAGTTGGCCCAGTGAGAAGGATATGCCAAACCCACCTGGAAAGGATGCTTCACATCCCCTTCCCTGAATTTCATTGAACAGGGAGTTTGAACAATAAGTAAACTTTAGATAAGTCATTCTAATTGGGTAGATACCTTAATTTAGCAGAACCTAGCCTGTGCTTGCTAAAAAGAGTGCCCAACACCAAGAATTTTTCATGCACCTTTATTTAAAATAATGTACATTAGGAACCTATGGTATCTATACAAATGTGAGAAAATAAGTAACTTTAAAAATGGAAATTTAAACCCAATGGAAAGATGCTAACTCTAAGGCCTGAGAGATCAACTGTTTTCCTTGCTGCTGCTGCTTGTATAATTATGCTGAGATCAAACACATCAAATGTTGGGAAGAAGAGAAACATCTCCTCTTTAGAGAAAAAAAAAACTGCTTTGCATTTTGTGATGCTTTTGGTCTTTGCTAAGATGCTGGTCTTTAAAGTGCCTTGCAGCCTTGCCCCCACCCTGACCTTCCACCCTACACACATGCTAACATTTAGCCACAGACTGGGCTTGTTCACTTCCTTCTCTAGGAATGGACTTGAATGACTTGCTGTCTGAGCACCAGGTCACCACATGGAATGCTCTCACCATCCATCTTTAACCTTCTCTCTAGGGAAAGCTTTCTGCTTCTCTTATCTCTGGCTTCTTAACTTTCCAAGGAATCGCCTCAAGACTGAGGGGGTGGTACGTGATGTGGGCTTGTTGCTATGGTGCTAGCAGGTGAGACAGCATGCCTGCTTTCTTGAGAAAGAAAAGGCCATAGATCTTTAACACGGGCATTCATCTCTGTTCCCTCTGCCTCCATCGTCAACACCTGCCTTCCTCCCCTCTCCTTTCCCATTCATATGTTTGTGCTCTTTGTGGTGGATATAGACATTCTTGTCAGGTTGAAAATGTTTACTTTAACAAAAATCTGCTGCAAACTGGATTTCTATCAAACTCCTTTTCCCTGTGTCTCCTGAGCATTATGAAACCAGCCTCAGCATTAAGCTCCAAAGACTGTGCTTTGAAGAGCTTCTGACAGTTGTTTTCATGTATATCTTTCTATATAAATACTAAGCATTTTCTAAGTATCTTCTCCAGCAAAAAGATATATGTATCAATATATATGTCAAAAAACCCACTGTCTTTTACCTTGAATATAAATGATTTACCTTTTTATGTTAGCATGCTGGTATTTTTAATAGAAATTATATCTTGGAGCCAGGTTGTGAGGAAATAGACCTGGGCAATAAAGAACTAGCTAGATACTGATTTTGGCTCAGCCACTAAGATGTAGTCATTCATTTGTCCACTCATTACTCATTCAATAACTACTGTTTAAACACCTACTATGCATTCAGTGCAGATCTAAGCACCAGGGATACAGTGGTAAGCAAAAAGTCTCTGCTTCAAGGAACTTCATTCCTTGAAGTTCCTACTTCATTCTCAAGTAGAGGCAAACTATAAACCAATGGTTCTCAAACTTTAGAAAGAATCTAAGTCTCCTGCAGGTAACTGTTAAAACACAGCTTTCTAAACACCTCACCTAGAGATTCTGAGAATTTGCTTTTCTAGTAAGTTTCCTGGCTCCATGGACCACACTTTGAGAGCAATATAAATATACTGATGTAAACAAATCAACAGGTAAATGCGTAATATAATGCCAGCTAGTGATAACTGCCATGAAGAAAAATAATTCAAGGAAAGGGACAGAATGATGCAGGGAGGTGGGTGCTGATACTTCAGGTCAGAGCATCAGAAAAGGCATTTTTCTTGGCAGAGACCTTAAGTTTTTAGGTTTCTCACAAGAGCATCACATGACCAGTGGCAGCACACGCAGAAACCCTGGCAGGGAGTACCCTGGCCTGGCTGTAGTCATCCCATCCATTATTCTCAGGGTGACATATGCACCCGTCACTGCATGTATCCTGGTGTATGGCTGGATCCATTCTGTGTTTTAGAACTTTGTGGCAGGAACAGTGCAATTTTCGTACTTGAATCCCCCAAATCCTACTAAGGAGAAGTTGTTCATTAAATGAGCCAGGCACCACTGGAATGGCTTCACAGCAGTTAACTCATTTCATCCTCATGTAAACTACCCAAAGCATGACTTGTTATCATCTTCATTTTACAGATCAAGGAACTGAGCCACGGAGTTAGATACTTTGCTTAGGAACACAGAGATAGGAAGTAGCAGTACCAGGATTTGAGCACATCTCTCATAGAAACTGGAGGGATAAATGAATGAATGGATGTGGAATGAATGTTAAAACTGAGCCAAGAAGAGCTATCAATTGGCTTCTATATTTTAAGATAGGATCTGTAAGCAATTGGAGTTGAAATGCCTATGTTTGCCCAGTAGATGAGGAGGAGCCTAGTAGATCAGAGGAGTAGCCCAGGTGAGGGAAGGGGTAAGGGGGCCAGGTCTAGAAGGAATATGCTCAGATGTGTGTTAAAGAGGCTTGCTTGGGCAGGTATGGGTTCCCTCCATTGTGAAAGCAGGATGTGCCATTGGCAGCTGGAGGGCAGGAGAAAATGCACTCAGCAAACCCCTTCCTCTCAAGGGATCCTGACAAGTTGTGTTTTAATCTAATTAATACATTCAGGAAGTTGGGCCATGAGAAATGTGATTATTTAATTGTTTTGTTCAAAGAGTATGAAGCAGGCTATTAGTCTGGGGTCATGACTCTAAGGTTCATTTCAGGTTATTACCTAGGAGGGTTTTGGAACAAGAGTGGCTGATTGATTCTTTCCCGCTGTTATCCTCATTAATTTACAAAGATTCATTGTGTTGGTGCTAATGTGCAGAGCCTGGAATGAAATGTAAAACAGATCCAGGCTGATAAGAACTGATTTGTATCTGCTATTCTATCTTGTTTCTTCCCCTACATATTCCCTTCTAAAGATTTTCAGGTACATGAATTTCTAGTTTGATTATAATCAACTCTTTTTCCACATGACAAATATTGTCTCTAATGAGTAAGCACTGAGCAGGAAGTAGACATAGGGCATTTTAATTTCAACCCAGCAAAACCTTGGCTTTCCTATTATTCTCCCTATAACCCCAGAGAAATTACCTTTGTTTTTCAGAGTCCTCTTCTGGAAATCTAGATAATAAAATGCAAGTCTGAACACTTTCAACACACACCCCGATTAACATTTCTAAATGACTCCCATGACCTAGAAGTCATGGTTCAAGCTCAATGCTTCCCAAGCCTTCATGATTTGGCCTCAACTTTTTTTCCAGTCTCATTCTGCCACTGACTGGCAAGTATTTTTTGTTCTGTTGTATTAAATGGTGTTCTGTGTTTAAGGTACTATTTCTCTGGCAAATCTTGCCCTACCTGTGTGTGTGCTCGGTCATGTCTGACTCTTTGTGACCCCATGGACTACAGCCTACCAGGCTCCTCTGTCCTTGGGATCATCCCAGCAAGAACACTGGAGTGAGTTGCCATTTCCTTCTCCAGAGGATCTTCCCGACCCAGGGATCGAACTGATGTCTCCTGTATTGCACGAGACTTCTTTTATGGCTGAGCCATTGAGGAAGCCCTAGTTGTCAAAATCTTTTTCTTCATTTAACCTATCATCAGTTTTGTGAAGCTTTTCTGGCTCCCATAGACAAATTGCACAACATCTTATGTGCATTCTTGGTTCCTCCATTAACACTTGCTATATTTTATTGTAATTATTTGTCTAAATGCATATTTCATTGTCATTTTTATCAATGTGTGGGTATATATACACCCTCCACTCCACTGTAAACTTGAAGACAGAGGAGCAGGTCACAGCTTCAGATCAGATCAGTCGCTCAGTCATGTCCGACTCTTTGCGACCCCATGAATCGCAGCACGCCAGGCCTCCCTGTCCATCACCAACTCCCGGAGTTCACGCAGACTCACATCCATCGAGTCAGTGATGCCATCCAGCCATCTCATCCTCTGTCGTCCCCTTCTCCTCCTGCCCCCAATCCCTCCCAGCATCAGAGTCTTTTCCAATGAGTCAACTCTTTGCATGAGGTGGCCAAAGTACTGGAGTTTCAGCTTTAGCATCATTCCTTCCAAAGAAATCCCAGGGCTGATCTCCTTGCAGTCCAAGGGACTCTCAAGAGTCTTCTCCAACACCACAGTTCAAAAGCATCAATTCTTCAGCACTCAGCCTTCTTCACAGTCCAACTCTCACATCCATACATGACCACAGGAAAAACCATAGCCTTGACTAGACGAACCTTTGTTGGCAAAGTAATGTCTCTGCTTTTCAATATGCTATCTAGGTTGGTCATAACTTTCCTTCCAAGGAGTAAGCGCCTTTTAATTTCATGACTGCAGTCACCATCTGCAGTGATTTTAGAGCCCCCCAAAATAAAGTCTGACACTGTTTCCACTGTTTCCCCATCTATTTGCCATGAAGTGATGGGACCGGATGCCATGATCTTCGTTTTCTGAATCTTGAGCTTTAAGCCAACTTTTTCACTCTCCACTTTCACTTTCATCAAGAGGCTTTTTAGTTCCTCTTCACTGTCTGCCATAAGGGTGGTGTCATCTGCATATCTGAGGTTATTGATATTTCTCCCGGCAAACTCGATTCCAGCTTGTGTTTCTTCCAGTCCAGCATTTTTCATGATGTACTCTGCATATAAGTTAAATAAGCAGGGTGACAATATACAGCCTTGATGTACTCCTTTTCCTATTTGGAAGCAGTCTATTGTTCCATGGCCAGTTCTAACTGTTGCTTCCTGACCTGCATACAAATTTCTCAAGAGGCAGATCAGGTGGTCTGGTATTCCCATCTCTTTCAGAATTTTCCACAGTTTATTGTGATCCACACAGTCAAAGGCTTTGGCATAGTCAATAAAGCAGAAATAGATGTTTTTCTGGAACTCTCTTGCTTTTTCCATGATCCAGTGGATGTTGGCAATTTGATCTCTGGTTCCTCTGCCTTTTCTGAAACCAGCTTGAACATCAGGAAGTTCATGGTTCACATATTGCTGAAGCCTGGCTTGGAGTCCTATATGCCAAATAACTAACAACTGACTGCAGTAACAGTAATTTAACATATGTTGATTCAGGAATAAATGAAATAATATATCAGGCCTGTTTGACATCTTAGATTATGATGACCAAATCATATATTAAATACTAACGCTCTTTTTAAACCCCAAACTACACAACAGTGTGCCTGTGTAAGGAATCATTTATTGAAGTGTCCCCAAAACATTTTCTAACTCCATTTTGATCATGTAGTCTTAAATATTTTCACTTTCATGTCAGAAAAGTCACACATTCATTCAACCAATAAATATACCCACCAAGCTACATAGCAGACGCTGGAGAGTGGAAATAACAGGAAAGTGGCCCTGAGCCTTGTGGATATCAGTCACAATGGATGAGACTTGAGAAACTCCCCCAGGTTTGGGCTGAGTGGCACTTCAGTGCCTGTCCTGTCCTGCCTTCTCCCTTGGACTCTCTACTGGGTCTGATGCTTTGATCCACGGTTGGTTAGATCTTGTACCTGAACCTTTCCTTTGATCCATGGTTGGCTCGACCTTGCACCTGAACCTTTTGTTTCTTTGCGTGGCGGTGATGGCTGCAGGCTCTTTTTTCACAATGTCCCCACCCCTACCCCAGCTGGGGTGGATAGCAGACTGTTTTCTGGGCCGATTGGCCAAAAAAATAAATTCTAGCTGCTGGGGCTATAGAGAAAAGTGCAGAATGAACCGGTTCTTCGGAGGTTTCAGCCTGGAACATTGTTGGTCTAGGATCATTGATTGCATTTTATCCTTTCCCTTTCAATTCCACATAGTACCAAAATCCAATCAAGGTATTTGATGTAAAATGTTTTGAATTTCCCTTAATGAACAGTAAGAAATACAGTGAGAAAAAAAACCTGAACATTTCCCCCCCACCTACCCCTTCAGGTCTCTAGTTTTTTTATCTGCAAGAGATACTTTGATTCTGTGATCACTGGTAACTGCTATGAATTTCTTCACTCAAAATTGTCCAATTCAGCAACTCACCAGCCTTAACTACTCTGGCTATGGAAGCCTCTGGCTATAGTGGGGTTTTTTTTTGTCAGTGGCAGCCTCTGACAAAGTGGTTTCTGATGATGATTTTTGTGAAAAGTGGTCTGTCTTTCATTGCCTCAGCCTCGCCTCTGCTCTCCCCCATCACCTCTATTGGAAAGTTATGGAGAGAAGGAGGTAGGGAGAGATGAGGGGTCAAATCTGTTACTTTTTATAGAGGTGGAGTGAGAATAATTTCCTGTGAAAGCCAAGGACATTCTTTCATTAGTTTTGCTTCCTGTTCTGGGTCTTATATGCTTGGTGATTTTCTTTCTTTTTTTTTCCTTTTGGAACTTCTATGAGCCAGTTTCCTGTGCCTGAGGCTGGTGAGCGATAGAGTTTTATGAGTTTGGCCCACCTACTCGGCAGTGAGCCTGGGGATAGGGGTGAATGAATAGAAGTGAGCCGCCTAAGTCATCCCTAAATATTTTGGATAGGAGTTCAAAAGACAAGTCTCAAATAAATATTCTGGGAAGCAGCCAAACAGAATTTTAGGGTTCAGGAAGACTCAGGGTGGGGGAATATATTTCAACTTCCTGCCCCTTGGATTTCAATGTCAATCTTCCAAAAATTGCTCACTTGCACATTAATCAGTGTTAAAGAGTTGGCTGTGTGCCGCACTCTGTTCTGGGTGCTGGATGGATCAGGTAATGACCAGAAACACAACTCAGATGGATTTAAGCAGAAATGTATTGCCCCATATAAGAGTTAGGGTTGTCTAGCTTCAGGCGAGGCTGGATCCACCTGTTCAGTATCTTTAGGAATCCACCTTTCTCTGTATCTCAGAATTATATTTCTTTATTAGCTTTATTCTTATAAAGCTTTTGCTTTAAGACTTTTGCTACTTGATAACCACATGGCCACAGGCAATTTTAGGCTTATGTTCTCTCAGCTTTAATCTCACTGAGAAAAGGCTTTCTCTTGCCCAGTACTTCCAGAAAACACCCTATACCTGATTCTCCTGAACATAGAATGGATCTTGCATTCCATCCTGAGCTTGTCACTATGGCTTTGCATGGCCAGACCTATGCCAATCCCTGAAAGAGCAGGGAAATTATATCAGCGCTACCTTAATCACTTGACCTGAGATGGGAGGGAAAAAGAAAACCAAATTATCTAACCAGAGGAAAAACAGAGTATAGCATAAAAACATATCCACTTCAATAATGAAGAAATTGGCTAAATGATAGTAATTAACTCGCACAAGCTCATACAGCTAGCATGATACATTTTTTAAAATGACTCTCAAATCCAGATTTTGTAAATTTGAAATAAGTCCCCCTTTTCCGGTTCAAATGTTTGTATTTTTTTCCTCACTCAAACATTCCACATGCATTTCAGTTGTGTGAAAATGAAAGTCACTCAGTTGTGTCTGACTCTTTGTGACCCCATGGACCCATAAAGTTCATGGAATTCTCCCAGCCAGAATACTGGATGAACATTTAAATTAGCAGAGTCAGTAAAGCCGATTGCCCTTCCTAATGTGAGTGAGCCTCATCCAATCAGTTGAAGGTCTGGCTAGAAGAAAAACGTTGACCCATACTCCAGACTGGGACATCCACTCTTTTCTCTGCTTTCAGATTCAAACTGAAATGTTAACACTTCCTGGGTCTTGAGTCTGCCAGTCTTATGGTGGGAACTACACCATCAGCTCTCTTAGTTCTCAGGCCTTTTCAGACTGGAAATAAACTGAAGGCTTTTCTGAGTCTCCGCGGTTGACTCACTCTGTAGATTTTAAAATTTGCCCACTTTAATAATTATAGGAGCCAGTTTTTTTATTGTTAACTTCTCTCACTGTTTCTCTCTATATATATGTACACACACACATACACACACACACATTATACATATGTACACATATATATACAAAATTCTGAATGATTTTATTTGACAAAAATCATTATTTTAAACACCATGTATGCTCACTCAGTCATGTCCAACTCATTGCCACCCTGTTAACTGTAGCCTGCCAGACTCCTCTGTCCATGGGATTTTCCAGACAAGAGTACGGGAGTGGGTTGCCATTTTCTACTCCAGTTTAAACACCATCCTTGCTTATTTTTCTTACTGATGAAAGAGGAGGATTAATTCGTCTTCTAGTCTACAATTGCCATGATCTCTTCCAACAGGAAAGCTTCGGAGTAGAATAGATCAGGTAAAACAAGGAGGATAGCTGTGAACTGCTCCTTGAATTCTTAGGTGTGATGTCCTTTCACTTACTGAGGTCAACTTCTTTCTACTTAATATACTTCTAAAAGTATCAAACTAGTGATAAATGCTATTCCATTTTTCATGTCACAAATACTTGGCCAGGAAAGGAAAAAAAAAAAAAAAAGATTTACACAGAGCAGCTAAAGTCAAATTCATAAATAACGATGTTTTAAAAGGTGAGTTATTTCTATTCCACACAATAGCAAATACCTACATTATTCATTTTTGAGTTGATCTTATCTGAATTCTCACACTTTCCTCTGGGTTGGGGAGAATAAAAAAGCATTCCTTGTCTTAAAAACATACCTTGCTTAAAAAGGCAGTTAATTCCTCTGGGAACATGTGTCATGTGATGTTGCTGGTTTCAAAAGACAGACTCAAATAATAAGTCTATTGATTCCCCTTATTTATCCTACTAATGGTCATTAGGAATGCTATGTAAACAGATTTGTTCCTCTCAGATGAAATTCTGGGAAAAGAGGATCAGGAATTCAGATTTCTACTTTGAGATGATAAGTCTAAGAAAAAAAAAAAAAAACATTGAAAATTCTTTAACTCTGTAACTATAATTACTGGTCTAAATTCTACTTTTAAAATTTAAAGACTCAGCAGCTTTTGTTGATTTTGGAGGGGGATGGGAGTATAAATATTTAAACCACTAAAACAGTTTGCATTTACTTCATTCCAGGCTACCTCAAATTTAGTGAGAAAGATAATAATAAGGAAACCAAAAATGTGTGGAAACCTGGAGAAAGGCAGTGAGGTGAGAGACTATTGCAATGAGTGGACTGCTCAGTGATGGTTGGAATTATACAAAAAAAATCTGGAAATGTGAAACCCAGTGTCTTAGAGAAAAAGTCTGAAACTAAGTGACAAAAGATGTAAGTCTTTAGCTGAATTTTAGTCATTTACTAGCTCTAGTATGGGCTTGATATCCTCAAACATTTAAACCATGTGGAAGATCCCCTGGAGGAGGGCATGGAAACTCACTCCAGTATGCTTGCCTAGAGAATCCCATGAACAGAGGAGCCTTGTGGGCTATAGTCCATAGGGTCTCAAGGAGTCAGACATGACTGAGATGACTTAGCACACATGCATTTGAACTGTGGTGCTAGAGAAGACTCTAGAGAGTCCCTTGTACAGCAATGAGATCAAACCAGTCAATCCTAAAGACAATCAACCCTGAATATTCATTAGAAGGACTGATGCTAAAGCTCCAATACTTTGACCAAGTGATGCAAAGAGCTGACTCATTGGAAGCAACTCTGATGCTGGGAAAGATTGAGGGCAGGAGGAGAAGGGGGCGACAGAGGATGAAATGATTGGATGGTATCATCAACTCAATGGACATGAGTTTGGGCAAACTGGGAGATGGTGATGGACAGGGGAGCCTGGTGTGCTCTAGTCCATGGGGTCGCAAAGAGTTAGACACCACTTAGTGACTGAACAACACTACACACACACATACACACACACACACACACGAGTTTATACACACACATACATAAAACACTTTCTATATTTGTTATCCACACCTCAATAGATGAGTTTCAAATAAAATCATGAATGTAAATGTGTCTGGTAAATTCAACTCAGGAGCTATAACTGATTTGAGAATGTAAAGAAGACAATCCTGGGGACTTCCCTGGTGGTCCAGTGGTTAGGAATCCACCTTCCAATGCAAGGAATAAGGTTTAATCCCTGGTCAGGAACAAAGATACCACATACCACTGGGCAACTAAGCCCATGTGCCACAACCAGAGAGAAGCCAGTGTGATGCAAAAGGAGCCCTTGAGCTGCAATTAAGATCTGATACAGCCAAAAATAAATCAATAAATACTTTAAAAAATGAAGACCATCCTGGCATGACCTGTGCCAGGCATGTAAGGCCTGGGAGATGGGAGAAGAAAGACACGAGAGGGGTTCAGTTCAGTCACTTAGTCATGTCTGACTCCGCAACCCCATGGATGGCAGCACGCCAGGCCTCCCTGTCCATCACCAAATCCCAGAGCTTGTCAAACTCCTGTCCATCATGTCAGTGATGCCATCCAACCATCTCAACCTCTATCTTCCCCTTCTCCTTCCATCTTCAATTCTTCCTAGCATCAGGGTCTTTTCCAGTGAGTTGGTTTCTTGCATCAGGTGGCCAAAGCATTGGAGTTTCAGCTTCAGCATCAGTCCTTCCAGTGAATATTCAGGACTGATTTCCTTTAGGATGGACTGGTTGGATCTCCTTGCAGTCCAAGGGACTCTCAAGAGTTTTCTCCAACACCACAATTCAAAAGCATCAATGCTTTGACGTTCAGCTTTCTTTATAGTTCAACTCTCATATCCATACATGACTACTGGAAAAACCATAGCCTTGACTAGATGGACCTTTGTTAGTAATGTCTCTGCTTTTTAATATGCTGTCTAGGTTGGTCATAACCTTTCTTCCAAGGAGCAAGTGTCTTTTAATTTCATCTGCAGTGATTTTGGAGCCGAGAAAAATAAAGTCTCTCACTGTTGTTGTTTTTTCCCCATCTATTTGCCATGAAGTGATGAGACCAGATGCCATGATCTTAGTTTTCTGAATGTTGAGTTTTAAGCCAACGTTTTCACCCTCCTCTTTTACTGTCATCAAGAGGCTCTTTAGTTCTTTTTCACTTTCTGCCATAAGGGTGCTGTCATCTGCATATCCAAGGTTATTGATATTTCTCCTGGCAATCTTGATTCCAGCTTGTGCTTCATCTAGCCTGGCATTTCGCTTGACATACACTACATATAAGTTAAATAAGCAGGGTGACAATATACAGCCTGATGTACTCCTTTCCCAATTTGGAACCAGTCTGTTGTTCCATGTCCAGTTCTGTTACTCCTTGACCTGAATACAGATTTCTCAAGAGGCAGGTCAGGTGGTCTGGTATTCCCATTTCTTTCAGAATTTTCCACAGTTTGTTGTGATCCACATAGTCAAAGTCTTTGGCATAGTCAATAAAGCAAAAGTAGATGTTTTTCT
>NW_011494771.1:2342895-2347108 GCF_000754665.1 Bison bison bison
GGTAGTTTGAACATTCTTTGGCATTGCCTTTCTTTGGGATTGGAATGAAAACTGACCTTTTCCAGTCTTGTGGCCACTGCTGAGCTTTCCAGATTTGCTGGCATATTGAGTATAGCACTTTCACAACATCATCTTTCAGGATCTGAAATAGCTCAACTGGAATTCCATCACTTCCACTAGCTTTGTTCGTTGTGATGCTTCCTAAGGCCCATTTGACTTCATATTCCAGGATGTCTGGCTCTAGGTGAGTGATCATACCATAGTGGTTATCTGGGTCATTAAGATCTTTTTTGTATAGTTCTTCTGTGTATTCTTGCCACCTCTTCTTAATATCTTCTGCTTCTGTTAGGTCCATGCCATTTCTGTCCTTTATTGTGCTCAGCTTTGCATGAAATTTTCCCTTGATATCTCTAATTTTCTTGAAGAGATCTCTAGTCTTTCCCATTCTGTTTTTTTTCTTCTATTTCTTTGCGTTGATTGCTGAGGAAGGCTTTCTCATCTCTCCTTGCTATTCTTTGGAACTCTGCATTCAAATGGGTATAGCTTTCCTTTTCTCCCTTGCCTTTAGCTTCTCTTCTTTCTCAGCTATTTGTCAGGCCTCATCAGATAACCTTTTTGCCTTTCTTTTTCTTGAGGATGGTCTTGATCACTGCCTCCTGTACAACGTCATGAACCTCCATCCATAGTTCTTCAGGCATTCTGTCTATCAGATCTAATCCCTTCAATCTGTCACTTCCACTGTGTAATCATAAGGGATTTGATTTAGGTCATTCTTAAATGGTCTAATGGTTTTCCCTACTTTCTTCAAATCAAGTTGGAATTTGGCAATAAGGAGTTCATGATCTGAGCCACAGTCAGCTCCCAGTCTTGTTTTTGCTGACTGTATAGAGGTTCTCCATCTTTGGCTGCAAAGAATATAATCAATCTGATGTTTGTATTGACCATTTGGTGATGTCCTTGTGTAGAGTCTTCTCTTGTGTTGTTAGAAGAGGGTGTTTGCAATGAACAATGTGTTCTTTTGGCAAAACTCTTGTTAGCCTTTGACCCTCTTTATTTTGTATTCCAAGGTCAAATTTGCCTGTTACTCCAGGTAGCTCTTGCCTTCCTACTTTTGTGTTCCAGTCTATAATAAGAAGGGTATGTGAAGATAATAGAGCAAGGATGCTCAAAATGCTACAGGGACCAGGGGAATAAAGACCAGCTGTGAAGCAGGCCAGCTGAGGATTCTGGGTAATATGTCAGTGGGGACTGAGATAACACATGATCTTTTCAAAGGAAGAAAGAGCCTCTCAGCCCCAGTCTATCACTCCCATACAAGAATCCCAGCCAGAAGTGCTGACACTTCCAATTATTTGTGGGAAGCTCTAAATAGAGATTTCCACATGATATAAACTGAACTTTAATTTTTTTTAAATTCAAGAGGAGATAGGAATTAAAATATTCCAGTGAATGAAAGAAATAAACTTGCATGAATTACCTATTCTATAAAAGCAGACTGATCATTGAAGGAAATGTGAGTCACTTGGTTTAATTACTTGAATCTACCCAGCAGTACCTGAGTACCTGTGTGTCCCAAATGTATTGTATCAAAACTAATAACATTGAGTAACAATTGAAGCCACATGGCTTTGCTTTAAAATCTATTACATACTTGATGATCTCTACTTAACACCTGTCACATGCTCCCCCATGCTTCTGACACATTAAGTTGCAGAATACTCCTTGGACACAATAGACTTTTCACAGCACTGTGCTTTCTCAAATGCTGTTTCTTCTGCATGAAATTCTTTTCCGATTACTGCATAGCGGAGCTAAGGATTTTTCTTTAAACTCCAACTCAGGTGTAATTGTTTCTATCACCCAGTTTAAGCTCGCTATGTAGAAGTATTCATTTTGTGTTTCGTATTCCTATAGTTCTTTGCTTATATTCCTGTAATAGAATTTGCTAAGTTGAATTAAAATATGAGACATTTTTTATTTCAAAAGACTGAGCATCTAAAAGGTAGGAACTAAATTTTCAACCTGTTACACCAGCACACAGAGAGGTTACTGAAATATCATGGGTTCTCCAGAAACACTTGTTGAGAGGATAAACAATAGAGTTCCATTTCTACTTAATATATAGAATAGTGGAAAGAGTATTGAGTGAAAGATTATAGCTTTTCTTCAACCCAGTAAAGTCTGAAACTAGAGGGAACCATACAGACAGAAATCTGAGGAAAGACCACTGCTGCTGAAGAGAGATAAATACAGGCATGCACACTCTGTCTCTATACACAAGCAATTTTATTTATCCACTTATCAGTATACATGTAGGTTTTTCCCATATTTTGGCTATTGTGTATAATGCTACAATTAACATGGGAGTTTAGGTATCTCTTTCAGGTACTGATCTTCTTTCCTTTGGATATAT
The DNA here is from genome assembly GCF_000754665.1 of Bison bison bison. Classification (NCBI taxonomy): domain Eukaryota; kingdom Metazoa; phylum Chordata; class Mammalia; order Artiodactyla; family Bovidae; genus Bison; species Bison bison. Next base: position 2,345,309 of record NW_011494771.1, read on the forward strand.
ACTAAGAAGTGGGATCACACCAGCTCTGTGGCATAATGCATAGTGTGTGGGATAACATCTAAGTACCAGGTTTTTCTTAATGTAATTTCTTCACTTATGATAAAAACATCTCTTGAATGACTCCACATACAACATTGATTAGTGGAAAGCTATTTGTCCGTATAATATTTTTAATGTATACATATGTCAACACATGACATTATGCCCTTAGTATACTTTTTACTTATTTATGACTCTCAGCAAGTTGGTTGGGCAGTGACATTTGGTGAGCCACACTGTGAAAGGTCTCAGCCAATGACACATGACTTCTACCGTGTTAACCTGAGTTGAGAATGCTCTGCAATGGGCCACCATGCTGCTCACTTCACCGTGAGCCACCTTTCCCTCATTTATATATATACTGTACCCTGTGGTTTTTTCAAAGTTATGATAGCTGACTGAAGATCTGTAAGATACGGTTTAGATGTGTTACAAAGTAGCTAAAAAAGTATCAGGTTGAGTGCTGGTCCTCTTTCAAGTACATGGTTGAGGAAAGAAGGGGTAAAGGTCAGAAGGCAATTAGAAACTGGTGAAAGTCTTTTGACAATATTTCAGGTGTCATAATACCACTATAGCCTGTAACAATTATACAACATTATTTTAACTGTAGTTGGCAGAAACACTGGCTGGAGGTATGCTTCAGGCAAATTTAGGGAATTGAAGAAAATAATTTCAAAAACCAGTTAGCTTTCCCATTCTCTAGGATATACCCAATCTCTCTCACACTCTACAAATTGGTCATATGGTCATTTGTTGAATGAATGGCCTGACAATTCATTTATGACTGCTGTGAATGAGTGATAAATTAATGACAACTGTACATGGTAACTAAAGACTAGGACTATATATGTAGTCTTTGTAGGATGTTGCTTGTGTCTATAACTTTCAAGTCCTGGTATGAGGCTATCCAATATCTGTAATGAAGAGTCAACATTAGATTGTACCTGAGTAATCAGTTATTTATGTTGAGTCCAATCATGGCTTCTTTGGTTAGCTGTTTTTAAGATCACACCTGCAAAATTTCTTCCCATGTGCTACTTAAACCTCTGATTCTAAGGAGATAATTCCCCAAATGATGGTTGCTCAACCTTTGCCATTCATCTCATATTAGGGTATAATCTTTTATTTGAAAGCACAGAAAGAAAATATAAACCAACAAGAGAGAGAAAAAGAGATTATTTTGCAATGTACCTGGAAAACTGTGAAATTTTGGAGGGTCTCAGATAATATCAAGGTGTGTGATTATATCATCTTTGAGGTGATTCCGTCTGATTGGGTAACTGCCCTTCTCAGGACAATCAGTGAAGACAGTTCAGTTCAGTTCAGTCACTCAGTTGTGTCCGACTCTTTGCGACCCCATGAATCACAGCATGCCAGGCCTCCCTGGCCATCACCAACTCCCAGAGTTCACTGAGACTCACGTCCATCGAATCAGTGATGCCATCCAGCCATCTCATCCTCTGTCGTCCCCTTCTCCTCCTGCCCCCAATCCCTCCCAGCATCAGAGTCTTTTCCAATGAGTTAACTCTTCCCATGAGGTGGCCAAAGTACTGGAGTTTCAGTGTTAGCATCATTCCTTCCAAAGAAATCCCAGGGCTGATCTCCTTCAGAATGGACTGGTTGGATCTCCTTGCAGTCCAAGGGACTCTCAAGAGTCTTCTCCAACACCACAGTTCAAAAGCATCAATTCTTCGGTGCTCAGCCTTCTTCACAGTCCAACTCTCACATCCATACATGACCACTGGAAAAACCATAGCCTTG
>NW_011494771.1:2347208-2348047 GCF_000754665.1 Bison bison bison
ATAATGTCTCTGCTTTCAATATGCTGTCCAGGTTGGTCATAACTTTCCTTCCAAGGAGTAAGCGTCTTTTAATTTCATGGCTGCATCACCATCTGCAGTGATTTTGGAGCCCAGAAAAATAAAGTCTGACACTGTTTCCACTGTCTCCTCATCTATTTCCCATGAAACGATGGGACCGGATGCCAAGATCTTCGTTTTCTGAATGTTGAGTGCCGGGAGCCGGCATATTGCATATTGAGTGCATATTGCATATTGAGTGCAGCACTTTTCAGGATCTGGAATAGCTCAACTGGAATTCTATCACTGCCGGTAGCCAGCGTGAGGAACTCCACCCATGACAAAGGTCATGAGGAAGGAGGCTTGGCATACGCAAAGGCGGGATCAAGCCTCAGGAGTCTCCCTGGAAATTCTCGAGCAATCTACCCCCAAAACCAGAGTCTGCCTACTTTCTGCTTTGTGCTTTCACCTACACCTCTGACTTTACGGGGGGCTGTCCCCCACTACCTCTCTGAAAAAAGTTAGCTTACAGCTCCAGTTAATAATTCCTGGGTGTGACAGTGTTTAACCTACAAACTCCTTTGGAAATCCTCTAGCCTGCCTGAATAGGTTTTCCAGCCACATGTGATTGTTCAGAGCCTCCCAACTGTGAGAGGCAGGAGATGTTCTAAACTGTCTAAACACAGATTCTTTTGAGTAGTTAAAAGATTGATTAGAAATTGTATTGGTGAAGGGATTTTCACTTGTTGGGCCAATGTTTGCTGCTAAGTTTCCATATCCCTTACCTGCTGTGTCCCTGGCAGTGTATTGATTAATATAATTGGTGTAAGTAGTAGCTTTAA
>NW_011494771.1:2348253-2348509 GCF_000754665.1 Bison bison bison
CTCCACTGAATTTTCCTACTGAGCTATCCTCATTCTATTACTCTTTATATCCTTAATTAACGTTTAATTAAGCAATTGTTTCCTGATCCTCGCCGACGCCGTCCCCGCTTCGAATACCCTGGATCAGCCGGGGCTGGTCCCCGGCAGTTGAGTTTTAAGCCAACTTTTTCACTCTCCACTTTCACCTTCATCAAGAGGCTTTTTAGTTCTTCTTCACTTTCTGCCATAAGGGTGGTGTCATCTGCATATCTGCTGT
>NW_011494771.1:2349706-2354188 GCF_000754665.1 Bison bison bison
TGGGAAAAACTAGAGATCTCTTCAAGAAAATTAAAGATATCAAGGGAACATTTCATGCAAAGATGGGCTCAATAAAGGACAGAAATGGTATGGACCTTACAGAAGCAGAAGATATTAAGAAGAGGTGGTAAGAATACACAGAAGAACTGTGCACAAAAGAGCTTCACAACCCAGATAATCACGATGGTGTGATCACTCACCTAGAGTCAGACATCCTGGAATGTGAAGTCAAGTGGGCCTTAGAAAGCATCACTACGAACAAAGCTAGTGGAGGTGATGGAATTCCAGTGGAGCTATTTCAAATCCTGAAAGATCATTCTGTGAAAGTGCTGCACTCAATATGCCAGCAAATTTGGAAAATTCAGCAGTGGCCACAGGACTGGAAAAAGTCAGTTTTCATTCCATTACCAAAGAAAGGCAATGCCAAAGAATGCTCAAACTACCGCACAATTGCACTCATCTCACACACTAGTAAAGTAATGCTCAGTGAAGACAGGTAGATGTCAACTTGAATCTTGTATGTCCATCCCTGTAGATTGGAATAGGATACTTTGCAAGGTGAAGAGAAAGACTGTTGGCAAAGGGGAGATGAGTAACACGGAGCTAGCTTATATACTCTTCTGATGCTGTGACTCCTGGAACCCAAAGGATAACTACGGTGGGATCAAAAATTCATTTGCTTATGTTTTTTGCTCTAACTGGATTCCTCTCTACCAAAATCTAACTTGCAAAATATCCTCATGATCCTTTGTTGTTGTCTTTTGTTTAGTCGCTAAGTCATGTCCGACTCTTTTGTGACCCCATGGACTGTAGCCCGTCAGGCTCCTCTGTCCATAGGATTTCCCCAGGTAAGATACTCGAGTGAGTTTCCATTTCCTTCTCCAGGGGATCTTCCCAACCCAGGGACCAAACCCATGGTCTCTCCTGCATTGGCAGACAGATTCTTTACTACTGAACCACCAGGGAAACCCCACGATCCTTTATTTGTCCATAAAACCTCCAGGATAGAATGAATTACTATTTTTTTCTGAAATCCTACAGCATTTATTATCTAAGTCACATTTTCAGTTAAAACCAATCCACTATTCATTTCTTGCACTTATATCACATATAAGACATTCTGCTAAGGAAATGAAGAGATAAAAGGGTCTCTGCTGGCCATTAGGCCATTTTAAATATAATGCGTGAGATCAACACGTCCATGATCAACCAAAGACGAGGCAGTCTTGGCAAATGTGTACTCAGACACCATGTGCTTTCCTGCCTCTGTCTTGTTAGTGCTTTTTTCTTCTGTCTGCAATGCCCGATCCCTAATATTTATTTCAGATAGAGCCCAAATGTTATTTTCTCTGCAAACCAAGACATTTTTTTCTATTAATACACTTCCTCCATAAAAGAACTAGGCTTATAAAAGCAATAGTAAGATATTTGTTCTTATGTGTGTTTCTTGTATCCCACTATAAATGTCTGAAGGGCAATGGGGATGTATTATTTAATGCCCATTTTCTGGCATGTAGTGTATCAGCACAGAGTAAACCATCAATAAATAGAAGTCAAACATATCTTTTGCCTCTTGTGTGAGTGAGCATGTCAAGTCCTGTTGGAGCTAGGGGCATGAAAGGCAATCTGTTACAGGAGAAATCACAAACGTTTCATAATTTCCAATGTCGTTGTACTCTTAACAAGAACCGTGTATACTACTAAAGTATTTCCATTTTATAGGTGCAAAAACCAAGGCACAGAAGTGAATTGACTTGCTCAAAGTCCTGGGGCTTTAAATGATAGAGCTATGATTTGAACCAGGCAGTCTAGTTCCAGTGTAGGGCTCTTTAGCAATTTTACTGCCTCCCTAAGAGTATACTATATTTTAAAAATGCATACTATATTCCTAGGATTCAACAACTATTATTTAATTTTTGTCTCCCTTTTATTCTGACTTACTTCCATCCCTGTCTTAACTGAGCAGAAATTCAAAAGCCAGTGCTTATGGAGGTGCTGACATCTTACAAATAAAACACTCTTCCTAAAAAGACACCTAAAGGCAATGATTGGAGAACTTCTCTATATATTTTCTCAAACATTAGAGTCGAATTCTCTTGGTTCACTTTGTATCATTCTGGAGACAGCATTTCCATTAGACCACATGTGAATTTCACTGAAATACCAAAGATTCAAATGACAGCATAGCCCAGAGACATTCACTTATACTGAAAATAGGCAGAAATCAGCAAATGCCAAGTGATGTAGTCAGAGGTCTCTGGCACAGACCCCTGTGGAGCTTTCATCTGCTGGAAGCATGTCACTCATCTTGGCATTTTGTGGGGAACCACAACTAAAGGACCAAGGCACATTCCCATCAAATGGTTATCAGATGCAAGTCTGCAGTTTCTCAAAGAGCACCCTGTGGTTTCGAATTAGCAGTTCACCGCAGAGCTAAAGACAATTCCAGAGGCCTCCTCCTTCAATTCTCCTCAGAAAAAGGAAATTAGTCAAACATAACAGAAAAGATAAGTAGTTTATTCCCTGTGATTGTCAGATACATTGACTTACCAGAAACACTATGTTGGAAAAAAAAAAAAATTAATGCAACTTCTTACATGAGAGATGAGACAGTTATAGAATAACCTTAAACCCCCAGTGACATTGAGATCTTTAAAAAATAATTGCATAGCATAGAGAGAGGATTTGCTGTTGTTGTTTAGTCACTAAGTCATGTTTGATTCTTTGCAACTCCAGAGATTATAGCACGCCAGGTTCCTCTTTCATGGGATTTCCCAGGCAAGAATACTAGAGTGGGTTTCCATTTCCTTCTCCAAGGGATCTTCCCAATCCAGAGATCAAACTCATGTCTCCTGCTTGGCAGGCAGATTCTTTACCACTGAGCCACCATGGCTCAGCTTAGTTAAAACTAATCTGCAAGAATGCTCAGTTCAGTTCAGTCGCTCAGTCATGTCTGACTCTGCGACCCCATGAATCGCAGCATGCCAGGCCTCCCTGTCCATCACCAACTCCCGGAGTTCACCCAAACTCATGTCCATCAAGTCGGTGATGCCATCCAGCCATCTCATCCTCTCTCTTCCCCTTCTCCTCCTGCCCCCAATCCCTCCCAGCATCAGAGTCTTTTCCAATGAGTCAACTCTTTGCATGAGGTGACCAAAGTACTAGAGTTTCAGCTTTAGCATCAGTCCTTCCAATGAACACCCAGGACTGATCTCCTTTAGAATGGACTGGTTGAATCTCCTTGCAGTCCAAGGGACTCTCAAGTGTCTTCTCCAAACATAAATACATTCAGAGTTTTAAAAAAGTTTTCCGGATATCTTACTGGTTCTTTTGACTAATTGAATAAAACAAAAAATTGCAGCCCACGTAGTGACATTTACCTCAAATAAATACCATGAAAGAGATGTGATGTAAGTTCATTGTGAAAATTTCAGCTTTCAATGAAATGAAGACTTAGCCTATATAATTTGTCCATCAAATATTCCAAACAAAATTTGACTTGCTAAAATGAGCTTAGGAGACAAATAGCTATGATTTGCCCTCAGATACTGGAGAAGGCAATGGCATCCCACTCCAGTACTCTTGCCTGGAAAATCCCATGGATGGAGGAGCCTGCTGGGCTGCAGTCCATGGGGTTTCTAAGAGTCACACATGACTGATTGACTTTACTTTCACTTTTCACTTTCATGCATTGGAGAAGGAAATGGCAACCCACTCCAGTGTTCTTTTTTATTATAAAATTTTTTATTTTATTTTATTTTTAAACTTTACAAATTGTATTAGTTTTGCCAAATACCAAAATGAATCCGCCACAGGTATACATGTGTTTCCCAACCTGAACCCTCCTCCCTCCTCCCTCCCCATACCATCCCTCTGGGTCGTCCCAGTGCACTAGCCCCAAGCATCCAGTATCGTGCATCAAACCTGGACTGGCAACTCGTTTCATACATGATATTATACATGTTTCAATGCCATTCTCCCAAATCTTCCCACCCTCTCCCTCTCCCACAGAGTCCATAAGACTGTTCTATATATCAGTGTCTCTTTTGCTGTCTTGTACACAGGGTTATTGTTAGCATCTTTCTAAATTCCATATATATGCGTTAGTATACTGTATTGGTGTTTTTCTTTCTGGCTTACTTCACTCTGTATAATAGGCTCCAGTTTCATCCACCTGATTAGAACTGATTCAAATGTATTCTTTTTAATGGCTGAGTAATACTCCATTGTGTATATGTACAACAGCTTTCTTATCCATTCATCTGCTGATGGACATCTAGGTTGCTTCCATGTCCTGGCTATTATAAACAGTGCTGCGATGAACATTTGGGTACACGTGTCTCTTTCCCTTCTGGTTTCCTCAGTGTGTATGCCCAGCAGTGGGACTGCTGGATCATAAGGCAGTTCTATTTCCAGTTTTTTAAGGAATCTCCACACTGTTCTCCATAGTGGCTGTACTAGTTTGCATTCCCACCCACAGTG
>NW_011494771.1:2354328-2361402 GCF_000754665.1 Bison bison bison
ACACCCTCCCCAGCATTTATTGCTTGTAGACTTTTGGATCGCAGCCATTCTGACTGGTGTGAAATGGTACCTCATAGTGGTTTTGATTTGCATTTCTCTGATAATGAGTGATGTTGAGCATCTTTTCATGTGTTTGTTAGCCATCTGTATGTCTTCTTTGGAGAAATGTCTATTTAGTTCTTTGGCCCATTTTTTGACTGGGTCATTTATTTTTCTGGAGTTGAGCTGTAGGAGTTGCTTGTATATTTTTGAGATTAGTTGTTTGTCAGTTGCTTCATTTGCTATTATTTTCTCCCATTCTGAAGGCTGCCTTTTCACCTTGCTAATCGTTTCCTTTGATGTGCAGAAGCTTTTAAGTTTAATTAGGTCCCATTTGTTTATTTTTGCTTTTATTTCCAATATTCTGGGAGGTGGGTCATAGAGGATCCTGCTGTGATGTATGTCAGAGAGTGTTTTGCCTATGTTTTCCTCTAGGAGTTTTATAGTTTCTGGTCTTACGTTGAGATCTTTAATCCATTTTGAGTTTATTTTTGTGTATGGTGTTAGAAAGTGTTCTAGTTTCATTCTTTTACAAGTGTTGACCAGATTTCCCAGCACCACTTATTAAAGAGATTGTCTTTAATCCATTGTATATTCTTGCCTCCTTTGTCAAAGATAAGGTGTCCATATGTGCATGGATTTATCTCTGGGCTTTCTATTTTGTTCCATTGATCTATATTTCTGTCTTTGTGCCAGTACCATACTGTCTTGATGACTTTGGCTTTGTAGTAGAGCCTGAAGTCAGGCTGATTGATTCCTCCATTTCCATTCTTCTTTCTCAAGATAGCTTTGGCTATTTGAGGTTTTTTGTATTTCCATACAAATTGTGAAATTATTTGTTCTAGGTCTGTGAAGAATACCGTTGGTAGCTTGATAGGGATTGCATTGAATCTATAAATTGCTTTGGGTAGTATACTCATTTTCACTATACTGATTCTTCCAATCCATGAACATGGTATATTTCTCCATCTATTAGTGTCCTTTTTGATTTCTTTCACCAGTGTTTTATAGTTTTCTATGTATAGGTCTTTAGTTTCTCTAGGTAGATATATTCCTAAGTCTTTTATTCTTTCTGTTGCAATGGTGAATGGAATTGTTTCCCTAATTTCTCTGTTTTCTCATTATTAGTGTATAGGAATGCACGGGATTTCTGTGTGTTGATTTTATATCCTGCAACTTTACTATAATCATTGATTAGTTCTAGTAATTTTCTGGTGGAGTCTTTAGGGTTTTCTATGTAGAGGATCATGTCATCTGCAAATAGTGAGTTTTACTTCTTCTTTGCCTGGAGAATCCTAGGGACGGGGGACCCTGTTGGGCTGCCGTCTATGGGGTCGCACAGAGTTGGACACGACTGAAGCGACTTAGCAGCAGCAGCAGCCCTCAGATACAAATAAGAAAATGTAGACTCAGCAGGGTGATTGGATCTCCTAAGATTCTGTAGGTCCTGCAAATAAGTAGGGCCTTCAAACATAGCCCTCCTAACTCTCAACCAATGTGTCTTTTACCATGAATACAGTTGTGGTTGAAAAAGATGTCTGAATTATTTTCTACTCTCTTAAATTTATTGAGACTTGTGGCCCAGTATGTAATATATCCTGGAGAATGTTCCATATGCACTTGAAATGAATACTTGTTTTTTTCTGTTTAGGGATGGACTGTCCTATAGATCAAGTCCAACACATCTATTTTCTCATTTAAAACTGTTGCCTTCTGTTGCCTTATTTTCTGTTTGTTTGATACTAAACATCAGTTACAGGAAGAAAAATGGGAAAATACAAACACACGATGAGTGAACAACATTACCATGACAACAAAAAATTCAATGGGTCAATGGAGAAATCAAAAAGGAAATCACAGAAAACCTTGAGACAAATACAAATAAAAACATAACTTTCTAAAATCTATGGAATGCAGCAAAAGCAATTCTAAGAGAAAAATTTATATCATGTCTCAAGAAACAAAAATAATCTCAAATAAACAACATAGCCTACCATTTAAAAATAAGAAAAAGAAAAACAAAAAAAGCCTCAAGTCAACAGAAGGAAGGAAATAATAAAGACCAGAGATAAAATAAACGAATGAGGAAAAAAAATAGAAAATGAAAGTAAGAACTGTTTTTTGAAATGATACAACAAAATTGTTAAGCTTGTATGTTCATTAGAAAGAGGGACAGGGACTTCCCTGGTGGTCCAGTGGTTAAGAATCTGCCTTGCAGTGCAAGGGATATCAATTTAATCCCTGGTCCAGGAAGATCCCACATGCTGCAGAGCAACTCAGCCTTTGCACCACAGCTACTGAGCCAGTGCTCTAGAGCCCATAAGCCACGACTACTGAAGCCCACACTTAGAGCCTGCATTCCACAAGAAAAGTTATTGCAATGAGAAGCCTGCCCACCATAACTGAGAGTAGCCCCTGCTCGCAGCAACTAGAGAAAGCTGATGTGCAGCAAGGAACACCCACCACAGGCAAAAAATAAAATAAAAATAAATCTTAAAGGGTAGGAAAAGAGGACCCCAATAAAGGAAACATGAAATGAAAGAGGACATATTATCAATACCACAGAAATACAAAAAATTATCAGAATACTCTGAACAGTTATATGTCAACAAATTGGAAAATCTAGAAGAAACTGATTGATTCCTAAAAGCAAACAATCTTTTAAGACTGAATCAGGAAGAAATATATAATCTAAGCAGAAAAATTACTAGTATTGAAATTAAATTAGTAATCAAAATACTCCCAACAAAGTTCAAGATCAGATAGTTTCACAGGGGCATTCTACAAAACATATAAAGAAGAGTTAAAAAAAAAAATTGAAGAGAAGAGAATGTTCTCAAATTCACTGTTAAGAGGCCATGATTAGTTACACACATACCAAAGACACTACAAAAACAAAAAAGAAAATTACAGGTAATACCCCTGATGAATAGAGATGTAAAATTCCTCAAAATATTAGCAAACTAGATTCCACAATACAATACATAAAAAGTATCATGCTCATGAGCATGTGGGATTTGTCCCAGGGATTCAAGGATGGCTCAATATCCAAAAAAATCAATATGATACACCATTTTAACAAAAAGAAGGATAAAATATCACATGGATTCTGCAAAGCAATTATCCTTCAATTAAAAAATAAATTTTAAAAATCACATGGATTAGATCAATGGACGCAGAAAAATCATTTAGCAAAATTCAAAACCCCATTATGATGAAAACCTCAAAACAAATACAGAAGGAACATTTCTTAAAGTAATAAAGGCTATTTATGAAAAATCCATGGCTAATATCATCCTCAATGGTGAAAAGTTGAAAGTTTTCCCTCTAAAATCAAGAATAAGACAAGGATGTTCACTCTCACCACTTCTACTTAACACAGTATTTGAAGTTCTAGCCACAGCAACCAGAAGAGATAAAGAAACAAAAAGCATCCAACTTAGTTGGGAAGAAATAAAACTGTCACTATTTCCAGATGGCATAATACTATATACACAAAGCCCTAAAGTCTCCATGAGAAAACTATTAGAAGTAATACATGAATTCAGTAAAGTTACAGATACAAGAGTAATAAACAGACATCTGTTGCTTTTCTGTATGCTAATAATGAACTATTGGAAAGAGAAAGAAAGAAAACAACCCTCCATTTATAATCACGTCATAAAGAATAAAATACCTAGGTATAAACTTAAACAAGGTGGTGAAAGTCCTATGATCTGAGACCTGTAAGACATTGAACAAGGAAACTGAAGATGATACAAAGAAATAGAAAGATATCCCATGTTCATGGCTTTGAACAACACTGCTAAAATGTCCTTACTACCCAAAGCCATCTACAGATTCAGTGCAATCCCCATCAAAATATCCATGACATTTTCCACAGAACTAGAACAAATAATCTATAAAAGACCCTGAATTACCAGAGCGATCTTGAGGGAAAAGAACAAAGCTAGAGGTTTCATGCTCCCTGACTTCAGACTATGATAAAAAGCTAAAGTAATCAAAATATGGTAGTGGCATAAAAACAGACACAGATCAATTGGACAAAATAGATAGCCCAGAAGTAAATCCACACGCTTCTGGTCAATTAATCTACAACAAAGGAGATGTACCCAAGGTGAGAAAGACATTGTCTTCAATGAGTGGTGTTAGGAAAACTAGACAGCTATACATAAGAGATTGAAATTAGAACATTTTCTCATACCATATGCAAAAATGAACTCAAAGTGGATTAAGATAAATATAAGACTGGAAACCATAAAACTCCTAGAAAAAAACAAAAAGACAAAAAAGGCAGTTCAGTCTTTGACATAAGTCTTAGCAATACTTTTTTGGATCTATCTCTTCAGGTAAGGGGAACAAGCAAAAATAATCAAATGGGACCTATTCAAACTTAAAAAGTTTTGTATAGTAAAGGAAATCATCAAAAACAAAATGAATAAACAGCTTACTGAATGGGAGAAGATATTTACAAATGATATGTTGAATAGGGGGTTAATACCAAAAATATGTATAAACTCAGTATCAAGTAAACAATCCCAATTAAAAAATGAGAAGGCCTGAATAGACGTTTTTTCAGAGAAGGCATATAGATGGCCAACAGACACATGAAAAGATGCTCAGCATCACTAATCATCCATGAGGTTCAGATCAAAAGCATGATGAGATATCGCTTCACACCTTTCAGAATGTCTATCATCAAAACCACAACAAATAATAAATGCTGGTGAGGATGCAGAGTAAAGGGAACTCTAATATATGTTGGTGGGAATGTAAATTTTTGCAGCCACTATAGAAAAACACTATGGAGATTCCACAAAATGTTAAAAATAGAACTGCCATAACAATATCTAGCAATTCTAAACCTGGGAATACATATGAACAAGATGAAAACCAGAAAAGACATGTGCACCCCGATGTTCATAGAAGCATTATTTATAATCACCAGGGTATGGAAGCAACTTAAGCATCCTCCAACAGAATATTGGATAAAGAGAATATGATTATGCACACTGGAACATAGTCAAAAAAAGAATGAAATTCTGCCATTTGCAACAACATGAATGGACCTGGAGAATATCCTTAATAAGTCTGACAAGAAAGACAAATGCTGTGTATTTCCACTTGTGTGTGGAATCTAAAAAAGCAAAATGAATGAATACAAGAAACATAAACAGACTCATAGATACAGAGAACAAACTAATGATAGCCAGTGGAGAGAGGTAGGGGAGGGACAAAATAGACAAAGAGGATTAAGAGGTAGAGACTCCTGGGTACAAAATGAATAACAGACTACTAAGTATACGATAAATAACATACAAGTATGTAATGTGAAGCACAGGGTGTGTATATATAATTCTAAGTGGGGTGTAATCTATAAAACCATGGAACTACTATGTCATGCATAGTGAAACCAACATTGTAAATCAACTCATTAAAAAAAAAAATACATAAGCACTTGAAGTTCCTAAACCCTTCAATGCACATTGTAACGACACAGAATTCACAAAACTGAGAACCAAGTATAGAAACTACTTAAGGATTTGAACAAGAATTTCTTCAGAGAGTTTGAATGAGCTAATGTGAGTAGAGCACCTAACAGAATTAGTGAATATTTATCGAATAAATATCAACTTAGAAACAAGGCCTGTGATGATGTTTTGTAAGCCGAGACATTTAGTTATTCTTGTGTTGAGTCTTAGTTGTGACTTCCTCCCCAGCCTCTTAATAAAAGAATAAAATTTCCTAAGGTCACTCTTGACGAGGCTCTCAGGCACATTCACCTTGCTTCAGTATAAATGCTTAACTTGTAAGCCATAATTTGGAAGAGTTTGTAAATGAGATGATGTCACGTTGGGTGCATTCTCCATGTGCCTTGAAAGGAAGTATGAAAAATTGCTGTTGGCCTGTGATGGAGATAGGCATTTTCCACTCAGAGATTTAAGCTCATTCTACATCTCTTAGATTAATGTTAGTGCATTCTCCTAACCAAAGGAATTTTGCATTAGAGTAGGCAGCTGCTTTCACCTCTCCAGCTGCACCTCCTCAACAAACTCGGTTGATATTCATGTAGAACACAAGGCTTCAATGTGGGAATAATTGCTAGATTAGCTAATAACAGAGGTCCCTTCTTCCTGCTTCTATTACCCCTTGAATAGCTATTCTGACTGTTAAATCCATTTTTATTTCAGACAGAAGAACAAATTCCAGCAATTAGTGAACATTTTACAGTTCTTGACCTGTTTATAAGAGCATGTTTCTGTTGTACATATTATATGAGAACTCAATAAGTACAGCATGCTTCATTAATTGCAGCTGCTTTTATGCATGCCAATTTTTTATACCACATGCACTAATTTAAAATGCAGTAGCTCAAAGAACAAAATACAAAAAACAATGATTATTATTTACAGCCAAAGTTGTTTAACTAAGGAAAATGACTAAAATTCGGAATAATACCTTTAAAGAAAAAATTTAACCTCAGCAATTGCTTAAAGAGACAGTAGTCAGCCAGAGTTTTGAAAATATTTATACACTGTATAAATTAATTATTTAATAGTGCTTTGGAAAATGTTCATTGTTATAAGCACAACATCAAGGTATCTTCCGTTCCATTAGTTATACATTTTGATACTGGTACTGAAATACGATTTATTTTTAACAAAATTCACTTATTGTAAGTAAGCAGCTCAATGATTTTTAGTAAATGGTTGTTGTGCTGAAGAAGGCAATGGCACCCCACTCCAGTACTCTTGCTTGGCAAATCCCATGGACGGAGGAGCCTGGTAGGCTGCAGTCCATGGGGTCCCTAAGAGTCAGACACGACTGAGTGACTTCACTTTCACTTTCCATTTTCATGCATTGGAGAAGGAAATGGCAACCCACTCCAGTGTTCTTGCCTGGAGAATCCCATGGACAGAGAAGCCTGGTAGGCTGCAGTCTGTGGGGTCGCACAGAGTCGGACACGACTGAAGCGACTTGGCGACTTGGCGGCGGTGGCGGGTGTTGTGCTAATAGCTCAGTCATGTCTGACTG
>NW_011494771.1:2361502-2413608 GCF_000754665.1 Bison bison bison
TCTTTGTGACCCCATGGGCTGTAGCCCACCAGACTCCTCTCTCCATGGGATTCTCCAGGCAGAATACAGAAGTGAGTTGCCATTCCCTTCTCCAGGGGATCTCTGGCCCAGGAATTGAACCCAGGTATTCTGCATTGCAGGCAGATTCTTTACTGTCTTAGCCACCAGGGAAGCCCATTTAGTAAATTAATACAGTTATATAATCGTTACCATTGGAGAAGGCAACGGCAACCCACTCCAGTACTCTTGCCTGGAAAATCCCATGGACGAGGAGCCTGGTGGGCTGCTGTCCATGGGGTCCCACAGAGTCAGACATAATTGAAGCGACTTGGCAGCAGCAGCAGCATAATTGTTACCCAAATTCAGTATTAGAACATTTCCATTGACTTTTTATCCCTTTGCAGTACTTTTCACTCAACCGTCAGTCCCAAGTAACCACTGATACAGCTTTTGTCTCTGTTAATCTGCTTTTCAAGAAATTTCATATGAATATACCCATACGATATGCAGTCCTGTGTATCTGGATTCTTTCATTTAGCATAATGTCTTTGATGTTCAACCATATTGTATCATGTACCTTCACTTTTATCTTTTTATTGTCAAAGACTATCCCATTATATGAATTGCTGTTGTTCAGTTACTCAGTTGTGTCTGACTCTTTGCAACCCCATGGACTGCAGCATGCCAGCCTTCCCTGTCCTTCACCATCTCCTGGAGTTTGCTCAAACTCATGTCCTTTGAGTCAAGTGATGCCATCCAACCATCTCATCCTCTGTAATCCACTTCATTATAAGGATATGTCTTTTTAAATCCATTCACCAGTCAATGGGCATTTGGATCATTTCCACTTTTTGTCTACTATAAATAGTGCTGTTATGAGCAGTGTGACTTGCTTTGGCCAAAAGTATTTCCTTGTAAATAGTAATGATTGAAATGTACTTCCTATCTTGACTTTGGGTTCATCCATGTGACTTGCTTTGGTCAATGGGATATTCACAGATAAACAGAACCAAGCTTGTGTGGTTAGGTTTCTCTCTTGCATCTCTGCTGTCACCCTGAAAAGTTTTCCAAGACTCTTCTGGTTGTTCAGTGGTTAAGAGTTGACAACATTAATTGTTAAACCTGCCAATGAAGGGAACCTTGGTTTGATCCCTGGTCAGGGAAGGTTCCACATGCCACAGGGCAACTAAACCCATGCACCACAACTACTCAGCCTGAGTTCTAGGGCCTGTGTGCCACAACTACTGAAGCCCACATGCCCTAGAGCTTGTGCTTTGCAACCAGAGAAGCCATGGCAATGAGAAGCCCACACACTGCAACTAGAGAAAGCCCACATGCAGCAAGAAAGACCCAGTGCAACCAAAAATAAACAAATTAAATAAAAAAAGTTTTCTCTGTAGTTACTGCCTCACAGCCTGGACCTAAGCATAAAACACAAGTGGAAAAGACATGCATTCAAACAACCGTGAAGAGCAAAGCCCAGATTCACCAGAATCCTGAAACAGAACTGCCCTGCTGAGCTCAGCTTGTAAGCTCAGCTGTAGCAGCTGCTCCTAAATTTGATAGCAGAAACATTACGGGTAATAGTCACTTAAAGCCACTGAATTTTGGAGTGTTTTAGTGTACAGGGCTTCCCTTGTGGCTCAGGTGGTAAAGAATCTGCCTGCAATGCAGGAGAGACCTGGGTTTGATCCCTGGGTTGGGAAGATCCTCTAGAGAAGGGAATGCTACCCCCTCTAGTATTCTTGCCTGGAAAATTCTATGGACAGAGGCACCTGGGGTCCTACAGCCCATGGGGTGGCAAAGAGTCAGACGTGACCGAGCGACTGAGACTTTTCACTACACTTAGTATACAGCAGTATTATGGCAATAGCTAATGAATACAGAAGCCATGCATGATCTGTCTGCCTCTTGCCTCACCAAACTTACTTCCTACTGTTTTCACTCTTCTTGTTCTAGCTGCTCTGACACGCTTCCATATGGCCCAAACTCACCACATGGGTAGTTCTTCATCAATGCTATTTCCTCTACCTGGAAAATTGCTTCTCCTCTGCCTTGCCTAACTCATCTCCCCGAAGCCTTCATATTTCAATTGACGTATTTTTGCCTCAGAAAATCTATTACACTTCTGCGGAGTAACAAACTACCTCAAAGCTTAGTGACTTAAAATACCATTTTATTCTCATGAAACTATGGGCAAACAGCGTGGGTTGGGCAGTTTTGCTTGGCTTCTAAGATCACTGCCTCATTTTCAGTCATCCAAGTCACCAAGTGAAGATAGATAGTTTGAAATTCATGACCTGGCATATGTAGTTTTCAGCTGGGCCATGTCCCCAGCAGGCTGTCCTGAGCTTCTTCGACGGATGCAGAGTCTCCAGCAGCAAGAAAGAACGTTTCAGGGCACAAAATGACTGCCTGCATCACATCTTATGATGTTCCATCAGTGAACAGTCACGTGGCCAAGCCCAGAGTCATGCGTGAGAGGACTACCCAAAGGCCTGCGTATAGGGAGTCATGATAAAAAGAGGACTTATCACAGTTTTTCCTCTGACCCTAATGATTCATGTCCCTCTAACTTGCAAAACATATTAATTCCCTAAGAAGGGTCCCCAAGTATCATTCTATCATGGTATTAGTCTAAAAGTCTACAGTCTTATAATCTGCATTAAGGCTAGATGCAGATGAAACTCCTTGAGAGCAGTTCCTTACTATGGTCCTTAAGGATGCAGAGACGTGAGACATGAAAAGACAAGTTATTTACCACCAAATGACTAATCACAGTGGTGAAATAGAAACAAAAACTAATACATACTTTCATTCAAAAAGGGAAGAATGGAAGGAAGAAAGAATAGTCACTGATTTATCAAAATTATAAAGTACAACCAGGTGCAAGTTGTCAGGACCCCCTACTCTGACTGTGCTCCCCATAGGTTCCTCAGGCTACTTAGTTATCCTGTAACAGAATAAATAATGAATAAAGACTTCTTATTCAAAGGAAAATGGGGGTTTGGAGGAAGGTCCCATTTTCTTTAATCTTAGATTGTGGAACTTTCTTAAAACTTTTTTGGGTTTGCTATGTATCACATTGCATCCACTCTAATAGTCAAAATCCACATCCACAATTCCTTTCTGAGATAACCTTCTATCCAGGCTGTTTTGGGATTATGCTTGCATAGGAAGATGCTGCTAAAATTTCTAGAAACAGTTTTGCCTAGCTGAGAGGGCCTATTAAGCATAACTTTAAATGTTTTAGAGATAGTAACAAAGAATTATAGAGCTATATTCTTGATTTAATCGAACTTGAGGCCATTTCTTACTTGAAAAAAGGTTATGAAAGAGTTTTATTTTCCAACTTAGAAAGTCTTGGTTACATTATTGTCCCTCTAAAGTGTTTACAAAGTGAGTAGTTCTCTCTTTAGCTCATCTCTGTCTTCCTGTACCTAACCACATGTAGCAAAAAAAGGCCAATCAAGGGACTTCCATGTTGGTCCAGTGGCTAAGACTCTGTACTCCCAATGCAGGGGGCCCAGGTTCAATGTCTGGTTGGGGAACTAGATTCTGTGCACTGCAAGAAAGATCAAAGATCCTGCATGTTGCAACTAAGATCCAGTGCAGCCAAACAAACAAACATATCAAACAAAAGAGGCCAATTGATATTTTTTCAACATTTCAAAATTGATATATTTTCAACATTCTTTTTGGTAATTTCCTGAGCAAAGCTAACCATGACCAATCCCAAAGTCAATGTAGAAGGGGTCCTCACAAGAGTGTGTTTTCAGCAAAACATACTCATTGGTGGCCAGCACTTTATCTGCGAAGAAGCATTTCTCGACAGTCTCAATTATAACGCTTCATTTAATACCTTCTTAGCGCCCTGGAGTTTTCTTTAAAACAACTGTATAATTTGATATTTAACTTCTGATTCCCTAAATATATGCTGCTGGGGACAAACATTATATTAATATCTTATTCACTGCCCTATCGTCAGCACATGAAAAGGATGTTTGTGCATGGCAGGCACTTTGAAGAATAAGTGATAGAATAAAAATGGTCCTAAGGGAAACTCTGTAGTAGTCACAGTTTATTTTCTCATTTATTTGTTTAGTGTATCCTCTTCTAGAGTCGTAAGTCCCATAATGACAGGAACCCCTTCAATCATGTTCATAAAAATGCCCAAGCAAATTATACCTTTCATAAATCTTTAGAAAGAAGGAAGAATGTAAATATTAAATAATAATAAATACGAATATATTAACATGAGAAAATAAATAGGCTAATGATATGAGCATATTAAAATCATATACTCATTCTCCATTCTGATGGGTTGTAGGATCAAAACTCAAAGGCTCCCAAAACAAACAACTCAAGACTCCTAGACAGGATATGGTCTCTCCTGGAATCTGAGCCAGACTTACTTCACTCTCTGGGAAAATTTTTCATTATGAGGTGGGAGGGAAAGAGACGGGAAAGCTGTCCTGCAGTGGAATCACATGTGGGAAAGGCATCTCGATGCCTTGCGTCTTTGGAGGAACACTGGATACAGATCACAACAGGCACAAAGACACGGGCAAGATGAGCATCCTTAGGTAACAACAACACTGACAGAGCCAAGCTTTCCTTCCCTTCCTTAAGCACCTCTCCAGTCATGACTGGAGATGGAGATGGATGTTTTGCGAGCATCCATGATAGCTCAAAGTCCCCACATGATGGCAAAGCAGCTAGGAGTAGCTCTACATCAACCTGGAAGTCAAGTGACCAACGTGATGGCTAGAAAGCATATTATAAATTTAAAGGAAATTACAGAGATTTATATCACATCTTTACATTCACTCATTCCTTTATGAAAACTTGAATTTCATACTTATTATAATAGTACTATAGGTGCCTGATCCATGTTGTGGAACTAGCACAGCACTCTCCCCTGTGGTGGGAGGAGAGTGGAAACATTTTATTGGTAGATGAAGGACAGAGAAGGACTTGCCCATTGATTACTGCATTGACAATCCATAGATCAAGTCTGCAGGATATAAAAGTGCCCTGGAGTGAGTGCATGGGAAGCCTCTGCCTGGCTCTAAAGAAGCTGGCTGGTTTGTATGCCAGAGAGCCTGGGATGCTGGTGGCAGTGCATGCAAACCTTCCCAAAGGACACTTTTGTTCGCCTGATCAAAGTTTCCTCACCATCTCTAGCAAAGCTTAGCCTGAGTTCCTGTGTAAGCCTTTGGTGGAACAGTTTTCACATTATCTGGTTCCAGTATATTTCCTAAGTTTCAAAGCCCCTTTGACAATGAGATACACACAAATAGTCACTGGGCCCCCACAATGCACCAGTCTCTGTGTTCAGTATATATCAAATCTGCTTATTTGCCTTTACACAGCCCTCGAGGTAGCATTAATATCCCCGTAATACAGACAGAGAAATGGAGGCCTCCTCAGAGGGAGGGGGAAAAGAACATCCCTGCGACAGAAAAATGAGGGACGCTTTGACTCATTCAGCACGTTCTGAGTGTCTATTCCACTCAGGGCCTATTTTTGAAGAAAATTAGTCTGCTTCTACAGTCTGAGTTCTTTCTGCCAGGTCAGTCCAGTTACCAGAAAGGAGAGGGGGGTGGGGATGTAGAAACGGAAAGTGGGGCTGGAGGATGTGAGACAAGCGCCCTAGGTTAGCCTGGGACCAGCTCCCACCCCAGACCCCTCCCCAGTCCGCCTTCATCCCGGCCATACCCTCACCTCCCCGACCCAGGCAAGTGTTCTTTCTCGAGCCTCTCCCTTGAAAGGATAACAAAAGTGTTTTCCCTGGCGCTGTTGTCCTGTGATCAAAGCATAGCTCAGGAAACGGGGTCCTTCAAAAGCTGTTTATCTAAAATCTCTGATTTCACCCGGTGGAGAGCGCATTCTGCATCTTATCTCCCAAGGGCAAATATTTCAGTTACCTGTGTCCTAGGAGCCAGGCTGAGGCCACACATACTTTGCTCAGGAAAAGAAAACATGGCTCTCCTGTCAGAACATTTCCCTTTGTGCTCATGTTCGCGCCCACCGCCCCCGGCCCCCCAGCACGACTCCGAGGCCAGGAGGAAATCCTAATCTAGTCTCTCACAGGAAGTCTGACTGGTTCAAGGCAGGGAAGATTTAAAGACCAAGAAACTCTAAATCCAAGCTTAGGTGGGAGTGTTTTTTATTACTGATAAAACACAGAATCCCTTTTCTGGGTTATTCTGATGAGCCCAGAGTAAATATTTATCCTTTTAACTAATGGATCTGTACTGAACAGCCCTGGGACTCCCAGACAATCAAGCTGATGGATCACTTTTTGCTTCCCTGGTCCGAGGGTAGAACTGGGCAAAATTATTTGGCACGGGGAGCCCTTTTCCTGTGGCATGGCTCTCGGCATGTATGAGGCATAACATATCCCTCTTTGTGCCAGAACAGAACCGGGCGGGTGTGAGGGAAGGCCGTGCTGGGACCTCCCAGCTCCACGGCTCTGAGATGATTTAATAGTTACACCGTCAGTGTTCCCAGGGTAAACAGCCGCCTACCTCTGAGGAGAAGAAGAAAGACGGATGGCTGGATCTGTAACCTCCACCCTCCCCTTAGGCTTGAATGCAGTGCTTTGTTCTTCAGTGGTTTCAGGGAATGCAGTGTTCACAACACTCACAGCCTGAAGACACATAGACACATACGAAAATTTACATGTATGAATGAATGAGGATACATATGGACACAGTGCACTGAGAGCGTTTTGAGGCTGGAGGCTATTCCTTTTTCATATTTGTGTTCTATTGTCTAGCAATGCCTGGCACAGAGCAGATGATTAATATATACTTTTTTGAATAAATACATGAATGTTGTTGTTGTTCAGTCGCTAAGTCACGTGCGACACTTTGTGACCCCATGGACAGCAGCATGCCAGGCCTCCCTGTCCCTCACCATCTCCCGAAGTTTGTCTAAGTTTGTGGCCATTGAGCTGGTGATCCTATTCAACGATCTCATGCTCTGCCACCTTCTTCTCTGTTTGCTTTTTTTTTCAGTATTTTCTAGCATCATGGTCTTTTCCAGTGAGTTGGCTCGTAACATCAAATACATGAATAATTATAACCATTTACTTAGCATGTAATACGTGCCAGAGATCAAAGGAAATTCTTCGT
The DNA here is from genome assembly GCF_000754665.1 of Bison bison bison. NCBI lineage: Eukaryota > Metazoa > Chordata > Mammalia > Artiodactyla > Bovidae > Bison > Bison bison. The sequence goes on from NW_011494771.1 coordinate 2,368,645, forward strand.
AAGCATTGTCTTATTTAATTCTCACAACAGATGACTATATTTGGTGCTCTTAGTTTCCCCGTTTCACAGATATGAAAAGTGAGGCTTGACTAGATACGGTGTTTTAACGAAGGTTACACAGCAGTTGAGTGGTAGTAAGGGATATCTCATGCCACAGCTGATACCCCTAACACTTTCCTCTACAAACTCATCTTCCCAAGGTGTACGTTAAAGATGTTTCTACAAATGTCATCTACGAAGAGCAGTCATTGAGTTGCCAAGATGCCAAAACCCTACCTGGAGGCTTTGATTAAGCAGCGTGTCTGTTGCCACATTTCTTTCCTGTCCTTATTCCCCAGCCCCAATTACCAGACACAAAAGGAAGACATCAGATTCAGAGTAAAGATTTTGTGTTTTCAAGAAGAAAGACCCATGCGTTTAGTTCCCTTCCGACAGTACAGCAGTATAGACATTTTTTGAAGAGGAAACTGGCATAATCAGTTTTCTATCACCACCAAAAGGTCGCAGACTTAGCGTTTTAATATAACATTCATTACCTTGTGTAGGTCAGGGGTCCTGGCAGGCTAAGCTGGGCTCTTCTCAGGGTATCACAAGGCTGAAACGAAGTTGTAAGCCAGCTGGACTCTTATCTGGAGGTGTTGGAAGAGAACCCACTTTCAAGCTCATTCAGGTGTCGGCAGAATTCAGTTCCTTGCAGGTGTAGGATGGAGGTCCTCGTTTCTTGGCTGGCTGTCAGCCAGGGACTGTTGTTTGCTCTTAGAAGCTGCCCACATTCCTTCTCATGTGGCCCCTTCCAGCTTCAAACAAATAAAAGCATGTCCCTGTGCTATCTCATGCTCAAAAGCTTTCTGACTTCCTCTCTGGCAGCCAGCTGAAGAAAGTTCTCTTATTTTAAAGGTTCACGTGATTAGATTAGAACCACCTGGATAACCTCTCTTTAAGGTCAAATGTGCTGTATAAAATAATTATAGGAGGAATTCACAAACTGGGTATTAGGGCATGGGATCTTAGGAGCCATTCCTAAAAATAATTCCTGCCATACAGTCCTTTATTAAAACTGAGGACAAGGATAGGAGAAAGATTTACAGGGAGGCAAAGGGGATCAAGTCAGGCAGCAAGAATATGCCAAAGCAGAATGGAGGAATGACATCAGTACTTCAGAAATCAGGTAAAACATACCAGGACGGAGTCAAGAAAAAAATAAGATGGCATTTAGTAGATGCTTGATAAATGTGTATCTGACTACCTGCTGTTTAAAGTGAACCATGTGTTAACACAGAGGAAGAAAAAACTCACCACACATTCCTTGGTTACATAAGATGAGTTCATATACAGAGAGTCCTTTTAGGGCTTCCCTGGTGGTAAAGAACATGCCTACAATGCAGGAGACCTGGGTTCAATCCCTGGGTCAGGAAGATTCCCCTGGAGAAGGTCATGGCAACCCACTCCAGTATTCTTGCCTGGGAAATCCCATGGACAGAGGAGCCTGGCGGGCTACAGTTCATGGGATTGCAAAGAGTAGGACACGACTGAGTAACACACACATATGTGTATTCATTCATATTATCTTTGGATGAGTGTGTGATATTAGGATATTATCCTCTCCATTTTACAGAGAAGGGACAACTAGATCAAGGAAATTGCTAAGCCTCGCATAGCTAGTGACTGTTACAGACAGGCTATAAAAACAGAAGCCTAGCTCCTGAGATGGTACATTTAGTTATTACAATAGATGCATCTGGAATTAGTCTTTTTGGAGTCTGGTCATAAAAGAAATGACTGGGGCAAAAGTTGGAACATAAAATAAGTATCTGTGGGTCTGTGACATAGGCTCAGTCCAATAGAGGTTCAGAGTTCTGGTGGAGGAAGTCTGGGATTTCATGTAAGACAATCTAGTGTCCAGGTGCAGACATGAAAGTTATCAAGGTTGTGACCATGGACAAATCATTTCAGTCCTCTGAGCCTCTGTTTCCTATTTGTAAAATTGGAATAATAACATCTGCTTCTCAACCTTCAAAGGGTTGATGTGGTTTGATGCTGCAGCAAGCATCATTTCAGTGGGCTGTATAAACCTAAGATGAAAGTTTGTGAAAGTTTTAGTCACTCAGTCATGTCCGACTCTTTGAGATCCAATGGACTGTAGCCCACCAGGTTCCTTTGCCCATGGAATTCTCCAGGCAAGTATACTGGAGTGGGTAGCTGTTCCCTTCTCCAGGGGATCTTCCCAACACAGGGATCGAACCCAGGTCTCCAACCCAGGTCTCCCACACTGCAGGCAGATTCTTTATCATCTGAGCCACCAGGGAAGCCCCTAAGATACAATAGTGCAACTTTCATCTGATATTTGTGTTTTGTTTCTTCTAGATCCCAGGGGTCAGGTGCTACCAAGAAGTGTAGCTTTGATAGGTAAGAATATTTTTTATATCCTTAGGCTTAGTTCTTGCTCACCTATAGGTTTCATGTTAATCCTTAAAACAACAACCATTCTTTCTTTTTCATAGTCTGCCTTTGTGTTTCCATTCACACTTGTGAAGCCAACAAGAAATAATTTCATTTGAGGAATTCTATCAGCAGTTAGTAGAGGGTATCTTCATATAACCTGAGGGGGAAGAAAGAGACTGAAGGTAGGAGAGACTTGGAGAATGGTCAGAAAGTAGATGCATTAATCAGGCTTCTCCAGAGAAACAGAGCAATAGTATCTATCTACCTATCTAGATATATAGGTATAATTTATTTATTATAACAATTGACTCATGCAATTATGGAGGTCAAGAAGGTCAGCCTGCCATCTATAAGCTGGAGACCCAGGAAAGCTGGTGTAGTACTGTAATTCAGCCCCTGTCCAAAGGCCTGAGAACCAATGTCTGAGAGCAAGAGAGGATGGATGCCCCGACTTAAACAGAGAGCAAATGCTCCCTTTCTATCCCCTTTTGTTCTGGTCAGCCCTCAACAGTGGGCCGGATGAGGCCCACCCACATTGGCGTGACTTAACTCAGTCTGGGAATCAAATGCTAAAGTCTTCCAGAAACACCTTTACAGACACATCAGACACAATGTTTTACCATCTATCTAGGCATCATTTAATCCAGTCAACTTCCCACAAAAAATTAACCATCACGAGACTGAAGGGACAGCAAAGGCTGAGTGAAGCCATAGGGGCTCTGATCTTTCTCTGTAGATGGATAGAAGGGAGAGTAGACTGGAGAATGAGAAAACTCAAGAAAAGACATTATAAAGAGCTGTTTGGAAAAAAGAAAGGATACTGAGTAGACACACATTAAAGAGTTATCAAGAAACACTTAGAGGCTGGTTGAGACTGGAAATCATAAATTTGTTATGAAGTTAATTAGCGTGATTATGCGATTTTCCGCCAGGTTGCAGCTGAGGAACAGAAGCAAAACTCCCCAATGTTTGCTTGAAACTCAGAAAGAAACAAACATTTATTAAGCATTGGCAATCCATCCATTTATTATTTACAAAAATATTTAATAAATAACCTACTATGTCCCAGAAACTGTTCTAGGCATTGAGGATGATACAATAGCAAGACAGACCAATTTTCCTTCCTACTTCAGCTTGTAGTTTTGCAGTAGAAAACTGTTAAATACGTAAATAAATAGCTAATTAAGAAAATTACAGATTGTAATTTATGTCTCAATTATATGTGTATATATCAACATTAACATACATGTATATTGATATTGAGATATACTTGCAGATGCCTGTATATCTATATAGATATATATGTATGTATCTCTATTTTTCTATCTATTTAAAATCACACTGAATTATCACACTAGTTTGTTAAGCACTGTTCACTCCCTTTACATATGAGGCTCAGGTTGAGGATATTTGTCAAGGTCAAACAGATAATAAAGATCAGAGCCAAGATTTGAACACAGACACTATGACCCCAGAGCAGTGCTACTCTATGGTTTCACCTAGCTGTACTACTAAGCTCCCTGGCAGGGTGGAGAAGTGGAAAATAGGAGGAAAGGGATTCATGACCAATCTGTTCACAGAGTAGCAGTGGAAACGCAGACATAGAGAACAGACTTATGGACAAGGATTGGAGAGAAAAGGGAGAGGGTGAGAGAGTAGCCTGGATGCATAGACACTAACATATGTAAGTAGATAGAGAGTGGGAATTTGCCATATGACTCCGGGTACTCAAACTAGGGCTCTGTAATAAACTAGAGGGATGGGAATGGGCAACTCAAGAGGGAGGGGACATACGTACACCTATGGTTAATTCATGCTGATGTATGACAGAAATCCAACCAATTTTGTAAACCAGTCATCAATCAATTAAAAGTAAATAAATATTAAGAAAAAGAGGAAAGAGATTGGATGGTAACGATCAGGGTGAACTGGAAATGACTGACAAGAAGGAGCAAAAAGTTATGAAGTCAAAGAGAGGAAGGAAAAAAAGGGTGTGGCAGGAGGTCCTGACTTGGAAAACAGGAGGAGAGTTTGCAGTTTTTCCAGAGCATTTCCAGGATTTCAAGTCAGGCTTCCCTGTGGCAGATAATAGGCTCCTGCCAAATTCTTATCAGTATTTTACTGGGAAAGGATAGTTTAACATGTAAGCTTCTACTTTAAGATGATGTTGATCTTTTCTTGATGATAACTATACTGTTATTCTTAATCAAGTTTCTGGGTTCCTTACAATGGGGCATAATAGTAAGTTTTCCATTAATTGTTATTTGAATTAATTTAGGTGTATAACGCACCTAACAAATAGTAAATGCTCCAGCATTTGGTAAGAGCTCCATAAATACTGTTTACTGTTGCTATTGTCATTGCTTTCTTCCTCCAAGTGTACTTATGATTTAAAAATCAAGAATTCCTACCTTTGCAGGGAGGAAAGGGTTTACTTGCTTCTAGAACAGGCAATTTCTTAGGCTCCAAGCTATACACAATTAGAGAAAAGAGAATCCTGTTGTCGATAACACAACTTTTGACAAGGCATTTGATGAATACACTTGGGATCATTTAATGAGCTGAAACCACAGCCTCCTTGATTTTGCTTTGTCTGACTTAAGGGGAAGAGCAGTATTGTTTCTTTTCCCCTCAAAGACCTTCACGTTAACAGTCGGACTCACTCAGCATTACCTGAGTCAGCATATCGTTGCAAATGACAGTCTAGTTCAGTGAACAAGCAAAATGGTTTATTTATAAGCCTCTTTCCCAACTGGGATCCTGGGAAAACTGCTGTTCTCAGAAGTAAATAAAGGTCAGGATGCCTTAATATATACTCAGTGGAAAGTCTAGTGATGATTCTTTCGTGATGGGTGAGACTGGGAACTCAGAACTATTCTTGGATATGTTGGCATAAAATTCTAGGGGAGAAAGTGCCATATTGAACTCTTCCCCTCAGCAATTTTCTTATTCATCCCCCCCACCCTAGTTGACACTCTTATTATGTGGTCTGTTACAATAGCTTCTTAGCTGGCCTCTCTATTCTACTCATCCAGGATGGATCTATATTTCTTAATCACAATTCCTCCCACTTCAGCTCCTCTTTCCATAAAGCTCAAAGCATCAAATTAAAAGCCATCATTAGTGGATTTCTCTTTTTTTTTTGCCATGAGGTGGACAATTTACATAATCATTTTTGTCTGTTTGCATGTATAATTTAGTGCCTAGAATTTTTGAATTTTATATACCTTGTACAAATATGGCATAAAGAATAGTAGTTGAAAAAATAAATGATAAAATTTTTTCTTCAACACCACCTCATATGGTATGTATCACTTACCTATTTCAGGGATGTGAAGTTGATAATGGTTAAGTTAATTTACCCAGGACTGTAGGAGAGAAAATCCAGGCTTAAAATCTAGGCCTAGTTGATTTCAGAACTCATTAGTTAAATCAATTCTGGCTCAAATGGCATTTTAATAACTGCCCTAAGTAATTCGAAACAATAAGCTCAGCCCTAGTTGGCTCAAGTTATCCAGAAGAACCCATAACCTTGTATTATCAACATGTCTTATATGTTGGACTTCATTTCATTCAAATCCTGTTCATCCTTAAAATCTCATCACACTCACCACCTTATCCAAAAAGCTAATCCAGGTGGTATGTATGATAGATTTTCCTTTGAATTCTGCCACAAACTCACCCAAGACTCATAGTTTGATGCTAACTATTAGCATAAGTTGAATTTTAGGGGAGTGAGAGTCCTGTTGAAATTTTCTATTCCCCACAGGTCCTAATACAGTTCTGGACATCTGAAAGGGTCTCAGTAGTTGTTTTTAGCTCAATCATGTCAAATTTGATGTCAACCCCTGTCAACTTCCAGTTTCTCCCATCAGCAGTAGTGAAGGCACATTTACCAAAAAATACTTTCTCTAGTTCGAGAAAACGTCATAAGCCAGAGAGCACTTTGGACTAATCCCAAGAAGCAAAGTTCCTCATTGCCTGGACAGAGGCTGAGAAAAGGAGTTTTTAACTTGTGCTTCTGGGCATTACTCCCAGACTCCCCTAATTTCTGAAATTGAGCTTCTGGGAACAGTCAACGCCCACGTGCCTCCCCAGCCCCAGCACACACACTCACACACCCCTTCCATGGAACTTTACCATGCCCAGCCTTGTGAGCAAGAATCTGAAAGTGGGGTGACACAGAGAAATGCACAGTGGAACCTCAACAGTGCAGTATCTACTATGGGTTTTCTGCTACTGAGAAACAAGGCAGGAGAGCCGTCCTTACAAAAGAAACAAAGACCATATTTCTGGTGCATTGATTTGGAAATCATCAAATAGAATCCTAAATGCCAAGGTCTGAAAACCTATCTCTGCTGTTCTTTCCTTCCCTTTTAAGGCTGGCAGGACTACAAGCTGGGATAACACCAAGGTATTTTTAGCAGTGTATATTGATTTTTTTTTTTTTTTTTTTGTCCTTGGAAGCTACTATAGTCTATTATAACCCAAAAACAACAAACGAAAAAAGCCAGCTGCGGCAAAACCTCATTGAAGGCAGCAGCATGATAATGATATTAAAATAATATGTTAGGCAGTATCTGAAGTTTCAATACTTGAATCTTCTGGCATGAAGCATCTCCCTTGAATGCTTTGCTCTCTGAATAATGCTCTTTGACTGAGAACTCTATAGCAAAACTACTAGGTAAATAAAAATGTTAAGATGTGTTGCACTCACATGTTGGCAAAGCATAAATAGTACAAGAGAGGGATAGTCAATATCAATAAGTGGCACTGGTAAAATAATCATAAAAAGCTGAAAATGTGTACATTCATTGCAAACTGTTTTCATTATCCCGACTTTCTGTCTCCATCAATAACATCATCATCTATGAATTGAAGTGACTTGTCTTAAACTGTTGCTTCTCTGTACATGGGTAGTCTCAGGTACAAGACTAAATAGATTTTATGACTTCACTTGCTCTTGTAATATACTGAAGCAGAAAACCTCTTTTCTTTTTCCCCCAAGACTCCATCCACTAGCAAAGCTCTCTTTTCTTGCCTGGAAAATCCCATGGACCGAGGAGCCTGGTGGGCTGCAATCCGTGGGGTTGTGAAGAGTCGGACACGACTGAGCGACTTCACTTTCACTTTTCACTTTCATGCGTTGGAGAAGGAAATGGCAACCCACTCCAGTGTTCTTGCCTGGAGAATCCCAGGGATGGGGAACCTGGTGGGCTGCCGTCTGTGGGGTTGCACAGAGTCGGACATGACTGAAGTGACTTAGCAGCAGCAGCAGCAGCAGCAGCATACAGCTAGAGCACCACAGCATTCTATACCTGGATTCCTATTTATTGCCTTTTTGTGTAGGCGGTACTGTTTTCTTTTAGAGTGTTTGTCTGGGTCCATGAAATTGACTTTGCATCATTCTCAGAAGAAGCATTGGCCCTTTCCTCCATTCCTGCTTTCACTTCTTTCCATAGGAATAAGTTTATTTAGTGGGTTTGTGAAATTAGTAAGGTATTAATATGCATCATCTAACCTTCTTTTCTCTTTAATTTTGCAGAGGAGCTTTTTTTTTTTTTTTGAGACTCATGGATTCTTGGTTCCTCCATGCTCTAGTCTGGATTGAGGAGGCCAATAGTTCTATAGAGATGTCTGTTCCTCAGGAATTACATGAGAAACTTTGATTCTGATAATATCTCAAGCCATAGTCTCCAACCCATTTTTATTCACAATAAACAGGCAAATGCATATCCACATACTTGACTTCTGAATAAGTCCTCAATGTAAAATCACAGTGAACTATCACACTAGTGTGTGAACCACTGTTCATTCTCATTTTACCAGAGAGGCTCAAAGAGTTTAAAGACTTTCTCAAGGTCACACACACGTAAAAGTCAGGGCTAAGACTTGAACCCAGGTACTATGGCCCCAGGCAGTCCATCCTGTGGTGTTACCAAACTATATGATGGAGCTCTCCAGCACTGGGCAAAGGGGAATGTAAGAGAGAGAGAGACCACTCGGCACTGATGGGAGTGAACCAAAAGGGGAAAAAGAAGACAGAAAGGGGAGGGAGGGCAAGGGTTTTCAGTTTTCCTGGAGGATATCAAGAATACTAAGAGAGGAAAAGAGATGGAGAAAGTGAATAGGTTCTGCACTCAATGGAGGACAATCATCTAATTTCCAAGTAAGTGCACCCAATGTTGAAGATGGCACAGCCTTTATTTATCACTGCTCTAATTGTTAGGGCAGCTTTCCTCATCCTGAATTGAAATCTATCTTGGTATATCACGCATTAGTCTTGGTGAACAAGTTTGGACCAGCATAGATGAATTTTTTTTTTCTTTTGCTTCCAAGGCTAAAAATAATGTGGGTGAGTTGATATGATTTGCAGTTGATATAAACTTAAGTCCAGTTTTGGCTGATTCCAAAGTTTGCACTTTGAACTTCTATATTTACCCTTGTTTTTTCTTAATCATGGAACATGGACTTTACTATGGAAAGTTCATGAAAACGGGAATCATTTGCTAATGAAGTTTTTCTCTTAATAGTATCTAGTGTAAAACCAATACATAGAATTAGGGGATATTTGTTGCATGTTTTTGCAAAATTTTGAACCATATTTCAAACATCCAGAAACATTCTGGATGTTTTCAAACATTGATTCTGTCATTTGCCTTTTATTCTGGTTTTATGCCATCTGCACATTTATTAAAGAGATGTTTTCATCTCATGGAATGGAGAGGCATTGTAACATAGTGACCTAATGAATGGATTTTAAGACCTTGTTGCCTGTGTTTGAAACCTGGCTCCTCAAACTCGTCCTGTATCACCTTGGGCTATAACTTTTCTGTTAATAGGGAGAAACTGGGATCTTCTGGGCTTCCCAGGTGGTTCAGTGGTAAAGAATCCACCTGCTGATGCAGGAGATGTGGATTTGATCCCTGGGTTGGGAAGATTCCCTTGGAGAAGAAAATGGCAACCCACTCTGGTATTCTTGACTGGAAAATCCCATGGACAGAGGAGCCTGGTGGGCTATAGTCTATGGGGTCACAAGAGTTGGACACGACTTAGTTACTAAACAACAACATCAAAGGATCTTGTAGGAGTAGTATAAGAGGTATGATCCACTTTATATAGCATTCGCTTTTATAACAAGTTGATAAAGACTATCAGGGGAGACCTTGTCATATATATTGCTAACATCAAAGCAATGTAAAATTTATGTCTTTCTTCTCTTCAAATATTCTAATGACTTCATCAAACTAGGAAATAAAACCTTAAGTTATCCCGAGTGTACTTATATGGGCTTTCTAGAACACCCATTGGTTGGATATGTTATAACTATATATATATATGGGAGGGATTGGGGGCAGGAGGAGAAGGGGACGACAGAGGATGAGATGGCTGGATGGCATCACTGACTCGATGGACGTGAGTCTGAGTGAACTTCGGGAGTTGGTGATGGACAGGGAGGCCTGACGTGCTGTGATTCATGGGGTCGCAAGGAGTCGGACACAACTGAGCGACTGAACTGAACTGATATGTATATAAATAATCTATCCCAGAATGTTTCTTGGGATTAATAAAGGATCTTATCTCTTTGTTAGTTTTATAATCTGTCAGAATTCAGGGTAGCACTTGCTTATTTCCGTTTTTTCTAATACTTTTTCCTTCTACATGATTCTACAAGATGACTTGCAATTTCTCTCTACTCATATTAACAAGATGTTTTGGTACCTTGGAATGTAATCTGTCTGCATCTGGAAACTTGAATGAATATAAAGAAGGTAGGGCTTGCTTCCTAATTATCTTATCATCTATTGTAGCCTTCAATTGCCGACTAACTGCATCTGTTCTATGCTTTGCAGTTTGAAAATTATCCGCTTTGAGTCAAACAACAGGTGCTTAAAAGCTAAGCAGCTCTAGTTTTCTCTGCCATCTGTTAACATGCCACCTGCCACAAGCTTTGGCCTCCCCTTGCCTTCTTTGTGCTTTATTCCTTATCATTTACAACTACCGATCAGAAAGTTACCTCGTGAAGTCTCCCACTGCATTCCTACCTATCAGTGTTTCATTCTAAGAAATCAACCTTTTAATAATACTGATGATAAGCAACTTGATTCTCTTTCTTAGTTCTGAGTTCTGTTTCTTTCTTTACAAAAACTGTCCCTCCCATGCTACTAAATAATTTTCAAACCCTTAGGAAGTCCTTGCTTATGTCTTTAGAGCCTCTTTGTATCTCCAATGAGAGTATGAAGATCAATGGTAATGGTGTGGCACACCAGGTGAGCCATATAATTTATTGTGCAAACTTTTGAAATATGTACTTTTGAATGTGGAAAGGTCACCATTACCATTACAGTTACACCAGTACAATATACTGGGACTCTTTTGGGCAACTGGAATAGGTAAACCCTTGGCATACATAGCAGTATTATGAAGGCAGTCAGTGGTTTTTATAACAGAGAGGAATCTGGGTGCAATAAACTAGAGACCCAAAGCCAACTGAGTAAGATCAGTAGCTTAGAATCAAAATTGATGATTATAGAATATTACTCTTCTTCAGATGTTACTGGTGATCACCTCTGCTCTAGGTGGTCAGGTCACAGAAACGCTATCCTCAAGAGATCTCTCAGAGGACATTGCATATGCTCTGTTTTCAGGAGAGGAATGGTGGTGCGGGGTATGGCAGTAAGAGAATCTGGATCCCAACCGGAACGGTGTTCTATTTCCCAGGTTCTGTTCTCACAGGTGCATCTAGCCAAGCACGTCCTAACTGCATATAAATGATGCAGAGAGATAACTTTGCCTGGAGTATGGTTTCCCTGCAATGAGGGCACTTTGGTTTTTCCCCAGTGTTTTGGATTTGGTGATTAACAAAAACTGGATGTTCCATGTGTGTGTTCAAGGTGACACAAGGAGTCAGTCTAAATTTTGTCTCTCATGGCAAGGATAGGATGCAGTTTTGTTTCTCCATTTGGGTAGGGCAGACCTGGGTTTGAAGGTTATCTCTGTGACTTACTAACTCTGTGCTCCATCTCCTTAGTCTTCAATTTCTTCATCTGCCAAATGGGGGCAATAATCACTCCCTCATAACTTTATCATGAAATTTGGTGAGGTAATGCCCATAAAGCCTGTAACACCCTGTCCAACACAACAATCTGATTTTGTTAGAAAGTACCAGGCACTATTGTCATTATCAGAGCTTTCTTGGTTACTTTTTCTTTCCTTGCCATCCTGATTAAGCATCCCAGAACTCACAAGTATGGAGGCTCAAGATTCTCAGAACTTGCTGGAACCATCAAATCCAAGCTGCTTCTTTTGTAGATGGGGAAACAGAATAGCAGAGAGTGTAGATGCCTTGTTCCAGATCACACAGGTAGTAAACTTGCTATCTGGAGGATAGAAAATAGGTTTCCTGACTCCCAATTCAGTGATTACTCTTACCTCATCTTATTTCCAAAGGCTCCCCAAAGGAGCTTTTATTGCCTTCAAGTTCAGAGCCCTAGCTGAAGCAGTTCTTTATTGATCAACACCAAACAAAGATGTAGTGCTTTTTGTTGATTCAACAGCCATCAGCAACTAAATGCTTTGAACATTTTAATTTCGTTAATCCAGACAGAATCATGTCTAGAACTAACATACCATGTGTAAAACCTCTTTCACCTACCTCTCATAACCATCCACAAGTAAAAATGAAAATGCACGTATTCCCACAGGAGAGACAGGAAATTACACTCCACTTTGGCTATGAGATTACATCTTTTGCATTAATACAATTGCCTACAGTGCGCTGAGTTTTTTTTTTTTTTTTTCTTTTTTGCTAGAGTCTTACAGCCTTCACCTTCTACTTCTTTCCCTACCTGCCACACTCTGGAGAAAGCTTGCAATAAAATCTCCTAATTATTTTCCATATATTTTTATTCTTCTAGCAATTCCTATAATAAAAAAGACAGTACTGTGGAAGAAGTGGTTGCCATGGAAACTGACCAAGGATAAACAGTCTCTCAGAGCATGGTATGGGGCAAGAAGACGAGAGCAGAGCGTGGCCCTCAGGGGTGGGAAGGAAGCTGCGGGTCCTGGTGCGCTCCCAGCTCTATCTGCTGGGTTCTTTGGACCTTAGAGGAATGTGGTACCTTTGTCTATTTTAAGGGACTCTGGAGATATGAGATGGGCATATGACATGTCTTCGGGTATGTCTGACACTAGAGAGTTTCAAAGAAATACACTTTTGTTGACATTCTGAGTGGTTTCCCTGGGCTGGTGCAAAGAAACTGGGTTGGTGATTCAAGCACACTACCACCTTTCTGTTGTAGTTATTTAGTCGTTAAGTTGTGTCTGACTCTTTGTGACCCCATGGACTGTAGCCCACCAGACTCCTCTCTCCATGGGATTTTCCAGTCAAGAATACTGAAAGGGGTTGCCATTTCCTTCTCCAGAGAAACTTCCCAAACTAGGGATCAAACTCACTTCTCTTGCATTGGCAGGTGGATTCTTTATCACTGAGCCATCAGGCAAAGCCCCAAACTACCTGCCTACCCTAGGACAATCCAAAGTTAGCAGAAGAAATTTACTAGCTCTGTTTCTTGTTGGTTAATAGTGATTAATACGTAAACTTTTGGTCAGCTTTCATTGGCTCAAATTCTAATTCTTGAGACTTCCGTAGAGGTCCAGTGGCTAAGACTCTGCATTCCCAAAGCAGCGGGCCTGGGTTACTAGATCCTGTATGCTGCAACTAAGGCATAACTAAAAGATCTTCCATGCTGCAACACATATTGAAGATCTCACATGCCACAATTAAGATCCAACACAGCCAAAACAAATATAAAAAACAAACAACAAAACAAATTCTAATTCTTATCTCTTCATTAAATATATATATATCTTATATATCACTGATCTTCAGTGTCCTTATATGCAAAACAATGATGTGACAATACAACTTGAACATCCCCTCCAGACAGTTCCCTTGTGATTAAACATCTTCCATGGTGCTAACTCTGTATCAGGTCTGCATGACCTTCAACATTATTTATCTTCCAGATTGCTGGAGCAATCTCTGTGCTATCTGTGTAGCTCCAGAGTGAAGCAGAGTGACTGAAACAAGGGCGTGTTCAGTGTTTATCTATTGAATTGAACAGACTCTATCCAATAAAAGATTCTTTCAGGATTTATACCTTCTTATAAAAATCCCCCACATCTAGGGGAAAATATGGCTTCCCAAGTAGTACAGTGGTAAAGAATCTGCCTGCCAATGTAAGAGATGCAAGAGACATGGGTTCGGTCCCTGGGTCAGAAAGATCCCTTGGAGAAGGAAATGGCAATCAACTCTAATATTTTTTCATGAGAAATCACAAGGGCAGAGGAACCTTGCAGGCTACTGTCCATGGGGTTGCAAAGAGATAGTTATGATTGAGTATGTGCAAACTCACATATATGCATACACAACCACACACACACACACACACACACACGCAGAGGAAAATATATCAGAATTCAGGCTCACATTAAGTAATTATGAACCAAATGACCTGGATCTCTTTTAGCTCTTTCACAGACTAGCTCTATAGTTTGGAGCCAGCCATTTTGCAACTCAAATATTAATTATTTTCTATCTTTTTCTCCTTCACTATCCTTCTACCCCTCTCTCTTTCTTCCAGTATTATCCTATACACAAATGAACAGACAGAATTCCTACCCTCAACATTAAGTGGACCTCGAGTTGACTTGGTCCAGGGTTTACTAGGGACCAAAAAGGAGTAGAAGCCACTTACATCAAGGTGGGGAGCAGGGGAGTAATGAAGTGAGTCAATGCATGAATAGCAATAATGTTTGTAAGAGCTATAAGGATTTTAGTTCCTTGTACTACCTTTATCACTACGACAAGAGGAGGCTATAATGTGTTTGTATGAGGAACAAATAGCTCCAGTGGTAAAACAGCTGCTTCTAGGCATAATAAAATAAGTCATAATCAACCACAGTTGTGAGAATCCATTAGCAACCATTCACTTGCTAGACTACTTTCTGAGCTGGTGAGTATGTGTGACCAGGACACTTGGGAGTCTGCAGAACACAGGTAAATTAGATGAAGCAGCCAAGAAAAAGGATAACTTAGTGACTCAACAGCTGCTAAGGGAGGGTCATTTAATGGCAAAGAAGGGGCTCCACCAATACAGTATACTAACGCATACATATGGAATTTAGAAAGATGGTAACAATAACCCTGTATACGAGACAGCAAAAGAGACACTGATGTATAAAACAGTCTTTTGGACTCGGTGGGAGAGGGAGAGGGTGGGATGATTTGGGAGAATGGCATTGAAACATGTATAATATCATATATGAAATGAGTCGCCAGTCCAGGTTCAATGCACGATACTGGATGCTTGGGGCTGGTGTGCTGGGACGACCCAGAGGGATGGTATGGGGAGGGAGGAGGGAGGAGGGTTCAGGATGGGGAACACATGTATACCTGTAGCAAATTCATTTTGATATATGGCAAAACCAATACAATATTGTAAAGTTAAAAAACAAAATAAAATTAAAAGGAAAAAAAAAGAGTACAAATATAAAACAATGATAAAGCTAAAAAAAAAAAGAAGAAGAAGGGGCTCTACAAGGTAAAATCTAGACGAACTGTGTTGTGAGAATGAATGGAGTTTAAGTGAGAATGCAGACACCTGCATCTCCAATCCAACAGTGAGGTCTGAGCTTCTGCACATCATTTGTGTCACGGTGTATGTTTGTGAGGGTAAGATGTAGGGAATAGCACACAGAGTGAACCATGCAAGAGACAGAAACATGCTGTTAGGAGATTGCTGGATAACGCATCTCACAACTTTGCCTGGAGTCATATTCATAAACATCTGATGCTGATTATGAACCAGCACTGGATCAGAGGTCCAATTCATCCTCCCTCAAATATCTCTCTTCATGTTCACTGCAGACACAGGACAAAGCAAACATTATCTCTCACTTGCAAATGAAAATAACTGCAAGTCCGTGGAGATTAAGTTATATACCCAAGGTAACACAGCCATTAAGAAGCAAAATTAAGACTGGTCTTTTGTTTGTTTCCAAGTCCAGTACTTTATCTCCCATCCATAGATACAGATAAATGTGTCGATTAGCACCATTTGGATTGCTTTATGGGTGTTCACAGTTTAAATTTGTGACCTCTCATTAATATCAATAAAGGCAGGCTATCTTTTGTGCAGTTGCATAAATGTTTAAAATTCTGGGGCACGTTCCTGTCCATAAACTGCTCTGGAGAGAGTGATAAAGTAATCACTAAAATATGAGAAGGGTTTCTGGGGGTCCAGAGCAAAATGTCTTCTTTGTTAAATTTACTTATGTAAATTTAAATAGTCACATGTGGCTGTTAATATCCTTATTTGAAATAATTTTAGTCAATGATGTCATCTTGACAACGTGTTTTATAGGAGGAGGCAGGAAAGTAGACCGAAGCAGGGAGATGGAGAGGCAGGGAGGAGGGGAGAGACAGACTAGAATAATATAATTCTAGAATGTAGAAACTAGAAATCTTGGAGCTCATCTAGTTTAACCCCTTTCATACAATAATGAGGGAATTGAGGACTAGAGAAATACACTCTCTTATCAATAGCTATGACTCCACAGGATAACAAAATGCCAAGAGGAACATCTCATAACTACATCCAGATTTCCATGTTGCCAGTTGGCAACATATCCTTAAAACTAAAAATATTCACACCTATACATCCTCTTGACAAGTCAGCACATGCCAAGCTCTCTCTTTCCTGACCACCAAAACCACTGGTTTTTAGCATGCATTTGAACATCATCTTATTCTCAGAATAACCAAAGCATCTTTGTGTTTAGAAGGACCAAAGAGGTCATCTGAAGCAACTTCCTCTGCAGTGTAGGAATTGCCTTGAGCTGCTCTGAGCGGTGCCCTTCTGCCTCAGCACTTCCAGGGAATCTGGCAAATTATTCCACTTTTGTAAGCTTCCATTTTGTACCTGCATAAAAGAACATTCATGACACTAAACTTACAGGTCTATTTGAGAAATGAATACAGTAATCTATTATTTAGTATTGCCCTAGGTACACAACAATCTCTTAATAAGTATTAACCGCTGTCAATGTCTCTTTTCTCATTATTTTTAGACTTTGGAGAAACTCACACTAAGATTAAGGAGAGTCAGAAAGAGGAATAATACAATTTATGGAAAAACATTT
Organism: Bison bison bison; assembly: GCF_000754665.1. Classification (NCBI taxonomy): domain Eukaryota; kingdom Metazoa; phylum Chordata; class Mammalia; order Artiodactyla; family Bovidae; genus Bison; species Bison bison. The sequence continues at coordinate 2,385,292 of NW_011494771.1, forward strand.
GTCTTGGAATCATGAAACTTCTGTTCTAGCCTATTTCTATAAAAATTATATTATGATGTAGCAGGAAGCAACATGGCCCAGTGGGAAAAACAGACACTTTAGAGTCACAGAGTTTGAAATTCAAATACTGTGGATTTGAATCTTGCCTCCACGGGTTTTAAACTACACATAACAGCTTATAAACAATCCTATGAGACCTTGAGTAAGTAATTTAATGTCTCTGAGCCTTAATTTTATCTTTAAAGTGCAAATAAATCCAACTATCCTCCACAGTTGTCTGATTAGAAGTGTTGGGGAGCACATATAAAGGACCTGGCACTTAGAAAGCCATCGGTACTTTTCCAACTTACTCACTCATTTTAGTACAGGCTACAGTTACCTTAGAAAATTAGAGAAATTGATCTCCAAGGCAACTTTAAACTTTTTAATTTATCCTATTTAAATAAGTTAAAACTTATAATAACAATTGTAGGCCTCCCTGTCTGTATTTTTATCTAAAAGAACCAAAGTTTCTACAGAAATTAAACCTAATCAAAACAGCAAAAGTATAGATTTTTTCAGATAAAAAGATTTCCTGGCCCAATTCATCACTGCCTGGGTAGCTTTGCTTCCTGTTACTATGGCTACAAGAGTTTGTTTACACAAGGAGCACATCTTTAACTATTTAAAAAAATAAGACATAGGGACAGATTGTACTCCACTAAGAAACAAAAAGCCACAAATTCATCTGGGGAGGCTGGATATGATAGACCCTTTAATTTCAAAAGTAACATGGTTAAGGAGTTCAATGAAGAGATGACTTAATTTTATATTTGGTTTGAAGATGAAAATCTCTACTTTCCTTCATCAGCTAAGGAGCACAATGCAGCAATGTGGGTTTATAAGAGATGTTGGCAAAATCCACCCAGTCGTTTTCTACTGTTGAGATTTTGAAGCCTTAAACAGTTCTAGAAACATAGAAAGAATAAAGCACTTCAGTTCAGTCACTCAGTCATTTCCAACTTTTTGCAACCCCATGGACTACAGCATGCCAGGCCTCCCTATCCATCACCAATTCCTGGAGTTTACTCAAACTCATGTCCATTGAGTTGGTGATGCCACCCCACCATCTCATCCTCTGTCGTCCCGTTCTCCTCCCACTTTCAATCTTGCCCAGCATCAGGGTCTTTTTCAGTTAGTCCATTCTTCGCATCAGGTGGCCAAAGTATTGGAGTTTCAACTTTAGCATCAGTCCTTCCAATGAATATTCAGGACTGATTTCCTTTAGGATGGACTGGTTGGATCTCCTTGCAGTCCAAGGGACTCTCAAGAGTCTTCTTCAGCACCACAGCTCAAAAGCATCAATTCTGTGCTCAGCTTTCTTTATAGTCCAACTCTCACATCCACACATGACTACTGGAAAAACCATAGCCTTGACTGGATGGACCTTTGCTGACAAAATAATGTCTCTGCTTTTTAATATGCTGTCTAGGTTGGTCACAACTTTTCTTCCGAGGAGCAAGCATCTTTTAATTTCATGACTGCAGTCACCATCTGCAGTGATTTTGGAGCCTAAAACATAAAGTCTGTCACTGTCTCCACTGTTTCCCCATCTATTTCCCATGAAGTGATGGAACAAGATGCCATGATCTTAGTTTTCTGAATGTTGAACTTTAAGCCAAGTTCTTCACTCTCCTCTTTCACTTTCATCAAGAGGCTCTTTTGTTCCTCTTCACTTTCTGCCATAATAGTGGTGTCATCTTCATTCTCCCAGTAATCTTGATTCCAGCTTGTGCTTCATCCAGCCCAGCATTTCTCATGATGTACTCTGCATATAAGTTAAATAAGCAGGGTGACAATATACGGCCTTGACATACTCCTTTCCCGATTTGAAACCAGACTGTTGTTCCATGTCCAGTTCTAACTGTTGCTTCCTGATTGCATACAGATTTCTCAAGAGGCAGGTCAGGTGGTCTGGTATTCCCATCTCTCTAAGAATTTTCCACAGTTTGTGGTGATCCACACAGTCAAAGGCTTAGCAGTCACCTATTAGAAGCTCTCAGATTTATGCATAGAAATTGGTGGCCCAGTGAAGGAGTGTGGTTTGCCCCCATGAATGGATATTAGAGCAGGAGTGAGATCCAATGTCCAAGGCTCCTTTCATTATGCTCCTCTTTTCTGTATTTCATACTGAGAGTAAACTTCGCTTTTAAATAATAAACCACAAACAAATTGGAAATCACATTTCCTACTGTGCAGATATAGATCTATTCACCCAGTGGGTTGGGTGGTAGATTTTCTCAACAAGGCCATTGAACTGGGTCACTGTGGAAGCCAATTTAATATTGTTCCCCAGTAGCCTATATCTGCTTACAGTTTCTGTGACTTTTCACTTTATTCTTATGGATTAGTCATACCTAGGTACATCACCACCACATGCCTTAGTCAAAATGTTGAAAACCACACATGAAGAGAAAGGAGCCAGAGAGAAACGAAACAGTACATACAGGGAAACTGTGATTTGAATTAATATAGACTACTCATCAGAAGCCATGAGGCTCAGAAGACAGTGAATGAAAAATGATTTCATATAAAAGAGTAGGAATTTGTTTCCAGAAAACCTGTACTACCAGAGATACTAGAGGAAGTTCTTTGGGCTGAAAGGAAACAATACCAGATGGATATTTGGTTCTTCAAAAGGAACGAAAGGAATTTGAAGAAGTAAATAACTGGACAACAATGGAAGAGTAGCTCCCTTTTCAATTACTTCATTTTACTTATGACTGTGTGAAGCAAAATTATAACATGGTTTTGTTGGAATTATGTGTATGCATAATGGCAACTATAGTATATAAGATAGAAGGAGAGTAGTGAATATACCTACCTGATTGTAAGGTTTCTACATTTTATGTCAAATGTTACTATCAACAGTAGGTAGAATGTGAAAGATTAAAGATATATATGCCAAGCCCTACAGTAATCACTAAAAAAATAATCTAAAGAAGTAAAGCTAAAAATCCAATAGATATATTAAATTAAATTCTAAAAATATTCAAATAATTCAAAAGCAGACAGGAAAAAGGGATAATAATAATAAATAAAAGATGATGTAAACATAATAATGTGTGATGCAAATAAAGCAATGAATAGTGAGAAATTTATAGATTTAAATGCTAATGTTATAAATGTAAATAGTCTAAACAATGAACTAAGATTCCACCCTAAGAAGTTAGGGGGGAAAATGAACATAGTAAATTCAATGGAAGTAAAAGGAAATAAATAATGTAGATAGGCGCATAAATCATTGAAATGGAAAACAACCAAGCAATAGCAAAAAAAACAAAAAACAAAATCTGAAGCTTTAAAAAATCACCAGAATTCATAAAAGCTTAGCTAAACTGATGAAGACAAAAAGAGAGAATAAAAATTACAGAAATGGAAGAGGGATTATTACTATAATCCTATATATATTAAAATAATGAGATTATTAATAACTCTATGCCAATAATTTTGACATCTAAGATGAAATGGCAAATACTTCAGAAAATGCAATTTACCAAAATGGACCAAAAATGAAAGAGAAAACCTGACTGACTTTATATTTATTAAACACACACATGCTCATACACAGAGACACACACACATACAAATTCAGTTCTAAATGGCTTCATTGGTCAACTATCTTGAACTCTGCAGAAAAAGGGAATATGAATCTTTTACAAACTTTTCAGAAAAGAACTAAATTGTATTGTAAAACCCGAATAACCTGAATATTAAAATCTGGCAAAAACATTAAAAAATAAAATTCCATACCAATATTCCTCATGGTCATGAATGTAAAAATTCTTAACAAATATTAGCAAACTGGTTTCAGAAATCAATAAAAAGAGATAATGTATTGTGATCCTAAGAATGTAAACTTGATATAGTATTTTAAAACCAGTCAATACAATTCACAATCATAACAGAATAAAGGAGAAAACATGATCTTTTTGACAGATATATAAATAACATTTGATAAAGGACAAAAATCCATTCATGAAATAAGCTCTCAACAATCTAGAAATAAAAGGGAACTTCCTCTGTGTAATAAAGAACACTCTAAAATAATCTATATTTACCATTCTACTTAAGGATGCAGTATCAAATATTTTCTGCCTAAGATTGCAAACAAGCAAGGATGCCGACTCTTACCTTAAATTCAACATTTTACTGGAGGTTCTAGCCATCATAAAAAAGGAAGAAAAAAAAATGTGTGAATATGGAAAATGCAAAAGTTAAACTACTTCTATTTGCAGATGAATAAATGCTTATGTTGAAAGCTTCTTGGCTTCTGTAAAACAATCATGAGAAAGAGTAAATTTAGCAAGTTCTTATGATGCAAGATTTCTATAAAACAAAACCTAAATTGTATTTTTATATACTAGCAGCAAATAATGGGAAAATAGACCAAAGCATTGACTCCTTTCACAATAGCACACTTGTCCTATTTCATTGTTCTTGAGTTTATTATCTCCCCAGATGTGTTAAGCCACTGAGGTAGTGCCTCTGAAATACCTCAGTGGGTTTCCTGCCTTTCTAAGCCTCCCAACCTAGTTTAACACCAATGAGTGTTTTTTAAGAGTAACCTGTTACCCCATTCCGGGGGCTTTTTGTACTCCAGTTGTCATCCATGATAGAAACCTTGTCAGTCAACAAATGGGTAAAACAACTCTAATATCCTATTTTAGCATCTGCTTTCACAGACCATTCTGGGAACAGAGTTAAGTCAATGTTCCATGGGGAAAAAAAAACTTAGGTGGTATTAGCTGGCAGGTGGTTTACCAGGAAGTGTGCTCAGGAATAACATCTGGGAACAGGAAGCCTGATTCGGCAGAGGAAGAAGTTGAATTGTGATGCAGTTACAACAGGGCCCTCAGTGGATCCCACAGGGTGCTCTGAAGAGTGGATGGCCTTTCAGCAACATCTTAAACTGTGGCATGGGACCGTACGCCCTTGAATTAACCAGTTACTACCAGCAAGTTGACACTGAAGAAGGGAGGTCACCTTGTACAAAGCAATTATCATTCAGAGAAATTATCAGGAAGATATAAAACAAGCAACTGTCTATAGCCGCCACTTCTGGAGGCTGTGGAAATGTGTGTGTTTCTCCTGAAAGGGGTAGCAAGATGGCAGATCACAGAGCCCACTACCACTGGTCAGGAAGCTGCTGTCGTAACTCCATCCAGAGTTGATGAGGTTAAGGAAGCGTCAGAGAACATGGGGAGAAAGAGGAGAAGTTGATAGTTGAGAGATAAGACTGACATGGCTTACTAACAAATAAATACAGCAGATGAGACAACAATGAGGCTGTTTTTCCTACTGAAGTTTCAGCTATCTTAGAGTCTCACTGGAATAGTTAACAATGTACATTTTTCTTCCGGAAATGGAGATACTACTAACCAGAGGAAGTCATATACTTGAAATCGTACACTGTGTAGTTGCTTCTTTTCCCCTAGACTTCTTTTACTTAGCAATATGCACATAAGATTCCTCCACGTCTTTTCATGATATGATAGCTCTTTTCTATTGAATAATATTCCATTGTCTGGATATACCACAATTTATTTGCCCATTCCCCTATTGAAAGACATCTTGATGGCTTCCAGATTTTGTGTTTTATGGATACAACTGCTATAAACATCTATGTGCAATTTTTATGCAGACGTAAGTTTTCAACTCCTTTGGGTAAATACCGGGGAGAATGACTACTGGATGTATGGTAAGGGTGTTCAGTTTCATAAGAAACTGCCAGACTGTCTTCCAAAGTGACTGCACTATTCTGCCTCCCCACCAACAATGAATCAGAGTTTCTGTTGCTCCACCTCCTCGCTAGCATTTGGTGTAGTTCTGGATGTTGGTCATCCTAATAGATCTGTAGTGATATTTCATTGTTTCCTTCATAACACATATGGAGAGCATCTTTTCATGTATTTATTTGCCATCTGTATATTTTCTTTGGTAGGTTGTCTTAACATTTCAAGTCCACTTTTTATATTATACTTTTTTTTTTTTCATGTTGTTCAATTTTAGGATTTCTTTGTATACTATTTTACAGAAACATTTTATCAGATTTGTGTTTTACAAATATTTTCTCCCTGCCGGCAGTTTGTATTTGCATTCTAACAGTGTCTTATGCAGAGCAGAAATTTTAAATATTAATTGTAATCCAATTTGCTGATGTTTTTCTTTCATGGGTTATGCTTCTGGTGTTGTACCTAAAAGATCATCACCAAACCAAAAATGTAGACCTTTTCCTATGTTGTCTTCTAAAAGTTTCATAGTTTTGTGTTCTACATTTAGGCCTATGATGCACTTAAAGTTCATTTTTGGGAAGAGTATAAATCTATATCTAGGTTCATTGTGTGTGTGTGGATGTGGATTTCAGTTGTCCCAATACCATTTGCTGAAAGAAGTATTATTCCTCAACTGAATTTCCTTTTTCCCTTTGTGAAACATTACATATATTTGTGTGGGTCTATTTTTGGAGTCTCTTTTCTATTTCATTCAATTTTTCCCCCAGGGCTACACTGTCTTTATGACTGTAAACTACATAATCATTTTTGAAATAAGGTAGATCCCATGAGCACAGAGTAGAACCCCTTGGCACAATCTCCAGGTTGAGGAAGTCTCAAAAAAATATTAGTTAGACTTAAGGTATGAAGGGTGCTATAAAATGAGGGAGAAGCATGGTCAAAGGCAGAGAAACAACAAAAAAAGATAATACATACATACATAAATGGTGAGGAAGAAAGTCCATGTGGGTCATGAGATGTATACTTTGTGACGTTAAAAGACATTGTCTCTTTTAGGTTTGGGTGGGAACATATAGATCCTTCAGGAGACATCGGGTCACACTCATCCTCCTCCTTGGCTGTGCCCATCATCCAATACTGCCACCTGGCCTTGGGTACCACTAGCAAAACGTGCTAGGGAAGATGCTATCAGGAGAAGCTTGCCCTTTGTCTCTACTTGCCCAGCCCTGCTGACTGGCCCTGCCCAGCAGCACTAGATGGAGCTCTATGGAAACTCTTCTAGAGGTAGAGAAAGGACTGCAAGGGAGGAGTTAATAAGTTTGTAGGATTGAAATTTCTCAACTGGAACTGAGCGCTGTTCCCTGGGACACAGCCCTACAGATGGTGCCCACTGATGGATGGCCTATTTCTAGATCATTGACACCTTAGGTTTATATATAGAAACACCTAGACAGCTGGAATCACAAGAGTCGTGCTTAGGACATCATGTGCCAGAGGGGGCAAGGGCTCTGAAGTTCGCACAGAAGGCTCAGGGAGAAATTCCAGTTCTTCTGTGTAAAGCTGATCATACTTGGGCAACGTCTGTCACCCCTCTGAGACTCAGTTTTCTCATCTCTAAAGTGGTGAAGACATTGCCTCTTTCACAAGACTGTGCTAAAGACTAAATGAAGTAGAGGGACTTCTCCAGCGCTTTAGTGGTTAAGACTCTGCCCTTCCAGTGTAGAGGGGCACAGTTCAATCCCTAATCAGGGAACTAAGATCCCACACGTCATGCACTGCAGACCAATAAATGTTGCTAGAAAACTTGAATGCCTCTATGCAAAAATATAGCAACAACAACTGATCATACCTTGAACCATATACAAAGATTAACTCAAAATGGATCATAGACCTAATGTAAGGCCTAAAAATAATTTTTTAAAAAAGACTAAATGAGGTAGAGAATACAAATCTGAGACACCTGGTATACAGGAAATAATCAATACATTAGGCTCTGTGCAAGCATGAACTTGGGAGAGGGGGAAGAGATGAATGTACATGGTAATTGGCAATGCTAGAAAATGCTAATGCACTAATCTGACACCTCCACTGCTTTTTAAATCCTTAGGAAAAGGGTAAGCCATGAGAGAATAGGAGAGTGAAGATAATCAGAAAAGCATCTTATCCACTAAAGTTTAAAATCCTTGAAGCATCATTTTTTCCATATAATAGCACCTCTTACGACAATTCTAGAAGATATTAATAGTAACACTAATATTACAGCTGACACTTACATAGCCTTGATTGCCAAGCAATTTTCGAGATATTTCACATGCACACCTTCATTTATGCTTCACAACGACCCTGTCAGGCTGGTTCTATTATCTGTCTTATTATATATATAAGGTTACAAGGTCATGCATAGGATAAGTAATTTCACACTTTTATTCACTGGTACCCTGATCTTGGACTTGAAGCCCCCAGAAGTGTGAGAAATAATTTCTGTTGTTTAAGCCCCCAGTCTATAATTTTTTGATAGCAGCCTCAACTGACCAAAACACAGAGTAAGACAAATGCAAAAATAAGACAAACAGTGAGCAATGAAGCAATTCCCATATGAAAAATACACTCATTTTCTCCATATGTTCAGGGAGGTAGGGCATTAGTTTGAAGTCATATGGGTCATTTATTTACTTTTTAATATTATAGCAGAGTACTCCCTAGCGCTAAGAATTTTACATCCTGATCTTAGTTTTTTTAAAGAAAGTTGATATTTTATTCCCATTTGTTTTATATAGAACTATTTCTTATGGCACATTTCAATAACTTGCCTCCCATAAATTTTGAATCACTTTTGAAGCACAGTAAGAGAAATGTACAAATCTTAAAACTGCATGGAGAGCATATTATATATGTTCTGAAGAAGATAGCTAATTTAGATGCAGCTTCAGGTCACTAGACGGATACACAATAAGGCTTCCTCAGTAAATGGAAGGGCGGCACTTAAGCCTTTATCAGAAGTTAGCTCTTATTTTCTCAGCATGACCCATGCATGCTATTCCCGAAAAGTCTAAAGTCCAGGGCAGGAGCATTCATGCTCACTTCTTTTCAAACACATATTATTGTTTATTGTTTCTGAGGCTCCTAAAGTAAAAAAGAATGTGTTGAGTGTGTGTGACAGAATGGTCTCTGCCAACAAAGAATTTAAAGCCCAGCCAAGGAGCAAAATAATAGTAACATTTTATGTTTGCACAGTTCTGTATACAGAGCACTTTTATCCTAACTCTGCAGCACTTAATGGTCCTCTTAATGATACTCTCAGGATGCATGGAGTAGAAAGGCATGGGGAGGGATGGTGTTGGAACCTTGTTGGGGTCCTAATGTTTCACAATATGACAATTGCCTTGGGTGGTTACAGCAGGATTGGAATTCCAGGCAACATTTCAGTATTTGAAATCAGATGACTGACCCCAAAGAAGACTTGGAGAAGCCATGGGAAAAACAAACAAAAAAAATGAACAACAGAGTTAATGAGAACTAACATTTAATCATCATTTGCTAAGTGATAGAGGTATGCCATACCTATTTATTCCTGGTGAGAATTAGATAAATAGTAGTATTATTATTCCAGTTTTGCTGAAGAGGAAATTGAGGCTCTGTAGGCTAAATAATTAGTTCAAGATCACAGTGTGCCCAGTAGCTGGGACTTGAACCCAAGCCTCTAACTCCACATCTCCTGCTCTTAAGCACAAAGTTTCAGTGATGTCAACATCTTAGATCCTAGAGATAACAAGTCATACAAAAGTTCAGGAGAATCAGACAGTATATGTGCTGTGAATACAGAGATGAAGAAGATGCAGCTCTGCCCTTGAGAAACACAATGCTTCACAAATCGGCCAAGAAACCTTGTAAGTGTGGTGAAATTGTACTGTGTGCCAGGACTGCGTAGCCACAGGGCCAGTAGGGCAGCCCAGAAGGAGAATGGAGAAGAGCTTTTCTGAAGAACGTATAAGGAGCTGCCTCATCCTTAAGCTTCCCAGAACTTCTCCATAAGGTCTAGATCAGATGTAACCCAACTGCCCAGCACAATTCATCCCACTTTCTGTATGTCAGTCTTCTTGAATATTTGATGCTATTGACACAGAGGGCATTTTCTCATGGAGAAAGGCAAGACTCAAACAGCAAAGTGCAACAAATAGAGTCACAAAGGAATGAAGATAAAGTACTCTGAGAGGGAAAAATGAGTAAGTATTGATTTTATGTTTGGCGTAGTAGAGGTGTCTTCCCAAAGGAGGCAAAATTTAAGTGGGATCTTGAAGAATGAGCTGAAATTTGCCAGCAGTAAGAAAATGCTGTTCAAAACATGGATCAGCCTATGCAGAGATTTCCAAATCAAATGACTAAATGAATCTTTTGGAGAACGGGTAACAAAAGAAAACCTTAATTCATAACCTTGAGATTCTGATTCAAGTGATCTGGAGTTTGTTTGGGAGCTTGTGTTTGTACTAAGTCACCCAGAACTCTTCATGAACTCATTGGCAAGCTGTTTTAGAGTGATGCCCTATATACACACATTTGTTTGTGAAAGGCCAGAATGTGTCAAAGAAAAGGTAAGCATTTCCATGAAGCTTTTGAGGGGGTTGACTGAAAAGAAGAGGTGAGAGATGTGGCAGAAAACATAGGTAGGAACTGGAGTGTGGGGAATCTGACTCATAGGCACCGGGGGGCATGTACAGTTGTCAGGCAGGGGAGCCCCCTTATCAAGTGGCATTTTTAGCAAGACACTTAACGGCAAAGGGAACATACAAGAAGGTATTGTAATAGTCTCATGAGTTCAGTTCAGTCGCTCAGTTCTGTCCAACTCTTTGTGACCCTATGGACTGCGGCATGCCAGGTTTCCCTGTCTGTCACCAACTCCCAGAGTTTCCCCAAACTCATGTCCATTGAATCGGTGATGCCATTCAACTATCTCATCCTCTGTTGACCCCTTCTCCGTCTGCCCTCAATCTTTCCCAGCATCAGGGTCTTTTCCATTGAGTCAGCTCTTCACATCAGGTGGCCAAAGTACTGGAGTTTCAGCTTTAACATCAGTCCTTCCAATGAACATTCAGGACTGATCTCCTCTAGGATGGACTGGTTGGATCTCCTTGCAGTCTAAGGGAATCTCAAGAGCCTTCTCTAACAACACAGTTCAAAAACATCTATTCTGCACTCAGCTTTCTTTATAGTTCAACTCTGACATCTATACATGACTACTGGAAAAACCATAGCCTTGACTAGAAGGATGTTTGTTGGCAAAGTAAAGTCTCTGCTTTTTAATATGCTGTCTAGGTTGGTCATAACTTTCCTTCCAAGGAGTAAGTGTCTTTTAATTTCATGGCTAGGATGGCCTTACTGAAGGGAGTGAGCATGGAGAGAAAGGCCAAGGACTGGAAGACAGTTCTAAGATGAAAAGGCCAAGGCTGCCATCAATCATTGGTTTTGCTTTTCTTTGGTGGTATATATGACATTCATTCTTTGTCATTACTTGAGACTTGTTATGAAAACTATTGAAAAAAAAATTTTTTTTTCCCATCTCACTTCCTTAACAGTCAAGAAAATCAAAGAAAAACTGACATTTTTTGGTGGGAAGATAAAATGTTTTCATCTAAAATCAGGCTACACAATTCTTCAGACAATGTCATACTTTATATGGACATCAGTTTGTTTCCGGACTTGAAGGAGAATCAGATAAACCCTAGGAAACAAAATGTTCCATATGTTTAAGACTGAAGGAGGCAAGTAGAGAAATTGGTAGCATTTTGTGACAAATTCTAGACACTTGTCCCCAAGTATTTTATACTTTAGCATATTTCTTTCATCCACCCACCTGATGGCATCACTTTGGGGTCTACATTCAAAACAATGGAGGGGAGATTTTTGAAGATGAATTTTAATAAATACCAAAATGTAGGCTTGTGTGGAAAAAATGAAGGGAGTGGGAAAATTCATTTAATATGCTTCAGATGAAAATATAATTTTATAGATACCTATAAAAATATTCATATCTTTTAAGCAGTAATTTCCCTACTGAGCATTTATCCTAAGAACATAATTTTGAAAGAGAAAAAAACTTATGAAAGCAAAAGCTTTGGAGCAGCATTATCTATTTAGCAAAAATCAAGACAAAAACAAACAAAAAAAAGATAAATCCCTAACTATTCCAAGCACAATAGGATGGTTAAATAGGTTATGCTAAATAATTGATAGAATAATGAATTTTTTTTTTACCAGAGTTATAACTGATCAAAAAAGGGTGATTTTGTTCTTTAGAAATTTCATAATAGTAGTTAGTAAATATAGCCCTCTGCCTGTTTTGCAAATAAAGTGTTATTGAAACATAACCATGCCTTTTCGGGTACAGATTTCAAGCTACAGTGGTAGATGAGCAGCTGCACAAGGACCAGAAGGGCTAAGAAACTTAAAATCTTCAACTTCTGGATCTTTACAGAAAAAAAGTTTGCTGACTTGTGCTTTACACTATAGGCACATTTCTTAGATGTGTATACTATGAGTTCTCACAACAAAGCGTGGACTCTACGAGCATGACAGATGTGACAGACACAAGTGTGCATGTTGGCTCCGCCACTTTCTATTGTATGACGCTGCAGGTAGAGCTTACTCTCAGAGCCTCAGCTTTTTCATCTGGGACGTGAGGATCACTCCATCCTTAGAGTGTTTCTAAGGGTATTTGAGATCGTGTTTGTAGCACACATAACTTGATGGTGCAGACATGGTCATGTTACAGTCCTGGGTACCACCAGGACTCTCCGAGGGTCAGACACACAGAGTTCAAATCCCCACGCAACTCTGTGACCTTGGGGGGGAGTTACTTATCTCCGTAAGCCTCAATCCTCAATCTACTCATTATGTAAAATGAAAATGATGATGAGATTCTATCAGCGGTTCACCCCATACATGAGAAACCAACATGAGAAAATATCTGTAAAATATTTAGCATAGTATCTGGTACCTATGTCCATGCTCTTCAACAGGTACCTAATATGCTGCTCCCTCTCAACATCCCATTTCTATTCCATCATGCAAACATGATACTGACACCCTTTTGCTTCAGTTCACGTGTCCCAATTACCTTCTCATTTCAACCCCCAAGAAAGGTAATGCCAAAGAATGCTCAAACTACCGCACAATTGCACTCATCTCACACCCTAGTAAAGTAACGCTCTAAATTCTCCAAGCCAGGCTTCAGCAATACATGAACTGTGAACCTCCAGGTGTTCAAGCTGGTTTTAGAAAACGCAGAGGAACCAGAGATCAAATTGCCGAAATCCTCTGGATCATGGAAAGAGCAAGAGAGTTGCAGAAAAACATCTATTTCTGCTTTATTGACTATGCCGAAGCCTTTGACTGTGTGGATCACAATCAACTGTGGAAAATTCTGAAAGAGATGGGAATACTAGACCACCTGATCTGCCTCTTGAGAAACCTGTATGCAGGTCAGGAAGCAACAGTTAGAACTGGACATGGAACAACAGACTGGTTCCACATAGGAAAAGGAGTACGTCAAGGCTGTATATTGTCATCCTGCTTATTTAACTTATATGCAGAGTACATCATGAGAAACACTGGGCTGGAGGAAGCATAAGCTGGAATCAAGATTGCTGGGAGAAATATCAATAACCTCAGATATGCAGATGACACCACCCTTATGGCAGAAAGTGAAGAAGAAATACAGAGCCTCTTGATGAAAGTGAAAGAGAAGAGTGGAAAAGTTGGCTTAAAGCTCAACATTCAGAAAACTAAGATCATGGCATCCGGTCCCATCACTTTATGGCAAATAGATGGGGAAACAGTGGCTGACTTTATTTTTCTGGGCTCCAAAATCACTGCAGATGGTGATTGCAGCCATGAAATTAAAAGACACTTACTTCTTGGAAGAAAGTTATCACCAACCTAGACAGCACATTAAAAAGCAGAGACATTACTTTGTGAACAAAGGTCTGTCTAATCAAGGCTATGGTTTTTCTAGCAGTCATGTATGGATGTGAGAGTTGGAATATAAAGAAAGCTGAGCACCGAAGAATTGATGCTTTTGAACTGTGGTGTTGGAGAAGACTCTTGAGAGTCCCTTGGACTGCAAGGAGATCCAACCAGTCCATCCTAAAGGAGATCAGTCCTGGATGTTCATTGGAGGGACTGATGTTGAGGCTGAAACTCCAATATTCTGGCCACCTGATGCAGAGAGCTGACTCATTTGAAAAAACCCTGATGCTAGGAAAGATTGAGGGCAGGAGGAGAAGGGGACAACAGAGCATGAGATGGTTGGATGGCATCACTGACACGATGGACATGGATTTGGGTGGACTCCAGGAGTTGGTGATGGACAGGGAGGTCTGGCATGCTGCGGTTCTTTGCTGGGGTCGCAAAGAGTCAGACATGACTGAGAGACTGATCTGAACTGAATTACCTTCTCAGTGAAGTCTGGACTCCTTAACTTCACAAGGCCCCTGAAGACTGGTTCCTGCTACCCTCTACAGGTTTATCATCCCACGTCTCCATCTTGCCTCCTCCCTCCTGTCCCACAGCTACAATATTTAGCATAGTTCAGTGGGCCTGCCTTATTGCAAGGGGTTCTGCATCCTTGGATTTAACCAACCATGATAGAACATAATCAGAAAGAAAAATCTAGAAAGTTTCAAAAAAGCAAAACTTGAATCTGCCACACAGGAACTATTTACATAGCATTTACATTGTATTAAGTATTATAAACAATCTTGGGATGATTTAAAGTAATAGGAGTATATGTGTGGTTTATATACAAATTCCATAACATGTTATGTAAGGGACTTGAGCATGTTTGGTATCCACTGAAGTCCTGGAACCAACGCCCTGTGTACAATCAAGGGGCTACTGTACCTAAATAATAGCCCAGTAATAGCTATTTTGATTTTTTTAAGTTAATGAATATTGAGTAGGTTTTGAATGGAGACATATGACTATATTACTTAAAAATACAAAACAACCTAACACTGACAGTATGTGGTATCTGCTATGGTAAGAGCTATATAAAACTCACTCACGGAGCCCTTAAACCAGTCTACAAGGTGAGAATACCTATAAGCTTCATTCTGTAGTTGAGAAAACTAAAGCACAAAGATGTTGAATAATTCATTCAAAGTCACCTAGGTGGCAAGTAACAAACCTAAGATTTAAATTCAAGCAACTAGGTGCAGAATCTGCTCTCTTTAACACACTGTTAAATTTCCCCTTACAACATAAATAGAACTGAAATTAGAGTTGACAGAATAATTTAAAAGACTGGTAATGCAAAGCCTGGTTGAAGATGCAGAGCAACTGAAACCTTCATATATTTCTGGTAGGAGTGTAAATTGGTACAACCACTTTGAAACACTTCTTCATCAGCATCTCTTAAAGTACATGCTTTATCCTATGACTCAGCAATTCCCAAGAGATACGAATGCACGTGAACGTGAAAGTCACTCAGTCATGTCCCGCTTTTTGTGATTATACAGTCTATGGAATTCTCCAGGCCAGAATACTGAAGTGGGGAGCCATTCCCTTCTCCAGGGGATCTTACCACCCCAGGGATCAAACCCAGGTCTCCCATGTTGCAAGCAGATGCTTTACCAGCTGAGCCACCAGGGGAGCCAAAGAATGCATAGGTCACTTAAAACAATGGTTCCTAACCTTAGTGGGACTAGACATGAGTTTTGTGGAAACAATTTTTCAATGGACTGGGTGGTGCTGAGGGTGCTTTGGGGATGATACAAGCACATTCCATTTATTGTGCACTGTATTTCTATTATTATCACATCAGCTCCACCTCAGATCATCAGGCATTAGCTCCCAGAGGTTGGGGAGATTTGACCTAAAGGACATGAACAAAAATATTTACAGCAGCTTTCTTTAATAATATTCCCCAAATGGGAACAATCCAGATAGGTGAAAGAATACATTAGAATAAATCTAATGTATTTATACAACCACATAGTATTACACAATAGTAAAATTGAAAAAACAAGTGCTACACAAAAGAATGAGTTACTTTTCCAAACATATTAATGAGCAAAGTAAGCCAGACGCAAAGAGTGCATTCTATACAATCCCACTTATATACATTTTAGGAACAGACAAAATTAATCCATCTGAAAAGAATTACCTGGATGTATGTGTTAGGGAGAGGGTAAAATGTTTGATTAGGAAGGGGCCTGAGAGCTAAAGACTCCTTCAGTCCTGGAAATCTTCTTCTTCAGCTAAGTAGTTACATGGGGCCTCCCTGGTGGCTCAGCTGGTACAGAATCTGCCTGCCAATGCAGGAGATGCAAGAGACACGGGTTTGTCCCTGGGTCCAGAAGATCCCCTGGAGAAGGAAATGGCAACCCACTCCAGTATTCTTGCCTGGAGAATCAATTCCATGGGCAGAGGAAGGGCAGGCTACAGTCCGTGGGGTCACAAAAAAGACACAATTGAGCACCGAAGAATTGATGCTTTTGAACTGTGGTGCTGGAGAAGACTCTTGAGAGTCCCTTGGACTGCAAGGAGATCAAACCAGTCCATCCTAAAGGAGATCAGTCCTGGGTGTTCATTGGAAGGACTGATGTTGAAGCTCCCATAGTTTCGCCACCTAATGCAAAGAACCGACTCATATGAAAAGACCCTGATGCTAGGAGAGATTGAAGGTGGGAGGAGAAGGGGAAGACAGAGGATGAGATGGTTGGATGGCATCAACAACTCAATGGACGTGAGTTTGAGTAAACTCTGGGAGTTGGTAATGGACAGGGAGGCCTGGCGTGCTGCAGTCCACGGGATCACAAAGAGTTGGACACAACTGAACGACTGAACTGAATTGAAGTTCCGGTTATATTTCTGCTATTACATAGGTATATGACCTTGGGCTAATTATTTCGTTGCTTTAACTTTAGTCTCTTGATCTGAACAATAAATCAGTGCACTATTAGGTCTCTTCAAAATACTGTGGGTTTGTATCCACCACTGCTGCTGCTGCTGAGTCACTTTAGTCGTGTCCGACTCTGTGTGACCCCATAGACGGCAGCCCAGCAGGCTCTGCCGTCCCTGGGATTCTCCAGGCAAGAACACTGGAGTGAGTTGCCATTTCCTTCTCCAATGCATTAAAGTGAAAAGTGAAAGGGAAGTCGCTCAGTTGTGTCCGACCCTTCGCGATCCCATGGACAGCAGCCTACCAGGCTCCTCCATCCACGGGATTCTCTAGGCTTTAGCTCTAAAAGTCTAACCATTCTTATTTCCTGCCATAGTACAAAAAGAACCACATTAAAACTAGAGACAGTTTTATTTGAACTAGAAATCTGTTGGAAATTCAAACCACTCAATCTATTCTTTTGCATAATAATATTATTTAAAAATACCCACTCTCACAGAGAATGATTTATGAAAGGTCTGAGATGTATAACCAAGGCCAGATTTTTAAAATACAGCATCATTGAAGTGAATAATGTGCAAAGTGACCTGAGAATGTTTGGGACAGAAAAGATGTAAATATTTTAAATAGTTGAGTAAATGAACATTTTAATAGAAAATAGTGATTTTCTTCTATAATATGAAAGAAAAAGAGAGCTTTGAGTTTATGTTGACTTACAGTTTCACGAAATGGTTTTCAGAAAGTTCTCATATCTGTGCTTTGCTATAGAATTTTGAAGGTGACAGTTACTCAGTTTGAGCAGATTGATCTCCTGTATTTCCTAGTGGAAAATTCTTATTTTCTCTGTAAAGTCTTGGGTCTGGGACCTATCTACCTGAATTCATACTATTGGAATGAAAACTCAGGATTCCAGAGGTTAAAAAAAAAATTCAACCCTTTGCTATTTAGTAGAGCCATAAATGATAGTTTTCCATCTCAGCCAGTTCAATATTTAAATAATAGTAAAAACTGGCCTTTCTTTGTTTCAGTTCAATTTAGTAATTGATTGAACTGCTACATTTATAATATAATTTGTAAATATAACTGCTATATTTACAGGACAAAGGTTTCTAATTGTAAGAACATACTTCTATTAGGACTGAAATGATAATAAGACAAAGTAAATGTATCAAAAGCATTAGGTTGATATCTCATAAATACCATAAAGGAGCAGAATTTAATATAGTCTTCGAAAGTCACAGAAAACTTCTTGGAAGAAGTGACTCATGAGTAGAGTTTCTATTGTAAGTAGGAGTTATCCTCTGTAGAAGGAAATGGCAACCCACTCCAGTACTCTTGCCTGGAGAATTCCATGGATAGAGCAGCCTGGTGGGCTATGGTCCATGGGATTGCAAAGTTGGACACAACTGAACAACTAACACACACACATCCAGGCGAAGTATGAAAGGACAATCATAAAATATGTCATGGAAAAGAACTATACTAGACATGATATGATGATAAGTCACTCAGTCATGTCTGACTCTTTGCGACCCCATGGACTGTAGCCTACAAGGCTCCTCTGTCCATGGAATTTTCCAGGCAAGAGTACTGGAGTGAGTTGCCATTTCCTTCTCCAGGGGATCTTCCTGACCCAGGGCTCAAACCCAGGTCTCCTGCATTGCAGGCAGACGCTTTACCATCTGAGCCACCAGGGAATTCAAATATCTGAATTATGTAATTGAAAAGAAATACTTGACATAGCTGCCTTGGTGCTTTCCAAGTGCCATCAATCCTCCTATTTGGGAAACTTGTGTATCTTTCAGTCCAGCCTCCTTAACTCTGGTCTGTGCTCAACTGAAACTTGTTTCAAAGATTTTCCAGGTCATTAATGTATTTTCCCTGGGTTGGGAAGATCCCTTGGAGGAGGGCATGGCAACCTACTCCAGTATTCTTGCCTGGAGAATCCCATGGACAGAGGAGCTTGGTGGGCTACTGTCCAAAGGGTTGCAAAGAGTTGGACACAACTGAAATAACTTTGCACACAATGTATTTTTATGCATAAACCACAGGGAAGGTCATTACAAGAAAGTGAACAAAAGTGATGTAAATACCAAGTGTTCATGGATTCACTTCATCCAGTTCTGCTTTCTTATTGAGGAAAGGGGGCCAGACCTTTGTTGTCACACTCACCATTTAATGTGACTTTTAACTTTGAGGAAGGTCTTCCCTGGTGGCTCAGGATGGTAAAGGACTTGCCTGTAATGCAGGAGACCACGGTTTGATCCCTGGGTGAGGAAGATCCCCGGGGGAAGAGAATGGCAACCCACTCCAGTATTCTCACCTGGAGTACATGGACAGAGGAGCCTGGCAGGCTAGTCTCTGGGGTCACAAAGAGTCAGACAAAACTAATCAACTAATCATTCACTTCACTTACTTAACTTTGAGTAAAGCAGCTTCCTAAGGCAATTCTCAGACTCAACTGTGAGTCACCAGTGATAAACACATTGGACAGATGGAGGAAGAAGCACCTCAGCCTCGAGAGGGAATCTGGTTGGTGAACCACAGTATCCACTATAGCTATCATATTACTTCACCTTATTAATCTACTTAAGGGTAGAAATAGCTAATCGTAATAATGTTTCAACCCTTGCTGAAATTATTTATTAAATCCGTTCTAGGACTGAAGCTAACAATATATCACAAGACACTAAAGTTATTCCTCTGATACTTAGAGCAAAAGTCATGTATCTATCCTTCCTGCATCATCAAGGAGACAGTCTAGTGAGGGACAGAAGAGAACTAATAAGCCCCTATAACACACAGGAACATCAGACAAATGTAAGTCAATGGATCACTTTATTTTATATTGTAAGTAGCCTCTGATGTAGGGATTCTATCAAGGTAGGAAATGTATAATTACATCAGGAGATTTCCAACACCCCTTGACTTTCATCACCTCCTGGCTCTCCTACTCTGAAAAGCTCCCCTCTAGCTACATTGCAAAGTATTTTCATGCCTTATCTAATTTAATCCCCATAACAAACTTATGAGTTCAGTATTCCCATCCTCATTTTACAGATTAGAAAATTAACGCTCAGACAGCTTAAGTCTCTTATCCCAATATACCAGATAACAGAACTGGGACTTTTACACAGGTATGTCTGGCCCCAAAGCCATACAAAACCTTTACTTTCTAGTAAACTGCTCCTGGAAGCTTCAAATTAAAATGTACCTCTAAGGAGAAAAACAATCATGAATTCACTATTGAGGAAAAGAATTTTCTAGAAATTTCTTAGACTGGAAAGAACTAATTATAAAGACAATTCGTCTAAAATCTAAGCACTTTGGAAGTGCTATCATTGTTCTCCAGAGAGCCATTTAGTGCCAGAAGAAATTCCAGGTGTTTCACTTTACTAAAATAGTAGATTGCCAGTAAATAAACACATACATATGTACATACACATACACACACACACACACACACCCCCACCAAGATGAATTCGATCTTCAGACAATTCACTGAAGAATAACAGCGATAAAATCCTAAAACTCAATGGAATTAAAAATAACACTTCATTTCTTGAATTCTAGTAAAGTCCTTAAACTGGCCAGAAGGCATCAAAATTAGGCATAAATGGGGGTGATGACTTCTCAATCATGAAATGTCTACTACTAAGGAAAAATCTGAGACTCTAGGGGAAATTATATAAATGCTGTCAACAATTATTGGTCAGTGATACACAGAATTCAAGATGCACATTGGAGGGCAAGAGTAGGAAAGATGTCTTTGGCTTATAGTCACAGTATCCTCTAGTGAAACCGAAGCTGATATGTAGAACCATTGGGGTTTGCTTATAAACTGAGGAGGGAATGTTTAGATTACCTGACCACATTTGGTCTCTCTTTTTATATGGATATACAGTTTATGTGGATGAGAACTCTTGGTGCATTTAATTGGTAGAATATTACCTTGTCAGGGAAGTTGATGGTTAGGTATAAAGGAAATAATACAATCTTTGAAATCTGATCTTTGGGATGTTATTTAGCTTTTCTTAGTTTGAGCTTCCCTGTCAGTGAAGGGGGATGAGGAGTGGAGGTCATTTACTTCACTGTAATGCAGGGAGAAATAAGTGAAATTATGCATGAGTCACAGTAAATGCTCTATTTTGCTTCTTCTTTCCCTTTTCCATGATGAAATTGTGCTTAGGATTTGTTAAAATAGTAAGAGATCATAT
Source organism: Bison bison bison (assembly GCF_000754665.1). Classification (NCBI taxonomy): domain Eukaryota; kingdom Metazoa; phylum Chordata; class Mammalia; order Artiodactyla; family Bovidae; genus Bison; species Bison bison. The sequence continues at coordinate 2,406,180 of NW_011494771.1, forward strand.
GTGAATGAATTTATTATATATGTTAGGTAGGAAAAAGCAGTAAGTGAATATTCAAACAATACATTTAATCTTTCAGAGTCATGTTTTAAAATAACTTTCTTCAGAATATTGAGAAAAAAATAATAGTTAAGTCTGTATCATTTTTACAAGGTTGTGGTTAATAGAGGAATTAAATTTCATTGGTGAAGATAAAAAATGTATACAAAGTGACTAGTGCAGAGCCAGAGGTGAAAGAGGTGCTCAGTAAATAGTAAGTTTTATTATATGTATAAATATGCTCAATTTTCTCTAAATTAATGGCCTCTGTGTGTTTGAAATACCCAGGATACTCATTCCTAGCTACTTCTTATTGGACCCAAACCACTCCTAGCTCCTGGATTCCTGGAACTTTTGGTTCCCCATCTTTATTACTAGTTCCTCTCTATGCCTCTTTGATCCATAATTTAGTTTTATTATTATTACCTGGACATTGAACTCAGTCATCCCTTCTGAGCATAATTCCTGGCTTCTGCCGTCATCTCACAACCAATATGTGTTCATACAAGACAACACACACCAGGATATTGTATTGTTTCAAGGTCATACCTGACCTGGTCAGCCCTCAGCTAGCCACTCACTCAGCTCACAAGATATATTTGACCTCAGAAGTTTCTTTGAAGAGAGCAGGATATCTTACTATAATACAAATAGAGGAGTGATGATCTGCCAAGCACTCCTTGGTGCTTGGCAGAGTGTGAGTATATTATCAATGTGGTAGATTGTATTATTTCTCCCAGTTCTTATCCCCTCCCTATGGTAAAAAAAATACATCCATCAATACATCCACAATACATGTGATTTTGTAGCACTTCCCACCAGAGCTGGTAAAAATGTATTTGCCCATTCCATTGATGCTGGGCTTGGACCACAGACCTGCTTTGGTTGGTGAGAAGTTAGCAATTACGTATGATGTGGGAAGATGCTTTAAATGAATACCGTGATTAGACCAGACATCTTGTCCTTCTGCCTCCACACCTGAATGAACACCCTGGGAGCTGTTGGCTAAAAAGAATGAGGAGGCAACATGACTCACAGCTTGTTTCATAGTCAAGGCTTTACAACGTGAACAAAATGGCCTAAGACGGTCTTCTGTACCGTTTTAGAAAGTCTTTCCTTATCCAAATGCTTTCTGTTTTTAGATATAAAACAAGTGCTCCATTTAGAAACAGTAAATTTTTAAAAAGAAAAATGACATATAATTACAGATCACTTCTGAATATTTACAATGTGCTTGGCATGCATTATTTGAATCTTTACAGCCAATCTTTTGCTAATACTATAATTATCTCCATTTTTTACAGATAAAGAACCTTAGTCCTAGAAGGATTTATTAATCTGTCCAAGGTCACAAAAGTGATGGACCTATATTTGAAAACAAGATGACTTTAGAACTGTTTAAGCACTGTACTTAAGACTTCATTTCCATTACCTGTGAAAGAGGGAAAAGTGTAGGTAGTCTAACAAAATCTGAGTTCAAAGGGAATATATGCAACCAGCTAGGCTAAGTGTATCATTGTCATCAAGAAAGCTGCAAGTAGGAAATCAAAGTGGTAGACATGGTATCTCCAAATAATGAACCAATCCCCTGGTAAAAGAGTCAAGTGTAAACACCAACAAACTCCAGAAGCTGTGCCACCAGTTCATGCCAATGTTAATTACATAAGAATTTTTGTGCTTGCTTTCTTTCTGTCCAAGCCTCTCTCCAGTCCTAGAGAGTCAGAATCCCAGATTCACAAAAAGCAACATACAAAAACAGAGATCAAATTAACCATGTGGCCTCCAGAAAGCTAGACTGCAGCAGGCCTGCAGGGATGAGAAAGGGGAAGGCTATAACTTTGATTGATATTTACATCTTTTAGTATTCAGTGGGTAAAACAATTAGTGATGGAGAAGTCCTTTATTACCAAAATAAATTTTATTGAGGTGCAGGGTAAGCACTACAGTTTTTTGATTATGTATCATAGATCTGAATATTAAACTTAATGGCCACATTAGACTATCAGTTTCTTCCTTTTTTGTCTTTTTGGCCATGCTGCACAGCTTGTGGGATCTTAGTTCTCTGACTAGGGATCAAACCTAGGCCACAGTAGAGAAAGCTCTGAGTCCTAACCACTGGACAGCCAGGGAATCCCCCAGACTGTAAGTTTACTGAAGGAAGTGGCTCTATGTTCTATCTGTCACATTCCTTTTCTTGTCAGGCCTCTTCATCCCCACATGACAATCTGCAAAAAGCGATTCCCTTGCTGGGTCAGTTGCATTTAATCCTCAGTACAGGGACTTCCCTGGTGGTCCATAGCTAAGACTCTGTGCTTCCAAAGCAGGGGTGCTGGGGTTCGATCCCTGGTCACAGGCTACAAAGAAGAACAAAGATTCCACGTGCTCAAACTAAGACCTAGTGCAGCCAAATGAATATTTATTTATTTTTAAAAAAAACTCTCAGTTCAGACTGGATCAGAGAAGCCAATCTATTGAATATATCTAGCCATATTTAAATAAAAATTACTTCTTCTTGAACTATATTGATTATTGATTACATACAGCAAACCTAGGTGATACGAACAAATAAAATAAGATACAGTCCTTGTCCTCAAGAAGTGCACATTCTTCTGGGAGAGAAATTTTAGTTGAAATTACAAGCCAGTATATTATACATCATCAAAGATATGGTCAAGATACTGAGAGAGTAGATTAAAAATTAATCAACACTGCAAAGCGGCTCAGTGAATGTTTACAGAAGAGATTTTTCTGAGCCAAGTTTTCCAGGTATGAATGGTTGTACCAGGCGGACAAGAGGAGCTTTTCAAAACAGAGAGGACAACATTTTCAAAGTATCAGATCAGATCAGATCAGTCGCTCAGTTGTGTCTGACTCTTTGCAATCCCATGAATCGCAACACGCCAGGCCTCCCTGTCCATTACCAACTCCAGAGTTCACTCAGACTCACGTCCATCGAGTCAGTGATGCCATCCAGCCATCTCACCCTCTGTCGTCCCCTTCTCCTCCTGCCCCCAATCCCTCCCAGCATCAGAGTCTTTTCCAATGAGTCAACTCTTCGCATGAAGTGGCCAAAGTACTGGAGTTTCAGCTTTAGCATCATTCCTTCCAAAGAAATCCCAGGGCTGATCTCCTTCACAATGGACTGGTTGGATCTCCTTGCAGTCCAAGGGACTCTCAAGAGTCTTCTCCAACACCACAGTTCAAAAGCATCAATTCTTCGGTGCTCAGCCTTCTTCACAGTGCAAATCTCACATCCATACATGACCACAGGAAAAACCATAGCCTTGACTAGATGAACCTTTTTTGGCAAAGTAATGTCTCTGCTTTTCAATATGCTATCTAGGTTGGTCAACTTTTCTTCCAAGGAGTAAGCGTCTTTTAATTTCATGGCTGCAGTCACCATCTGTAGTGATTTTGGAGCCCAGAAAAATAAAGTCTGACACTGTTTCCACTGTTTCCCCATCTATTTCCCATGAAGTGGTGGGACCGGATGCCATGATCTTTGTTTTCTGAAGTATAGATTTGTTAAAAATAATACAGGTGAAAATGTGATATATTTAAGGACTCACAAGGTTATGGCTGGATCATAGCATGTGTAAGAAAAGTGAAAACCATAGAGCTAGAAGGAAGGTGGATCCTCATTATGGTAGCCCCATATTGGCTGGAAAAAGACTACTTAATTGTTGATCTTCCTGTGTCAAGGAAGGCTGTTCACCACTCCCTCCAAGTACTGGAGAAAATCCAGAAAGGCACTATTTCCATCTCTCATCCATTGCAATCCATTATCAGGGGGAAGGGTTATTGCATCAGAATTGGACAGGAAAGTTGGGTTTGATCCTGTGATCATGAGGGTCTTGACTCATATTCCTTTGCCACGTGTTATTGGATTCTTTAAAAATCATGTTTAGAAGCAGAACAAGCAATTCGCTTTTCATCAGTCCAGATTTAGCAGTGGTGAAGTTAATGCTGTATTTGATTTGTAGCTGGGTCCTCAGGTCCATTTGTTAAATCAGTTGGAACCAGTAAGAGTGGAGAAACTGTTGGCAATACGTATCCTTTATCCCTTCACTTCTGTAATGCCGATAGATCTGAACTATGATTGTGAGCAAGATGGAGACTTGGAAAATGTTTTTAAAGGTGCCTAATCTGGTGAGATTTGCCAAGTCCACACAAGTAATGAGATAGCTTGTGAAGAATTACTATTTGAGTATTCACTTTTAATGATCCAGACTTTTGAAGGTGGAGATGAAGTGACATTCCTGACAGAAAGGACCAATAAGGAAAGTGGAAATGATAGGTGTTTTCAAGTAATGTGATGAGAAATAATGTCGCATTGCTGGAGAATTAGTGTAATGAGGAACTGGGAAATAAAGCTTCGAAAAGTAGATCTGTCTGGGGAAAGGAAAGCATAGAAAGCTCAGGGTTCATGTATTTGGGGTCCATAATAGGAAATCATTAGAAATAATAACTTAATAAGATTTGTCAGTATTTGAATAGCCCACCATATCAAATATCATGCTGAGATGTGTTTGAGTATTTGTGGGTTTTTTGTTTGTATTGCTAATGTTAAAATGAACAAGGTAAGGCTGATATTCACTGAAATTTGAACTTAGGCAAACCAAAATATATTTGTATGTGTACCTGTGTATGCATTTGTGTATGTGTGTTTGAGTATGCAATCAAAAATAGCAAGATATTTATACACATTCATTGTTTAAACATAGACATTCCTGCTAAAATATGTTATTTAAAAAAGTTATTTTCACTCTTATTTGCTCTTTAAAGAAAAGACAAATTTTACCAGACTTTGGGATTCTCCAAATTTGAGCTATTTTTTTTTTCAAATGCCTTGGGTTTGGCAGGTCTCAAAGCCAAAGTTTGCCAAGTCCTTTTCCCCTTAATTTTTAAACCCACATGTATTCTAAGGGAAAGTTAACGCATATGTTTTTTATTCGTTTACACTTAACTCATCAAAAGTTTTAAGAGCATTTGAAGCCCAACAAACCTTCAGAGTCTTTAATATTAAAACCTAGAAATTGTAATTAAATCTTGGAAACTCAAGATTGGCATTTATTCAGAAATTAAGACTCTACATCATAAGACTTGAGAATTACTGTCAAGTGGCCACCAAGTCAACTTCTTGGCAATAAGAACTGAACTTACACAGGCAGAAACCAAGCTATGCTCTCCTGCTGAGATTCTGATATCTGAGTGATTCGCCACAAGTGGCAATTCCCCCTTCATTGTCAGTATTGGAAGAAATGCATCTACGTATTTGTTTGTTTGATTTTTGTTAAAGAAGGTATGAATTTGGGGGTATAACTTTCCTTTTTGGGTTAAGGAAAAAGTCAAATTTCTTACAATTTTCATGACTGTGAATTGAGGACACTGTGCTAGATTAATGGTTCTCAATTTAGTACTTCTTGACTTAAAGTGTTCTTTGTAGTTAGTAAGGTGGAGGATCCAAAAGCTGTATTTCAATATTTTATAGGACATAGGGAAAGTAACGGGATCATTGTTTACTGTTTTAAAAAATATTGATGTCATCATGCATGTTTTGAATAATGTAAAAGGAAAAATAATACGTTAGTTTTAATAAATGGAGGTTGGTCATTACAGTTTTTTTTTTTTTTAATGGAACAATTCTGTATTGTGAGGTAAATAAAACTGTTCAATAGTGGTAACCACAAGATGCAAACCATTGGGATTTTTTAGGTCCTTTTCAGTTTTAAGGCTCATAACGGCCATATTCTAATATTCAGAATCTATTTAAATAGAAGGTTTAATATAACACACATACCAGTCCATTCTGAAGGAGATCAGCCCTCGGATTTCTTTGGAAGGAATGATGCTAAAGCTGAAACTCCAGTACTTTGGCCACCTCATGCGAAGAGTTGACTCATTGGAAAAGTCTCTGATGCTGGGAGGGATTGGGGGCAGGAGGAGAAGGGGACGACAGAGGATGAGATGGTTGGATGGCATCACTGACTCAATGGACGTGAGTCTGAGTGAACTCCGGGAGTTGGTGATGGACAGGGAGGCCTGGTGTGCTGCGATTCATGGGGTCGCAAAGAGTCGGACACGACTGAGTGACTGATCTGATCTGATCTGATGTGATAATTGAGGATTAATGCAACATATCTTCCTGAAGTTCATTCTATGGAAAACATAGAAAGTCAATTATATTAAAAAGTCCTTTAATCATCCACTATCAATTGATTTGGCAAGTTAATTGATGCTTTCTATCCTTTCTATAGAAGGCAATGGCACCCCACTCCAGTAGTCTTGCCTGGAGAATCCCATGGACAGAGGAGCCTGGTAGGCTGTGGTCCATGAGGTCGCTAAGAGTCAGACACAACTGAGAGACTTCACTTTGACTTTTCACTTTCATGCATTGGAGAAGGAAATGGCAACCCACTCCAGTATTCTTGCCTGGAGAATCCCAGGGATGGGAGAGCCTGGTGGGCTGCCGTCTGTGGGGTCGCACAGAGTCGGACATGACTGAAGTGACTTAGCAGCAGCAGCATCCTTTCTATAAGTTGTTGACTGATGTCATTGGCATTTCCGCATTCATAGCTATAAACTACTCTTGAAATTGAGCAGGATGGTATAGAGGCTCCTGGGCTTGGGAAGCCTTTCTAGTCAGGCTTTGTGACCTTCCCTGAGTTCCAAAGGGCAGATTTCAATTGTTAATCCAGGAAGAGGCGGGATGCAGATTCTAGGGATGAGCAGTCAAGAAACAACAGTACAGCCTTGGTGCAGAGTCTGGTTTGACCTCAAGGGACACCTGTAACAATACCTTTAAATCCTTTTATAGAAATAAAACTCAACAAACAGAAGATGTCAGTATTCTCCCTATCAGAAAAGACCACCTGAGGCGAGACTAGAGGAACCAGAGAAGCTCCTCAAGGTTACCTGAGACCATGTGGCGCTAGTGGTAAAGAAGTCGCCAGCCAATCCAGGAGACACAGGAGACATGGGTTCAGTTCCTAGGTTGGGAAGACCCCTTGGAGGATTTCCTCCAGTATTCTTGCCTGGAAAAATTTCATAGACAGAGGAGCCTGCCAGGCCACTGTCCGTGGGATCGCAAAGAGTCAGACATGACTGAGCACCCACACAACACAACATATTAAAAGAGTACAGGCCCTTCACACACCCTAAGCTTATCGGCAACCACATCCTTGAACTGATTGCTGTGAAACCCTTCATCAAATCCTCCTGGGTTGCGACACATAGTTTGTGAGGGCAAGAGTCTGCTGGGACCCCCTTTGCCTGGCAAAGCAGTAAAGCAATTCTTTTCTACTTTACCCAAAGCTCTGTCTCTGGTATTAGATTTGGCACCAGTGTACAGAGGCTGAGATTTAGCCACTGTTCTCTTCTGTGGCTACCCTGT
>NW_011494771.1:2413724-2472205 GCF_000754665.1 Bison bison bison
ACAACCCACTCCAGTGTTCTTGCCTGGAGAATCCCAGGGGCGGGAGAGCCTGGTGGGCTGACGTCTATGGGGTCACACAGAGTTGGACACGACTGAAGTTACTTAGCAGCAGCAGCTTCTTTAGGGGGAAACGGAGAAGGCAATGGCACCCCACTCCAGTACTCTTGCCTGGAAAATCCCATGGACAGAGGAGCATGGTGGGCTGCAGTCCATGGGGTCGCTAAGAGTCAGACACGACTGAGCGACTTCACTTTCCCTTTTCACTTTCATGCATTGGAGAAGGAAATGGAAACCCACTCCAGTGTTCTTGTCTGGAGAATCCCAGGGATGGGGGAGCCCGGTGGGCTACCATCTATGGGGTCACACAGAGTTGGACACGACTGAATGACTTAGCATAGCATAGCATAGGGGGAAAAACAAAAACATTTCCTAAATTGATCATAAAACATTTCTCTGCTGAAAGAAAGTTAAGCTATCCCCAAGAGAGGAGAGATGTGCCCTCATTCAGACGTCCCCCACTCCATGCTCCCACATGTCAATTACTAATAATGTTGGCAGGATCAGATTGCCCCACACCATACCAGAAAGGCATGGCTCATTTTTGGCTCAAGGCATATCCTCAATAAATGTGAAAATTGACCTGGCGGAGGAGCTGATGTCCTGGGGAGTCTATAGGGAAAGTCACCTTTTCCCTGGCCCCAGCAGAAAGAGACAGGGATTGTGGAAGGAGCTGGTATGAAAATGAAAGGCAGCTCAGTGGGTGGGCAGGATGGAAGAACTAAGACCTCAGTCACTTTAGAAGAACATCTTTTGCTGAATTGAGAACAGCCTCTGTGGGTGCTGGTTCTAACTTCTTTGATTGCTTGGCACAATTTGTCCCCAGTGATATGGATGCCAAACTTGAAGCTTGTTGTTATTATAGGAAATTGAGGGTCGGCTTTTATTGCATTGCTAGTTTCCAAGAAATAAATCCTTTTTCGGCAACTAAAGAAGAGTGCTTGAATCAGAGTCTGGTTTAGGGATATTTGGAGGGCACCCTGCCTGTTGGTTTGTATTTTCGTGCCTGTATTCTTACTGTCTACGCCTGTCCTTCTACATCATCACTGTACAGACTTACAAACTCGGTACACACATCCAGGACAAACTCAGTCTCTCTCTCTTTCATACCAAAGATTCTAAATGTACATTTCAGATCAACAAATACCCAGAGACAGATGTGCCCAATTTGACACACCTGCCCAGTCCCAAAGGGTGTAACAGTTGTGATATAAGGCATCATGCTTTTTCTTTGAAATCTGGGAGACTCCTTGAACAGCCAAACAAAGTCATCATTTCCTCAGCCTGTTTCCCTAGGGTGGCATGCCACTCTGGGCAACACAGAGTCCAGAGTATGAAAGCTGGACTCATTCTTGGCTCCAGATCAACTCTCATCCTTATACTGACCTGTCAAAATGGGACCTGGGACAACAATCCCTCAATCAACTGTCCACAGATTTCCTCCAACCTCCTGACTTATCTTGGATCCCACCTTCTTCAGGATGCACAAACCAAAAGAATCCTTTTCTGCCTGAGTCAAATTGGGCATAAAGGCAGAGCAGGTGGTACTGGTGAGTTAAGTAGTAACAGAACACAGGGTACAACTTGTTTTCAAAAATAAATGGCTCTTCTTGCAAGACACAATCCAAGAGGACTGACAGAAGTCAAAGTCAAATTCAGGGAAACTGTTTGATTAACAGTCAGCAAGATTACCATTCCCTTCAAACTAGATTGTAAAGAATTTAGAGCCTCTACCTTCCTATTTCTCCTGGTACTAAAACTGATATGTCTCATAGAAGAAAGCAAATAAGTAAGAATCAATCCCCACTTGTCAATATCACATTACTTTTCATACTTCTCATAGGTGATCTCACAAAATCCTCTCAATCAAAGATCAAAGAAGTCAGAGAATTCATATTCATTTTTCTGTTGAGAAGAGTAAGGGAACACAATTCATTGATTTTCCCAAGGCCAAAGAAATAGTAAGTGCTAGAGACAAGCCTCAATCCTATCATTTATTCATGTATTCATTCATGTACTTTATTTAAATACTTAAATAAATATGCTTTGTTTATTATGCTTTATGCCTAGAAAACTCTATAATGAATATCATCAGAACCTCTGCCTTCACTGAACTTACACTTTAGGAAGTGGAGACAGGCAATTAAACTATGACAATAAAGTACGATGAAAGGGGAACTGACTATGGAGGTGACACAAGGACATTAGCATCTTGTCATCGAGTCTGGGGTGGAAGAGGATGACATGGGAAAAGAAATGAGTTCTTGGAGATTGCAATGCCTAAACTGAGGTCAGGAAAGTCAGGAGGAATCATTGTGGGAGAAATTGGGAGGTGAGGAGTACAAACAGAAGAGGGGGAACAGTATTCCATCTCGGGGACAGTAGATATATGAAGACCCGAATTAAGTTAAATTATGACAGGTTGAAGGGCAAGCTTGTAGTGTGGGATGGATGGAGATAAGCATGGGGAAGGATGAGTGGTTGAGGATGTGGCATAAGAAGAAAGCTGCTGCTGCTGCTGCTGCTAAGATGCTTCAGTCGTGTCCAACTCTGTGTGACCCCATAGATGGCAGCCCACCAGGCTCCCCCATCCCTGGGATTCTCTAGGCAAGAACACTGGAGTGGGTGGCCATTTCCTTCTCCAGTGCATGAGAGTGAAAAGTCAAAGTGAAGTCGCTCGGTTGTGTCCGACTCTTAGCAACCCCATGGACTACAGCCTACCAGGTTCCTCTGTCCATGGGATTTTCCAGGCAAGAGTACTGGAGTGGGATGCCATTGCCTTCTCCAAGAAGAAAGCTAGGCCTGCAAATATGGAACCTCATTATCACCTTCAGTAAAGGAGCTTGAATTGTGCCTCAAGGATAATTGGGACCACTGAAGGTGGAGTGCAACAGCTTGGAAAATGGCTTGCTGAGGATTAAAATTAAAGGCTTCAAGTTCAGTTAGAACCTGTTGAAGTAGTCCAAGACTTGGAATTAGATAATGGGGATTTGAGAGAATTGGATAGATTCCAATGACCTCAAGAAGTTAGATCTGACAGGATTTGTGGAATGAGTGAATTAACTGATCTGGAGTAAAGAGATGGGGTCAGGATGACTCAGATATTTGTCAGGCTGTGTGGATGATGAGGTGGTTGCCCTACCGTTAACTCTACGTGCTCAGTGTCTGTGGGATATCATGGCCTCTCTGATTACTTATGACTCCCAAACCCAACCTGGAAGGGTTTCCATTCTGTCTGAAGAGTCCTGTGAATGACATCCAGGAAGGATATCAGTCCAGTCACTCATAAATTGCTTGTGAATTGGATTTAAGGACAGAAAATACCAAAGAAACTTACTTTCCCTGGAATAGGCTGGTGTATATTGAGGAGATTTTGGTTTCTATATAAAGCTATTAATGCCCCTTTCCTTGTTGGTGTAGTAAGACCCCAGTCAACTACCAAACCCAGGAAACTGAAAGGTCACTCTGAATCCCTGACCTTGACTAAAGATAGACTTTTAATTAAAGAAAATTTTTTTTTATATTGGAGCGTAGTGGTTAACAATGTTGTATTGGTTTTAGGTGTATAGCAAAGTGATTCATTCCTATATATACCTGTTCTTTTTCAAATTCTTTTTCCATTTAGGTTATTACAGAATACTGAACAGTGTTCCCTGTGCTATATAGTACATCCTTGTGGGTTATCTATTTTGAATAGAGTAGTGTGAACATGTCAGTCCCAAACTCCGAATCTATCCCTCCGTACCACTTTTCCCCCCTGGTAACCATAAATTTCTTCTCTAGAGCCTTTAAAATGTCAAAGCAAAGGAGGATTCTAAAACTCATCAAGTCCCATTCATTCACGTAAACAAGAGGAAGACCTAAAGAGAGAAAGTGAATTTCTCAGCGTCTTGTGTAAATCAATGAAAATTAAAAAAATTTCACTAAAATTTAATTTTTAAAATTCTAGACCAATGTTGTTCTTAAATTAACACCAAAGGATATTTATTATGTCTATTCTGCACTAAGTATTATATTCAGTGGTTAGGACATACTCTCTCTAAAAGGTAGGGATTGTGTTTTCAATCCAAACAAGGCTTCAAAACCTTAGAAATTTGACAGCACAAAACTGCCCTAGCCTTTGGTTGAATTTATATAACTCCAAATTTCATTTTCTTTCCAATATATCTTGCTACCTCTCACAGTCTTTGTAATTTAAAGAAAAATCGCTAATGAAAATTTTGCAGATTAGAGTTCATTCAGGGTACAAGGTTTATAAGATGCCAAAGAGAATCATTAACTCTTTCCTCTCAACAGTCTTACATGGAAACTTGACCACCCCTCAGCTGTTGCTGGTGACCTGAGTGTTTATGACAAATGTAAAATACCAAACCCTCTTACCAAGAGCTTATTGTTTCGTGTCATCTCACGACAATGAAGTGAGACTGCAGCATGTATCTAAATTGACTTAATTTTTTTATCATTATGAGAGAAAGTTGTAATTCATCATAATCTTTTCAGTGTATGACCTTGCCTTTTGTGTTTTTATTGGGGAAAACCTTTTTCTTAAAATAAAAGATTATTTAGAGAGGTTTCTCTTTTTCAGCCCATATGGTCCAGACTACTGCAGTTTCCAATAAAAGAGTAGATGGGATAGTCCTCTGAACACTTAAGCATCGTTGTTTTGGCAGACCAACCACATGAGGCCCGAAGAGGGTTACAGCCATTTCTGGCACCACTCAATTCTGTGACGTATTAGAGCTTTCTCTCAATGGCCATTACATTAGGAAAAAATTTACAGCTCATGATCAACAGCTGTTCCTCTAAATAAAACAATGTCGTTTATTCTTTTCCTTTTAGCATGCCAGAGTCCCATGCTGTGTGAGACCAGTACTTGCACCTGGCATTCTATGGAAACAACTTAATCCTTGAAAACACATGGAAAATTCAATCATTTGTTCACTTGTTCTTTTGCAAATGTGTTCATCTGTTCCCCCATCCATCCCACTTATCTATGCATGCATTAACTCATTCACTTGCTTGCTCTTTGCTTATTATTTTATTGTTGTAAAAAAAAAACTATCTGTATGTATGTTTCTATGTGTGTGTATATATATATGTTGCCACTTAAACATTTTCAAGTGTATAGTTCAGTGTCTTTACTTTCTTCACACTGGTGTGCAACCATCAACTTGTTTCTAAAAGCTTTTATCACCTCAAATTGAAACTCTGTAATCATTGTCTTTGCTTATTCTTTTTTATTTTAGTCAACAAATATTTATTAGGGGACTAAACTGGCCAATGGCACTCCACCCCAGTACTCTTGCCTGGAAAATCCCATGGACGGAGGAGCCTGGTAGGCTGCAGTCCATGGGGTCGCGAAGAGTCAGACACAACTGAATGACTTCACTTTGACTTTTCACTTTCATGCATTGGAGAAGGAAATGGCAACCCACTCCAGTGTTCTTGCCTGGAGAATCCCAGGGACGGCAGAGCCTGGTGGTCTGCCACCTATGGGGTCGCACAGAGTCAGACACTACTGAAGTGACTTAGCAGCAAACTGGCCAAAGTTATACGTGAGGGGATATGGAAGCATATAAACATTAACCTTTCATAATTTAATATTAAGGTCTCATCACTTCAGGCCAAATAGATCCCATCACTTTTCTATTCATGGCAAATAGAGCCCACGCAGTCCCATCTCTTCATGGCAAGTAGATGGGGAAACAATGGAAACAGTGACAGACTTCATTTTCTTGGGGTCCAAAGTCCAGAGGGTGACTGAAAGCCTTAAAATTAAAACACATTTTCTCCTTGGAAGAAAATCTATGACCAACCTAGACAGCATATTAAAGCAGAGACATTACTTTGCTGGCAAAGATCCATCTAGTCAAATCTATGGTTTTTCCAGTAGTCATGTATGGATGTGAGAGTTGGACCATAAAGAAAGCTGAGTGCCAAAGAATTGATGCTTTTGAACTGTGGTGTTGGAGAAGACTCTTGAGGGTCCCTTGGACTCCAAGGAGGTCAAACCAGTCTATCCTAAAGGAAATCCGTCCTAAATAGTCATAGGAAGGATGCTGAAGCTCTGATACTTTGGCCACTTGATGAGAAGAGCCTACTCATTGGAAAAGATCCTGATGCTTGGAAAGACTGAAGGCAGGAGGAGAAGGGGATGACAGGATGAGATGTTTGGATGCCATCACTGACTCAATAGACATGAGTTTGGGCAAGCTCCAGGAGTTGGTGATGGACGGGGAAGCCTGGTGTGCTGCAGTCCATGGGGTCACGAAGAGTCAGACATGACTGAGCGACTGAACTGATGAAGCAATTAAGACTCTGATGGGGATATATGTGCCCTCCAGTAGCCCCAAGCCTTCACTGCCATTACCTTCTCCTCTGGTATCCTCAATAGTGCCTTGAACTTCTGGTAGTATTCTAGAGCAGGTAGGACAAAGTACAGACTCACCAATCTCATTTGGTCCTCTGATTTTGCCCAAACCACTCCCCTAACCCCAGCTCCCATCACTATTTTTCACTTTATACTCTGGTCAATAAAGAGAAGGGAGCAATTAAAAACTGATTAGTAACCAAAGCACCACAATCAACCACAACACCACCACCAAAAGCAACAGTAAAACCACCAGCTCTACCAAGATACGACCCTTAATCACAAATCCCCAGCATTTGAACAGCTTTTGCCAGCTCTGGTTCTCAGTGAAAAGTCTTTGGAACCACTTTCTTATAAATAAACTGAAGACTCTTAGCCTTCAAACATGCTATTCTAGGTCTCCAACAGAATTATGGCAAAAAGATGAGCAAACTATGGGCTGCCAGAGAGTGGCTTTATGAAGAATGCAGTCATTTTAAGTAAAGTGCAGGAAATTCTTCGGGAGTCACAGGAAAATCATGACTCAAGACAGAGGAAAGAATATAATATGTCAAAGGTTGAAATACTGGCTTTAGAGCCAAACAAATGGCTGATTCACATCTTAGCTCTGCAACTAACTTAGTTTGTATGTCTAGCTAATCAATAACTTCTCTGAGCCTCAATTTCTCCACTGGTAAAAATCAAAGAGTAGTGGTGATTAATGAAATTTATCTGGAGTAAACAGAAATAATGAAGGCAGAGTAAAATAATCTTGTCTCATATTTGTTGAATGCATTCCATGTGCTAGGCATTGTTCTAAACCCTCCACTTGTATTCATTTATTTTATCATGGCAACACCATAGGTGGGTACTCTGATCATCTCCATTTTTCAGATAGGAATAGTGGTACACAAAGTTGAAGTAATTTCTGAAGACCGCTCAGCTAGTACGTGACAGAGCTTTGTACAAACCTGAATTCTGGTTCCACAATCTTAGCCATACATGTTGCTACCTCTTAAGAGTATCCAGCTAGTACAAAATAGGTGAATGACTTTAGGCTAGAAAGTTAAAATTCATGAAATGATCATGATTCTTAGAGTTTCCTCCTACTTTCACTGTTATAACCGTACATCATCTCTTCCTTAGGTTAATAAAAGATGTCCTAATTTCACCCCCTGCCTCCAAATCCATCTTATTCAAAGTGAACAAAGGAGAGGGGGAATCATGTAATTCCAGCCTTCAAAATTCTTTAGGGTTCCTGCTTACACTCAATATCCAGGCCCCTGACCATTCCATTCAAGGCTTTGACAATCTGGCACCAACTATTTATTCAACCTCTACTTCAAAACCAGTTCACCATCCACCCATACTGAAGTATGCCCCTTTACATCTTCATGCACACTTGTCCTTCTGTGTGAAATAATTTCCCCCCTCTTATTTGACTCAACAGCCCACCCTTTCTCTCAAAGACAAGCTGAACAGTTTTTCTCTCATGTCATCTTCTATGACTCTGCCCAAGTCATGTGTATGTATGTGTCTTCCTTTCCAAAAATTTATTCTAGTCATTTCTTGAACCTGATGCCCTCATGAGTTGCAATAATCTGTTTACAGATCATTGAAATCTGATTCCCTTCTAATCTGTAAGCTCTTGAGGAGAAAGACTATTCTTCATTGCCTCTTTTTGGTTGTACGCAATTAAAAATTGATGCAAATTGTCTTAATCAACACATATTTAACTGAAAATTCTAAACACACATAGCTCAGGTATACCTGGCTCTAAGTGGTTAGCTCAGGTATAGCTGGTTATAAATGTTCTGTAGTGTCATCAAAATCAGATTCCCAACTTTTTTCTCTTCAGTTCTCACCTTCCCTTCCCCCTACATGTTATATATTTTTCAGATCTCTTTCCTTAGAGATATAAAATGAATTCCAGTAACTTCTAGGCTCACATCCAGGATTCTCAAAAAAAAAAAAAAAAAAACCCTTCACTTCTTATCATTGGTTTTAATTGGGTTGTACTTTCAATCTATGAAGCTAGAAGGAAGTATATACTAATTGGCTTAAATTTAAGTTCTGTGGTGTAATTTTCAGCAAAATGTGGATTCCATCCAGAACAACTGAGATTGGAGTGGGCTTGCCGTGATCTCCTGGAGAAAATTAGGATATTTTTTTCTGAATACTGGAAGGGTAAATATGTGTTGAGCAGCATGTATACACTAACGGATGCTCACACACACAAGCACACACACATACAGAATGTTACTTTTTAAATTCTACTGTCAGTCATGATCAATAAATGATAACGGATATCTGTTTAACGTGTATCTGTTTACTGATGCCTGTGAACAGAGGATAGAGAACACAGCAGAGACTGGTATGCTATTTTTTCCCTCAGAAAGAAGATGCTACATCAGCCATTTTATGTTCTGTTATCCTTTGTACTCATGGTTTGGCACTAAATGAGTGGTTCCAGATCTACTAATTAAATATACCACTTTGCTTCATGTTAAGAATAGTTGAAGACTGTTTTCTTTTTTTCAAATGCAACTTATTACCCTATTTGATTCTCTCCATGAGTCATTGGGACTTGAGGTTATTATAATTTAATAAAAAACTAATAACTCAATGTTAACTTTTGGGGAAAGCTTTCATTCTTGGTTTCTATTTCTTTCCACTACCCCATCTCACAGTTACCACATTTTATGTTTCAAAAGTGCTTTCTTAACTAATATATGATAGATGCCTTTAGCAGTAGTCTATATGTACATTATCTCATTTTGTTTTTATCATCTAGGCTCTTTATAACAGACAATCCAATTCATTCATTCATTCAACCTACACCTATTTTTAAAGACTATATACACAGCTAGTCACCAGAGGAACGATGACAAAAATGGTATATTTCTTTGCCTTCAAAGAACTCACAGTCTAGTAAGTGAAACAAGCAAGAAAGCAGGTAATATCACTAGAATATACAGAGTTAACTTTGGTTGCTATGGGACCTCATAGCAAGTAGTCCAGTCCAGGAGTGGGTCAAGGAAGTGGGGGGACACCTGATGGAAGACGTAAAACCCAGTTTAATACTATGCTTCATTTTACAAATTAGGAAGGATATTTCTGAGAGGGTACATGACATTCTCATGGCCACAATGCTATAAAGTGAAAGAACTATGGGACAAACTATTTTTTCAACATTCCAACCTACCCTTTTATATTAAATATTTGCCTGAATAAAAACTGTATAAGCAAGGGTGCACAGACTAGAGAGAGCCTATCAGAGATCCAAACACCAGCCCACAGTGGCACTCCTTGAAGTGTAAATGGGATTTCACATGGTAAAGTAGGCAGAGGATGTCATGAACAAGGGCAAGGACCAGCAAGACAGGATATATCTGGGGGACCCTGAGCTAATATTTCCGCTAAGGGGTTTAATGAAGGCAAGGGTGAAAAATTGGTGTATGTTCAAAAGGCCAAACTTTGAAAGGCTTTGAAGACTGTCTGCAGATTCTGAGACATTATCAACATTTTTAAGCAGGGGAGTGACAAGACATGCCTTGAGTGCTAAGAAAATGGCAAGAGGACAAAGAGACATTGGATTAAGAAGCAGATCAATAGAGAGCTGATAGATGGGATGTAGATTGTATTTATATATCCGGTGTCTGGTATGTTTTCTTCCATGATACTAAAAGCAATAATGACAAAATATTGAAGTCTTAGATGTTTTCTAGTATTCATCACTAATAATGATTTTATAGAGAAGGCAATGAGTACTCCAGTACTCTTGCCTGGAAAATCCCTTGGATGGAGGAGCCTGGTAGGCTGCAGTCCATGGGGTCACGAAGAGTCGGACACGACTGAGTGACTTTACTTTCACTTTTCCCTTTCATGCATTGGAGAAGGACATGGCAACCCACTCCAGTGTTCTTGCCTGGAGAATCCCAGGGATGGGGGAGACTGGTGGGCTGCCGTCTATGGGGTCTCACAGAGTCGGACACGACTGAAGCGACTTAGCAGCAGCAGCAGCAGTAGGCACAGACTTTTGTTCCTGAAGTGGCTCTGTTTCAGCTACCCCTCTGTATCTGAAGCATGACCATGTAAATCTATGGTAATAAGCAGAGTGCTTATAGTAATCACACTCCAGTTTAATGATTGTGCATACAATATATCTTAACATATATTGGGAAATACAACTAAAGCATCAAATCAGTGATTGCACATAGTATATTAGCTTATACTATGAGAGAACTGGCCTTCCCAGGTGGTGGTGGTGGTGTTCAGTTACTCAGTTGTGTCCGACTCTTTGCCACCCCATGGACTGTAGCATGCCAGGCTTCCCTGTCATTCACTATCTCCTGGTGTTTGCTCAGATTCATGTCCAATGAATCGGTAATACCAACCAACCATCTCATCCTCTTTGTCCCTTCTCTTCCTGCCTTCAATCTTTCTCAGCATCAGGGTCTTTTCCAATGATTTGACTTTTCACATCAGGTGGCCAAAGTACTGGAGCTTCAGCTTCAGCATCAGTCCTTCCA
Source organism: Bison bison bison (assembly GCF_000754665.1). Lineage (NCBI taxonomy): Eukaryota > Metazoa > Chordata > Mammalia > Artiodactyla > Bovidae > Bison > Bison bison. The sequence continues at coordinate 2,424,663 of NW_011494771.1, forward strand.
ATGAATATTCAGGGTTGATTTCCTTTAGGATTGACTGGTTTGATCTCCTTGCTGTCCAAGGGACTCTCAAGAGTCATCTCCAGCATCACAGTTCAAAAGCATCAATTATTCAGCACTCAGTCTTCTTTATGGTCCAACTCTCACATCTGCACTAGTGGTAAAGAACCCAGCTGCCAGTGCAGGACATGTAAGACATGTCGGTTTGATCCCTGGGTCAGGAAGATCCCCTAGAGGAGGGCAGGGCAACCCACTCCAGTATTATTGCCTGGAGAATCCCATGGATAGAGGAGCCTGGTGGGCTGCAGTTCCTAAGTTCGCAAAGAGTCAACCACCACTGAAACGACTTAGTATGCAGCATGCATGAGAGAATCACATACACAGAGGGTGCAGAGTGGTTGCTTGAGTGACATGTGAATTTGGCAAAACTGTGATTATGATGCGTAAATGTCTGAAGTTTGGGAAACAGTGATCTGGTGTGGACTATTTAAATTTTAGTTATGTGTCTGCAGCCTCATGATGCAATGAGCAGCAAAACTGAAGTGGAGAGAGAGAAGGCTTCCAGCTTTAAAGCTAATGTTCTTGAAACATCCTATGTCCTACAAATGCTTCATTTAACAGCTGAGAAAAGTGTCAAAACAAGGTGACCAAATTTGCCTGAGAGTGTTACTACAGAGGAACTCAAAGAGGCTGCAGCAAGTCATCCCTAGTTTCTCATTGTCAGAAAACTATCTTTAAACAAACAGATTAACATGATGTGATCTTTGTAGTGAAATCAAAGGATTGATCACAATATATTCACTAAATTCCCATCTAAATGCTTAATTTTTTCATATTTATTAGTATTGAGTGGTATAAGCATTCCTAAGGATGTTTACTTTTTTAACCTCATTATGATTTGAATCTTCTTTTTTAAAAATTTATTTATTTCAATTGGAGGCTAATTACTTTACAATATTGTGGTGGTTTTTGCCATACATTGACATGAATCAGCCATGGATGTACATGTGTTCCACATCCTGAACCCCCCTCCCACCTCCCTCCCCAACCCATCCCTCAGGGTCATCCCAGTGCACTGGCCCTGAGTGCCCTTTCTCATGCATCAAACCTGGACTGGTGATCTGTTTCACATATGGTAATTATACATGTTTCAATGCTATTCTCTCAAATCATCCCACCCTTGCCTTCTCCCGCAGAGTCCATAAATGTGTTCTTTATATCTGTGTCTCTTTTGCTGTCTCGCATATAGGGTCATCATTACCATCTTTCTAAATTCCATGTATATGTGTTAATATACTGTATTGGTATTTTTCTTTCTGACTTACTTCACTCTGTATAATAGGCTCCAGTTTCATTCACCTCATTAGAACTGATTCAAATGTATTCTTTTTAATGGCTGAGTAATACTCCATTGTGTATATGTACCACAGCTTTCTTATCCATTCATCTGCTGATGGACATCTAGGTTGCTTCCATGTCCTGGCTATTATAAACAGTACTGCGATGAACATTGGGGTACACGTGTCTCTTTCAATTCTGGTTTCCTTGGTGTGTGTGCCCAGCAGTGGGATTGCTGGGTCGTAGGGCAGTTCTACTTCCAGTTTTTTAAGGAGTCTCCACACTGTTTTCCATGGTGGCTGTACTAGTTTGAATCCTCTTTGTAGTGTATTTTATATTCTGCTTCCTAGAAGGGCTTTTTAACTTCAAGTACTTTGAAATTAGGAACCTTGTCTTTAACCTTATTTTTATGTATTCTATGACTTGGAATAGACCTTGAATTAATGGGTGTTCAACTTACAGTTGAATATCACCTAAAAACTTGTAAATTCCCCATTTTTGACAAATCATATGATGATTTTTTCAGCCATTCACTCATTCAAATATTTATTCAATTACTGTTACATGTCAGATTTAATCTAGCCTACCTCTATTTTATTAGTAATTTTGAATTAATGAAGTCCAAATAAATGAGATCTCATAGTGAAAAGACATACTGAGGGTTAGAAAAAATTTAGTTACTTTATGAGTAGAAATATCAAAATATTGATATATTGGGAGTGCCTTATTATTATTTTTTTTGCTTATTTTCCCCTAAGTTTTTTTTTTTTTAAATAATAAACAACTATTTCTTTATAAGGAGGAAAACATTGTACTTTAAATACATCTTCAGATTTAACCATAAAAGTTTTCACATTCATTTAACTCCTTTGTATTTGGTGGCTCAGTGGTGGATAATTCAACTGCAATGCAGGAGACCACCTGCAATGCAGAAGATGCAGGTTTGATTCCTGGGTCAGGAAGATCCCATGAAGAAAGAAACAGCAACCCACTCTGGTATTCTTGCCTGAGAAATCCCAAGGACAGAGGAGACTGGCGAGTTACAGTCCATGGGGTCACAAGAGTCAGACACAACTTAACCACTAAACCACCACTACCATATAACTCCTTCTTTACCTTCCCCCGAAAACTTCCTTCTTGACAAAAATATCTCAAGATCATAGATGTAATATCATAATTTTAATTTCTGTTTCTGCCTTTATTCTGAGACTGGAAATTTTTACTTTTTAAAAGAAAATTTTCTTCTTAAATTAAAAAGGTAGTGTACTGCTATAGAAAGAGCCATTGGTCAGAAAGACCAGAAGTCATCTCTATTCTACTAGTAGTAACTTGGAGAAGTTATTAAATCCCTCCCAGTCCTAGTTTTCTTATGAATAAGTGTGGAGTCAATAATACCTTCATGATTGTTTGCAAAGGGGATTAAATTATGATGAAATGCCTGCCACACAGTAGGAGTATTCCACAAAATACTTTGCTTCTTATTCCACTTTCACACTGGTATTGAAATTGAGATGCCCCCCGCCCCACATAATTTAAGATGTTTTGTTGACATCAGCAGAGAAGCCAGACTTGAACTCATTGCTTCTAATACCAATTCAGCTGTCATCTATCTCACAATGATTTTTCTAACGGAATCAGGAATTAGAAGCATCACACCTGGCATTTCCATGTCCTGTATGCTTCATAGCTCCTATTTCTAGGCAGCAAAAAAGCACATATTCCTTAACATTTAATGACAATTCTGTTTATTTGACAATGGCCTTTGATCTGGCAAGTTTATGGCTTTATCTGTCTCCCCACCTCCTAAGGATCAGGTGAGTGTTCTCAAGTATAGAAAGAAAAGAAGTCAACCATGCATCACAGAGACAAAAGCTCACTTTGTTTGTTTTAAGCTAAGCCACCTTGTAGAATAAGCATGCTTGAGATCACATAGCTCATGGTCACTTAATTCTTGGGCTGCTCTTACTTCTTCCCAGACAAGTCATTTCCAGAACTATCCCTCTTAGAGTAAGACAAATAAATTCAATAATGACACTGTGTTAGGACAACACTACTGAGCTATGTTTCAAGCATGAGGCCAACACCAGTGTACTTTCTTAAGCTAAGTAGAAGTGATTATCTGCAGGTGTGATTGAGTTATCAAGGATCACTATGGACCAGACTAAGAAAGTATGTTTATTGGGGTTGAACAGCCATTTTTTCAAAGAGCAAACACTTGGAAATTGCTATCAGAATAGATCAAACTGTTAGTCTTCTATTGCAGACCCTGAAATACATGGTAGGTGTTTGGAGCTACAAGGAAGCTTAGAAATCTCTTACCTAAACTTTCTGCATTATTGGGAAGAAAACTTATAGGGAAAATCTGAGGCTCAGACAAATTATTGATTGAACCAGAATTGCACTTGTGCCTTTAAATACCTGTCAGCCCTCTTCCATATGCTACACTGATTTTCCTAATGCAAGTGAGATATTAGAAGCACCAAAAATGGCATTTCCAGTTTAGCATACCCATGCATGGCATGTATGGATATGAGAGTTAGACTATAAAGAAAGCTGAGTGCGGAAGAATTGATGCTTTTGAACTGTGGAGTTGGAGAAGACTCTTGAGAGTCCCTTTGACTGCAAGGAGATCCAACCAGTCCATCGTGAAGGAAATCAGTCCTGAATATTCTTTGGAAGGACTGATGCTGAAGCTGAAACTCCAGTACTTTGACCACCTCATGTGAAGAGCTGACACATTTGAAAAGACCCTGATGCTGGGAAAGATTGAAGGCGGGAGGAGAAGGGGACAACAGAGGATGAGATGGTTGGATGGCATCACCGACTTGATGGGCATGAGTCTATGTTAACTCTGGGAGTTGGTGATGGACAGGGAGGCCTGGCATGCTGCAGTCCATGGGTCACAGAGAGTCGGACACGACTGAGTGACTGAACTGAACTGAACATACCCAAGACAGTCAAATAATATCAAAGTACTTATTCCTTGACATTTGTTTTTTTCAACAAATATAATTAATGATCCCTTGTCATGTAACACATACTCATCAAGGAGAGGTAGATTTAACTGATGAATGAAATATCTTCATACTGAAGAAATGATGGGATGTCTCTTGTACATTATGGACTTATTCTTCACCTGGGGCTGAGCAAAAGGGCATTTTCATTCAGGGCTAATAAACAATGACACAAAATGTCTCTGGCTTTCTCTCTAAAGAGATTTTGTAAGTATTTCCAGGAAGTTAGTCATAGCACTTGATTACGTGTTCAGTACAGTTCAGTTGCTCAGTCGTGTCCGATTCTTTGCGACCCCACGAATCACAGCACGCCAGGCCTCCCTGTCCATCACCAACTCCCAGAGTTATGTGTAGGAATATCTTTAAAAGAAGACTACTTCCACCTTTCACCTTGGAGTTTCATGTTTACTTCAATATTCTGGGAGCTTCCCAAACCAAGGGTTTGCTTTCCTTTGGACCTGGCTCCTGATCGGATAAAAGGGGATTCCCAGTGGCTTATATCAAACTTTTCTTGAATTGTATAAGCAATGAGTGGAGGGAATGGAAAAGCATTTGAGAAAGAGATGACTAGAAAGAAGTATGAATAAACACATGAGTCAATGAGAGCTAACTTCCTAACCATTTGGAAAACATATCTTGTGTTTCTTAATATTCTGCCCACACTGAAAACAGATGCATAAAGACAAATCATAATGTTATAGATTTTGTAATCCAGGCCATAGAATCTACTTGTAACCAAAGTACCTCTGCCTAGTACCAGTCAGAATCCAGCTCTTCGTGCTCCATCCTGGATTAGCATTTTATTTGGGATCACAGCATAGTATTTAGAAATGGAGAGATTTACATTGATTCCAGACACTTCTATTTTGTTCAGTACACTTTGTCTACCTTGCCCTCAGTTTCTCCAACTTTCAAGTGGGAAAATAATAGGATGAACCATCTTATAAAAAAGAGATGCTCTGATAATCAACTGAGATTATGTATATGAAAGGAATTGGAACATAAAAACTGAGTTCTATAGATGATATCTATTATGATTATCACTATCTTTAATCACTCCATTAAATCCCTTGTACTAAAATGCTCTGTAATGGAATTCACTCTGTACGTCTCAGGTTTCCCACTAGAGTTTAAGCTACTTGAGAACAGAGTGTATTCATCTTTAAATCCCTCACCATCCACTGGAGTTTGTGTAAACTTCTTCTGTTTCCCTTCCAGATGCACATCCTGGGTTAGGGAGTTTCTCCTCCCCTTCCTGGTAAGCGATGTTCATCATGGTGGCCTTTAGAAAGGGGCTTGAGCTCCTTCTTCACCTGGACTCTGCGATTTAATTTTAGCCATGAGTGTTGATGGAAAAGGTCACAGAGTTCAAACCACTCTTCAGTGGAAATGAAACTGGAGAAGGGCACGAGGCCAAAAATAAGGCCCTTTCTAAGTAGTGTCTGGGGACACGGACTTCAGCACTTCAAGTGCCCATGATTCCTTCCCTTGCTCCCGACCTGTCAGAAGCCCCTGTGCTAGCCTGCACAGGGAAATGAGGGTCCTGCTATAAAAAAGCAGAGTTGCTTTTTCCCGACACCAACCTCTGCAGAAAGGAATGCCCCTCAAATAACCTTGTTCTTCAGTAATTGCTTATGGGAACCATAGTTCTGAGGGTCCCCCTCTGTTTGCAATAGACACATCTCAGGAGGACAGCTGTGGATAGCAAAGCAACAATGATTTTTGTTTAGAGGAAGGAATTGTATGAAATAATATTAAGGACTATCTCTGGAATGTCTCCTTGTCCCCATGAAGGAGGGGTACTGGGCTAGAGGAAGAAATTGTGTTCTATGTTAAAGGCTGTGCATTCTTGTATATAGTTCCCCAAACACATTTTGGATTCTATTTATTAAAATCCTTGAGAGCCAAGACTATCACATCTGCCTTATTTTAAACAGTATATCTGCTGCTAACAAAAAGTGCTAACCTATTACAGCTTATAACTTAAATGTTTGCAATTATGATTAGCAAGAAGATTTATGTTGCTATGAATCCTTTTTTGTTCCTGGTCTTCTACTATGTCACTGAGTGTCCATGAATCAGAAACTCCATCTTTGAACTTCCAAACAACCTTGATATGCTTGCATGAGTTGGCAGTTCAATTTAAAAACCATTATTCCAATGCATTTAAAAACCATTACTCCAATGCATTTGCAGGCTGGTCATACTTTAATTTTCACTCATATTTTCCATGCACAGTAGTACTGTGAACTTCTGGGCTGGCCCACTGTAATGATTGTAATTAAGGCAATTACATGCCCTTTACCTCAACCAATGACCTGACCACACTGTGATAGGCATTATTCTAGTAACCGATGGAAGCTGAATGAAAGCCTAAGCTTCCTAAAGTGAGAAGACACAGCTCCCTATACACAGGCTCAACCTAGACCCCCAGGTTTCTCTCTTCTGCTTTCTCTGACTCTTACTTGTCTATCAATATTGAAGTTTTGCTTACAGTTTTCTCCACCCAGAAAGTATTTCATTTCTCCTTGACTTCATTTGTGTTGTTCCTTTCATTTGGATTGACTTTCTCCATGTCTTCATTTGGCTGACAGCAGATCATCTTCATAATTCAGCTGACACGTTATCATAGGAAGTCTCCCTGACAGTCCCCTTCACCTGCTGTCTAATTAAACACTAATCGTCTAATTTATCACCATATGCCCCCATGGACAAGTAGTTAACATAGCATATTTCAAATGATATTACAATTGCCTTTTTATTTCATGTCTCTGTCTCTTACTAGGAACTCCTAATGGTGAGAGACCTTACTGTGGCTTGACTATTTTTAAATATCTCTTGAAACCCTGCAAAGATATGTTGAAGCCCCAGCCCTGGTACCTATAAAGGTGAAGTCACTTGGAAATAGGGATTTTGCAAATATAATAATGAGGCAAGTTAAGATGAGCTAATACTAGAGTAGGGCAGGTCCTTAGTTGAATATGACAGGTGTCCTTATAAGACAAGAAGCAACAAAGAAACATGGGGGGAAGATGATCAAGTGACAATTGAGGCTGAGATTGGAGAGACACAGTTGCAAGCAGAGGGACATCACAGGTTGCCAGTGATTGCCAGAAGTAGGAAGACGCCAGGAAGGTTCTCCTCTAGAGCCTTCAATGAGGGAGGCCCTGCCAGCACCTTGACCTCAGACTTCCAGCTTACAGATGAGAGAGAATACATTTCTGTGTAAGCCACCTGGGCTCTGGTAGGTTGTTCTGGCAGCCTAGGAAACAAATAGAACTTTTTCTTGTTGAACATCATAGTTAAAGTGTCAACATGAATCTTGCCACTTAGTAGACATTCAAATGACTTTGTTATTTAAACTAAACTGGAAATGCCTAGAATGCCCCACTGCTTCCTTCACCCCAGTCCTGCCCAACCACAAAGACCCACAGAAGCCTCTCTCACCCTTGGGGAACCTCCCACCATCCAGTCCTTTTCCCTCTGGGCTATTAAATCCTTTTACTATGTATAATAATTTTAATCCTAGCTATTCCAGTGATCTATAATGCATAGATCTATAATGCATATAATGCTTGCCTTCTCAAAAGATTCCACACACTCTGAAGCCCAGAAGAAACTCCATCTCAGTTGTATAGTGTTACTTCTGTATCAATCATTTCACACTCAGCATGCAACATATTCATAACCACATCCTACATTGCGTATACAATATATATAACTATTTCCTACATTTCAAATGGTAGTGACAGAAGTAAGGCTCAGATTGATCGAAAAACCTACCCAAGACATCAGGATAAGAAGTGGAAGGGCTGGGATTTGAACTCAAGCTTGTAGGATTCCAGACCATGCTTTGCTCATGTCTGCCTTTTAGTAAGACACCAGAGCGGTAACCACTGACAGGAGTCCTCAATTGCCCTTGCTGTCACTGAAGAAGAAATCTGAGACTTTTGACCAGCAGCAGGAGCTGAGCATTCAGATATGTGGGACATGAAGACCCTGCCAGCCTAGAGAGCTAAAAACCAGAGCCAACAGCAGACACACAGAGTCCTCTTGTAATCTCCTGACATGAAGTCCCATGTCTCCTAGTTCCCTGCTGGATAGCTCACTCTGATCCAAATGCCCAAAATAGCATTTCAGCTTTTAGTGCATGCAGTTGGGTTTCATTTGTAAACGGTAGCAAAAAAAAAAAGTAACATTGAGGGAGCTACCAACAGGTCATCTTTACCCTATTTTTAGTCATTATTCTCTGAGTCCTCCTTCCTTATTCCTGCAGGCATAAGATTGGAGAGGGAGAGTTTCTTAATCAAAACCAGGAATTCCTGAGCTGTATGGAAAATACACAAATGCGATCAAATTCTATCCTTCTAAAGTAAGACTATATGCCATAAAACATTCTGTAAATTTCTAACAGTGACAGTAAGAGACAGTGTCATTACTTTAGAAATATGCACATGACATTTCTTGATGACTTTCATAGAACTGAGAATATTTTTCATTATCTTTAATTAATTATATTTTTATTACATAAGTTACAGATGTACAATATAGTGATTCAAAATTTTTATAGATTATACTTCATTTATAGTTACTATAAAATATTAGCTATGTCCCTGTGTTGTACCATATATCCTAGTAACTTATTTGATATCTAATAATTTGCTGTTCTTAATTCCCCACCTCTAAACTGTCCTTTCCCTGCACTGGTAACCACTAGTTTGTTCTCTATAAGTCTGTTTTATTTATTTATTTTTGTTGTTGTTATATTCACTAGTTTGTTGTATTTTTATTTTTTTAGATTCCACATATAAGTGATGTGTGTGTGTGTTAGTCACTTAGTCGTGTCTGACTTTTTGTGACCTCATGGACTGTAGCCTGCCAGGCTCCTCTGTCCTTGGAATTCTCCAGGTAAGAATACTGCAATGGGTTGCCATTTCCTTTTCCAGGGGATCTTTCTGACCTAGGGATCAAACCCCCATTCTCCTGCATTGCAGGTAGATTTTTTACCATCTGAGCTATAGGAAAGTCATAAGTGGTATCATACAATATCTGTCTTTTTACTTATTTCCCTTAATATAATGCCTTCCAAGTCCATCCACGTTGTTGCAAATGCCAAAATTATTTAAAATCTATTTTTATTATGTTACTATTAGATTTGTTAAAATAGTGTCTTAGCCAGCTTGGGCTGCTATAACACAATACCTCAGATAGAGTGGTCAATAGTCATATATTTTTCACAGTTCTGGAGGCTGGAATGCCAAGATCAAGGTGCCAGAAGATGTGGTTTGTGGTGAGGACATCATGCTGGCTTACAGATGGCCTCCTTCTCATTGTATCCTTACACGAGGAGAAAGAGCTCTGGTCCCTCTTCCTCTTATGATGAGTAAACTAATCCCAACATGAGGGCCCTTGCCTTTTGACTTCATTTAAACCTAAATACTTCCCAGTGGCTTCATCTCCAAATAAAACCCTCACATGGAGGGTTAGGGTCTCCATATATGAATTTTGAAGGTGGGGACACAAACATTCAGCTCACGACTAATAGTGCGTGATTTGAAACAATAACTTTGCTCACCTAACAAAACCCTAGCAATGCTATAAACTGAAAGGAAGATAATGCTAAATGTTTAATTCTGAATATTCAGAGTCATGAAATGTTTATTTCATTATTCTAAAAAACTTAAGTATATTTTCAAAATCAATGCAGTGAGAAACCTATGTCTTACTCCTGAACCCAGAATTTACCAGCTGTGTGACTTGAATAGGTTACCCAAGCTTTTTGATGGGGCAGCCAAATCTCAGACCTTTTGCATGTGCATATCAATGATGATAGTAAAGGTTTATAGCTCATTCAGTAAACTAGGAATCCATGTGTCTTCAATGATATAAATGAATAAATAAGTGGGGCAAGATGAGGGCTCTTTGTTACAGTAATAAATATGGATGGAGTGATGGAGTTTAAAGTTATTTGATGATCATCAAAGAAATAATTTGGGTAAGAAATATCAGTGGATGGTAAAACTAAAGGATGGAAATGAGATGTAAAATAGGATTTTGCAGACTCAAAGAATCACCTCACGAGATACCTATTATTGCAAAAATAACTATGGAGTAAACTAGATGATACCAGGTGACCAATATTAATGCCACCAGTAACGAAAAAGTTGGCATCTTGTGCCATTTGAATGGGAGACAATGAGAACACAGCATCACTTCTGTTGATATTCTAGCCAAAAATGTATGACCTGGGTCTAATCATGGAGAAACACTGGAGAAACCCCGAAAGACATTCTACTAAATAATTGATCAGTGATCTTCAAAAAACGTGACGGTCAGAAAAACCAAGAAAAGACTGAGCAACTAATGCAGGTTGAAGGAGATCAGAGAAACGTGACAACTCAGAACGATATATAACACTAGATTGGACCCTTTGATCATAAAGAATATTATTGGGACAACTGGTAAAACATCAACAGGATATCTGGGTAAATGAAGATATATCAATTCTTTGCACTAATCTTACATGAACAATTTTTTTAAGGTTTGAAATTGCTTATAATTAAAAGTTAAAAAAATATTTTAAAAGATAACTTGAATTCTGAATGTAATTCCATTTTGTGACAGGAAGCAAACAAGTTCCAAATAGCATTTTGAATTGATAATTAGATTTGAGATGAATTTGAGAAACTTCAGTTACCATTGTTCTTTTCCAGAATAGAGGAAGATATTTTTGTTCTTGATGGATTAATGCTAGTGCCTGAAAAAAAAATCTAAGAAACTTAAAATGATCTGTTGCTTTGATCTTATGGCGTTATTTAGGGGAAGCTGGAAAGCAAATGAAATTTTGCTCAATCACGTACACGGTGCATTTAATTATAGGCATTATTTAGGGGATACATGAAAGCATTTTGTTGGTATCTTTTGTTTCTTTCATGATAAAAACAAGGGAATTGTTTTGTGTGGGGGGGAGTGGATTTTTTTTTCCCAGAAGATAATGCATTTTAGAGGCTCTGCGTGCTTTAAGTGTTTCTCAGGGCTGATTAAAGCCTTGCATTTGGATTGGAAAGCTAGTGCTCATCTGTGTAATAAATGACCTTTCATTGCATGAAAGAAGGACTTCTTAAGTCAGAGTTAGAGACACGGCAGGATTGCACAAGGACAGGTGGCAAAGAGTTATGATTGGGGAAAAGCCAACAGGGGAAGGTGTGGGATTCAGGGAGTAAGGGACATTCATTTCCAGAATTATTAAAATTTTTATTTTCTTGTGATTTAACCAAGTTAAATATTCCTTCTTCAAAATGTGTATATTTTAATCTCCATTGTAGCCCAGCTACACAAAAGTGAAAGTGTTAGTCACTCAGTTGTGTCTGACTCTTTGTGACCCCATGAACTGTAGCCCACCAGTCTCCTCTGTCTGTGGGATTCTACAGGCAAGAATACTGGAGTGGGTTGCCATGCCCTCTGCCAAGGGATCTTCCCAATCCAAAGATGGAACCCGAGTCTCCCACATGGCAGGCAGATTCTTTACCATCTGAGTCGCCTGGGAAGCCCAGTTACCTAGAGCAACATCAATAAATAAATGATAATTGACTTGAAAAGTGAATAAATGAGTAACAATGGATGACTGAAATGAATGCTGGATTATGTCCTTTTATCTGTTTTACCCTCTCTTTCTAGACACTCCGGAGCAGGAATCAAATTACCACTCATGGGCCAAATCTGGCTTGCTGCCTAGTTTTGTAACTAAAGTTTTATTGGAACACGGCCATGCCCACCTATCTACGTATTGTCTATAGCTGCTTTCCTGCTGCAGTAGCAGAGTTAAGTACTTACAATACAGGCTTTACAAGCCATCACCCCCACCATGTTGACTGACTCCTTCCGTATAAATGTTTGCTGACTCCTATTCTAGAGAATGTTCGAGTGCTTAGAGTTTAAATGGTGATAAAGCCCAAGAGATACAACCTGATAGCATTTGCTTCTAGGATATGATTCATAACTATTACTTCAGCCTCTTAGAGTCCTTTGAAGACAACTCATAAGTAATAATCTTCCGGTTTGCTCTTCATGTTCTGCATTAGGAAGCAGTCCTTTCTGGGTATTACAAAATAAGGAACTGGAAACAGATGACTGCTGACAAAAGTGTTAGAAGGACTAGAAGGATAAAGGAAACCAATACAATATTGTAAAGTAAAAAAAATAAAATGAGACAGTCACAGGTTAGTAACTAGGAGACTAATATAAGACTACCCCCCTAAGGCTGCAGAAACAAACAAGAACATAAACAGTTTTACTTGGCATTCACCATTGCCCACTACCACACTGATGATGTTGGAACTGAGCTGCCTGAATGGGAGCCCGGGACTGCACACACACCAGCTAGCACTTGCAGCCACTGCTGGAGGATGGGGGAAAACATACTTTTTCTTCTCCACTCCTTCCAGACTCCCATGTATGCCTCCAATGGCCTGAACAGACAAGGAGCCTGTTGGCAAGGGTGTCTGGCAGATGTGGCTTATGAACTGCTAGTCCTAAGAGTCAAAAGGAGGGATATGGACAGTGACTATGAGGCTGAAGGACAACAGAAACTAGCTGCCCAAAACTCATGATACCTCACTCGCTTGATCATCAGGTTTATCTCCTCATCAGAAGGTCCTCTACAGTCGTGGCGGTGGTGACGGTGAGAAGAGTGCCATAAAATGATACAAGAAGAGAACACAGCGTCTACGAAGCCAAAGGGTTGATAAACAGTATGATAAGAGCGTCTGATATACTTTGATTGAAAACACATGATGGGGCAAAAGGAATGTTGTTTGCAGAAGCTAGAGAGGCAATGCTGGATGGGGGAAACAACACGAGGAACCCTGCACATGATGAAAGAAGTGGCGGCACGAGCAAGACATAAGCATGGCTGTGGGGTCTGACCGAGCGTTAGCTACTCCAGGCCTGATATTCCTCAAGAGAAGAGTCAGATTCCAGGTACCTAGGCCAAGAATCGATGAAAGGAACCACAGGGAAGTTTCTATTTTTATGATGATTCAGACTGATCAGCCATGGGTGCCCATAGATCTGAATTGTGAAGGATTCTCACCACCTCCAGCTTCACTGGGAAAGAGTACCATGGTGCCTGCCACCAGCACAGACGTGGTACACTGTGTCTTATGTCTGCTACTATGATCTATCGTAATCAACGTATATACCTGGGAGTATTCTTTAACTTAGGAGTTTCCAAAGACAGCAAAAGGATTTGCTGAGAATGAGTGCTATGACTAAATAAGTCTTCAGGACATAGTTTTATGGGGAAAAAAGTGTCTGCAATAGATTCTCACATTAGTATCCAATCGTTCTTAGTTTAAAAAAAAAATGGTGATAACATGAGTAAGTATTGCTAAGGGAATAGGTTTTTGGCTGGTCTGACTCAGACATACTTCTGTGGGTTGTGCTGGTTCCATGGCTACTTGCCAGAGTTAGATATGTTGCATTAGAACACAAAAATTCTTCCTTCATACAGAGAGCACTGGTTTTAGTCCACAACCATGAGAAATAAACATACCTTTATTTTGTATACATTAACTTAATTTCTATATTGTTTCAATGCCATGTATAGTTATAGATGAGAAAACTAAAGTGATTAAGATCCTTGCCTCCCATTTCCCTCAAGATGAATTTTAGAATAACAGAGACCACCCAGTCTCTTATAGCAGCTGATCTTGTTTGATATTCAGTGAGTCTCCCATTGAGTTGCTGTGTTGGCTACAAGTCCTCTTTAGGCCTTGGATGTACACAGCAAAAGAACTGATTCTGGGCCTTGCTAAGCTGTGGAAAGTCTTTTCAGAGACTGCTCGCCTGTGCACACACACACACAGAACTCTTTGCCTTCTTTTGGTTTCTTCTTGCCATACTAAAGCCTCGTCTGATCATCCTCAAAGCTGTGCTTCCATAAACCCATCTTGGCCTGTCATCGGCTTTCACAGAGATGGCCAAAAAATTACAAAATCTCAGGGATCCATCAACCTCTGCACTCTCAGTGCACCAAAGAGAGGAGTAGTATTTCTTGACTAGCTCCCTTCAGATCTTTCCCATTCATGGAAGCTGGGGAGTATTAACTATATGGAGTGAGGTGAGAGTAAGGGAAAACATAAGGAAACCTTTAAATCAACAATATTCTCCCTACATTTGCTTCTGCAGTTACTAAAAAATAGCCTTTAGTTATTGAACCTTTATGTGTTAATGTAGAAACTAATGCAAAAAGCTGCAGGTCTGATATGTGCATTTTTTTCAGATCTCCCTGAGGTCTGTCTTTTCTTTAAGGAATCATTGGTTGTTCCCTTATTTCTCTCTTTGGTGCTCTTTCCACAAACACAAAAAGGAAATAAGTAAAGGAATGACAGAGGTAGATCCCACATTCTGTAGATGAGGAAACAAACAAGCTAGCTTGACCTACAATTCATGTACCTAATTCATGGCAGAGTCAGTCGAGAACCAAGGCTTTTGATTGCGAGGTCAGGGCACTTACCTCCAGAGCCCGTGCTTCTCCAAACATGGTGAGCGTGGGGAAAATGAGTCAAATGACCTGAACTGACATTTCACCAAAGATGATCTGCAAATAGCCAGGAGTACATTATTGGCCATCAGGCTAATTAACTGTTAGTCTCCATGGTGGTGCCAAGAGTTGGACACAACTGAAGTGACTGAGCACTCACTCTTGCTGGCACTAGTGATAAACAGTCTGCCTGCCAGTGCAGGAGATGCAAGAGACAGGGATTCAATCCCTGGGTTGGGAAGATCCCCTAGACAAGGGCATGGCAACCCACTCCTGTATTCTTGTGGGGAAAATTCCATGGACATGGAGCCTGGCCGGCTACAGTCTATAAGGTCGCAAAGAGTCCGACATGACTGAAGTGACTTAGCACACAGTGTCTCCACTGAAGTGAAAATAAGAACTGCCATGTCTGCCGTGCCACTAGTACTGCAAAAGTGAAAAAGACTTACATACCAAATACTGTCAGGAATGTGGACAAACTGGAACTTTCATACATTGCTGGTAGGAATACGAGAACTCTATGGCAGTGTCATATAAATTTAAATATATGTTTTCTCTACGATCCACCATATCTACTATAATTTATACAAGAGAAATAAAAATATATGCCCACAAAAATAAGAATGTTTATAAAATCCTTATTCATAACAGCCCCAAACTTGAGACAATCTTTATGTCTGTGAATAGGACAATTGATAAAAATTTTCATATACTCAGTATTCACTAATGGTACTCAAAGGAACAAATGATAGATACCTAGAGCAGAATGACTGAATCTCAAAAATATGTATAAAGCAAACTACGCACTTATATACATTGTGTAATTCCATTTATGTCCACAGGACTGGAAAAGGTCAATTTTCATTCCAACCCCAAAGAAAGACAATGCCAAAGAATGCTCAAACTACCGCACAATTGCACTCATCTCACACTCTAGTAAAGTAATGCTCAAAATTCTCCAAGCCAGGCTTCAGCAATACGTGAACCGTGAACTTCCTGATGTTCAAGCTGGTTTTAGAAAAGGCAGAGGAACCAGAGATCAAATTGCCAACATCTGCTAGATCATGGAAAAAGCAAGAGAGTTGCAGAAAAACATCTATTTCTGTTTTATTGACTATGCCAAAGCCTTTGACTGTGTGGATCACAATAAACTGTGGAAAATTCTGAAAGAGATGGGAATACCAGACCACCTGACCTGCCTCTTGAGAAATTTGTATGCAGGTCAGGAAGCAACAGTTAGAACTGGACATGGAACAACAGACTGGTTCCAAATAGGAAAAGGAGTACGTCAAGACTGTATATTAATAAGACTGCTTATTTAACGTATATGCAGAGTACATCATGAGAAACGCTGAGCTGGAGGAAGTACAAGCTGGAATCAAGATTGCTGGGAGAAATATCAATAACCTCAGATATGCAGATGACACCACCCTTATGGTAGAAAGTGAAGAGAAACTAAAAAGCCTCTTGATGAAGGTGAAAGAGGAGAATGAAGAAGTTGGCTTAAAGCTCAACGTTCAGAAAACGAAGATCATGGCATCCGGTCCCATCACTTCATGGCAAATAGATGGGGAAACAGTGCAAACAGTGTCAGACTTTATTTTTCTGGGCTCCAAAATCACTGCAGATGGTGACTGCAGCCATGAAATTAAAGGACACTTACTCCTTGGAAGGAAAGTTGACCAACCTAGATAGCATATTGAAAAGCAGAGACATTACTTTGCCAACAAAGGTCCATCTAATCAAGGCTTTGGTTTTTCCAGTGGTCATGTATGGATGTGAGAGTTGGACTGTGAAGAAAGCTGAGCACCGAAGAATTGATGCTTTTGAACTGTGGTGTTGGAGAAGACTCTTGAGAGTCCCTTGGACTGCAAGGAGATCCAACCTGTCCATTCTAAAGGAGATCAGCCCTGGGTGTTCTTTGGAAGGAATGATGCTAAAGCTGAAACTCCAGTACTTTGGCCACCTCATGCGAAGAGTTGACTCATTGGAAAAGATTCTGATGCTGGGAGGGATTGGGGGCAGGAGGAGAAGGGGGCGACAGAGGATGAGATGGCTGGATGGCATCACTGACTCGATGGACATGCGTTTGAGTGAACTCTGGGAGATGGTGATGGACAGGGAGGCCTGGCATGCTGCGATTCATGGGGGTCGCAAAGAGCTGGACACGACGGAGTGACTGAACTGAACTGAACTGAAATAAAACCTATAGTGACAGAAGTTAGAAATAGGTTATCTCTGGGCAGAGGTTGGGAACTAGGAAAAGACATGGGGAACTTTCTCAGGTGATGAAAATGTTCCATGTCTTGTTTTTGGTGGTGAGGGCCATGTGTAACCAGTTTAATTGAGTCAAGTGAATAAAACTGTACACCAGACTTAACATTTAGGATTTGTCCATTTCACTCAGTGTATACTATACATAGTACAGTAAAAACATATCAGAAATTAAGTAGCAAGATAGTGGCATTAAAAAAATGTAAGGTCCTGAAGCAAACCTGCAGAGACTTAAAAACTGGCTTCTTTACTGTGTCCAATCAGATATTCCAATCAGATAAGTCTGGGCAGAGATGAGGACGCTGCCTTTTAATTAGCCTCCCAGATGATTCTGACACAGGTGTTCAGAGAACCACACTTCAAGAAATACTACTCCTCTCTTTGGTGCCAGGATGTATTTTTAACACCATTTTTAATGAGCTTTCCTTTGATTGCCAATTTTCCTCTTCCATGTTACTGAGTAACTTTTCTTTACATTTCAGTACTGATACAGGCTAAAACAATCCTGTTTTGTAGTCTGGATATCTGGATTGGTTTCTCTGGCCTATTAATTGGGTTTGATTATGTGAACTTTCATAAAATATTTAAATCTATTAATTAAAACACTAGTGGGAATCAAAGTTCCCTTTAAGACAGGGATTTGCTTTCATCTAGAAACCTCTGTACCTGACATATGAACATTGTTTTCCTGTGTTTTGTTTTTTTTTTTTTCCTCTTCAGCTAGAAAGCATGAATAAGAAAACATTACCTTGTTGGCACAATGCTTACCAAAGAATGCTATTCATAATAGGTGTTTGATAAATGGAGATGCTTGATTGAAGAAAAAAAAATAAATATAGCATCTCTGTGAGAGAATGAGCTTGAAAAGATTTCAAATAAATGAAGAGACTTCAGACATTTTTTATTCTGTGTATTATGTTTGGCACAGTGTTTTCGCATAAAATCCCCATGGTTCCTTTATAAAGGAGGTATATATTATCCCCATTTTACAGATGAGGAAAGAGGCTTGAAGTGGTTTAGTGGCTGAGATCAAACAAATATTGCAACAGATTTTTCAAGTTCGTGAGGCAGAAATGAACAACCAAAGCTATTTCAGAGGCTTGTAACAACACACATTTATTTTTTGTGGATCAGCCTTGGCTTGTTTCATGTGTCTGCATGGTCAGATTTGGCTAAAAGGGGGGACTCTGAAAAGAACTTGGGAGAGGTCATAAGTCAACCACATGGGCTTTTAAATCTCTGCCAGGTCATCACATTCATTCTGCTCCCATTGGCAATGAGTGAGAATATCCGAGCCCCTTACAGGGAATGGTAGACTGAATGCTTGGTGTTATGGGCTGAATCTTTGTGTCCCTCCAAAATTCGTATGTTGGAATATAACCTCCAGTCTGATGGTATGAGGAAGTGGGACCTTCAGAAGGTAATTAGGTCATGAGTCTGGAGCCCTTATGAATGAGATTGCTGCTGTTGCTGCTGTTGTGTCACTAAGTTGTGTCTGACTTTTTTAGACCCAACAGACTGTAGCCCATCAGGCTCCTCTGTCTGTGGAATTTCTTCAGCAAGAATAGTGGAGTGGGTAGCCATTTCCTTCTCTAGGGGATCTTCCTGATCTTCCAGTGTTTGGACCCGAGTCTCCTGCTTGGCAGGTGGATTCTTTACCACTGAGACACCCGGGAAGCCCATGAATGAATGGGATTAGTGCCCTTATAAAAAAAAAAAAGACCCCAGAGAGCTCTCTTCACCCTCTTTATCTGCCAGCTGAGCATACAAGGAGAAAATGGTAGTTTGCCACTTGACTAGGTTGCAACTCTGATCTCAGACTCTAGGCACCCCCCCAAATATGAAAAATCTTTTTTTTTTTTATAAGCTGCTCAGTCTGATGGCAACCCACTCCAGTACTCTTGCCTGGCAAATCCCATGGACAGAGGAGCCTGGTAGGCTGCAGTCCATGGGGTTGCTAGGAGTTGGATACGACTGAGTGACTTCACTTTCACTTTTCACTTTCATGCATTGGAGAAGGAAATGGCAACCCACTCCATTGTTCTTGCCTGGAGAATCCCAGGATGGGGGAGCCTGGTGGGCTGCCGTCTCTGGGGTTGCACAGAGTCGGACACAACTGAAGCAACTTAGCAGTAGCAGCTCAGTCTGATATTTTGTTATAGCAGGCTGAACTGGCTAAGACACTTAAAGAAAATACTAACAATGGTAACTGACAAAGCCAAAATTCAAATTCATATTTGTATGGTCTGTGCTCAGTCACTCAGTTGTATCTGACTTTGCAATCCCATGGACCGCAGGCCACCAGCCTCCTCTGTCCATGGGACTCTCCAGGCAAGAATACTGGAGTGGGTTACCATTTCCTTCCTGACCCAGGGTCTCCTGCATTGGCATGCAGATTCTTTATTACCACTGCACTAGTTGGGAAGCCCATTTGTATGGTATTAAGGCCCTTAATCCTTCCACTAAGATCATTCATTCACCAATTTATTAATTCAGTAAATCTTTTGGTGCTATTACTAACATGTACTGGCTCTTAAGATGTACTCTGAGTCCAGAAAGAACTGTGAATCCTGTCTCTCACTTAACTAGTTATAGAATAACTAAAATTATATTCTACCTCATAATGGAGGAGAAATTTCAAATATTTTCCTCAAAAATAATGACATATGTACAAATTCCACTTGTTCAAGTGTCAGACTTCATATTCAAAGCCTGCTTCACACGGATCCCTGAAATCTTCATTTATCTCTCTAACACATTCTCTGGTTTGGATAGATCCCAAATTTTAGGATTCTGAAGATTAAGAACATGTTAACTAAAACATTTTTGAAACTGATTTTTATTTTGACACCTAAATACATTAAATGAACTATCATCTACCATTTCACATCAAAAGCAAAATAGGATGAAGAATACATATAAAATTTTTCAGAATGCAGAAAAATTTAAAAAGCAGAATGAAGATATAATTCACATATTACCTTGCCTATAGTTGTTTTCTTACTGCAAATTCTTCAGTTTGGAATGCTTCCTTTATCACATTATTGTAAAAATATTCACATAGGTTTTATGATGCCGATTGAATTTAACTTCCTAGTATTATTTCACTCAGTTTGGAATGTGTGGGAAAACAGAGAAACCAAGAATACTTACTAAATATCTTACTAAACTTCTCCCATATGCTTGTCCACAAAGAAAGCAGTCAAGTGTCCAGTGAGAATGCAGAATTATTTAGAAGAGTGTTGCACGTAGCCTAGATTCCCCGAAAATGTCTGAGATGCTGGGATCTGAGAACACTTCGTCCTGGACTGAATTGATCTGAAGACCAGTGTATTAGAAGAGTGAGCTTCTAAGTCCAAGAGCTGAAGAAGCCACGCACTGGTGATGGTGGCTCAGGCAGTCCTTAGATCCGATTTATTTAATTCAAAAAATGGTGTTGGGTACCTACTTATGTGACACATAAAATTTCTAGGCTCTGAGAAGGTGACACTGCACAAGATGAGAATCTGACCTTGTAGATTTTAGTGATGGTGATCCAGCTCTGCTGAGCACCAGTGCTCACAGATGACAGCTGGTAGGACAGTTGTTAATAATTCTGTGAGGCACTGCAGCATGTTGCAACCATGATTTGGTCAGCCTTCCTTTCCTTCTTCATTCATTTAGTAAAGGACTAACAGCAGTACTACAGACTCTGTTAAGATGTTGCTTGTTTTAAATCCTGCCCCTGATTTAATTGCATGTGATTGACATAAAACTGACCCTGCCATTCTTGTGTTAAGATACTTCCTTGAGTATAAAGGTTGAACAAGGTTAATAGACAAGGCTCTGAAGGATCTTGCAGAGTGCCACTTGGCATGCTCCAGCACATCTTTTTTCTGATTACTTCAACTCACCAAACATTTTTCATGTCTCTGGATCATTGCCCTTGCTCTCTCTCTCCTCTACCTTTATGCTCCTCCCTCCACTCTACACCTGGATAACCCCTATTCATGCTTTAGAGCTAAGCTAAATGCCACTGCTCTCTAGCTGCCCTCCCTCACTCAGCCTAAATGAGCCCCCTTCCTCCAATTAGCTATATTTTACTTATAGCATCCTTTTTTTCCCATTGTGCCCTGAATATAGGCAAAAGGCTTGAACTGAATTCTTTTTATGGAACTGGCTCCTGAGTCTAATATTAAAAAATCCATATTCAAGAAAATTCAGCTTTTGAGCATCATCAACCCACCATCAGCACTGTCCTTATTATAATGGCCAAAGCTAATGTTACCAAAAGGTTTCTCCATGCTAGACACTGGGACACCTACATTAAATGAATTATTTTTTTAATCTCATAGTGATCTTATAAAGTAGGTAGTATCATTATGCCCATTTTAAAAATAAGAAAACTGAGGCTCAGAGAATTTCATTTAGTTGTTCAGTGCCTTGAAGCTAGTAAGGGATGCATCAAGGATTTAAAATTATGAGTCTGATATTAGCACACATGTTTTTAACTACTTTACTGACAGGTGGTACTCAGTAGTCATGATGGAGACTTCAGGGTCCAGATGTAGACTTGTGCTTTAATCGCAGGCCTTTCTAGATAGAGAAATTGGGGCCTAACGATCTGTGCCTGATCTTCTCTGGTGAGCTCAGTAACTGGAGAAGACTTCGGTCTACAGGAGAAGTCATCTCTGAAAAAGTAGAATTGAAGCAGAAGAAGAAAGGAAACTGACATGATCAAGAAGCAATAGATAAAAGCCCTTGATGATGGGGAAACCACAAACTCCAAAGCATCCCATTTCATCCTCTTACTGTCTCATCCTTGGGAAATTATTTCTTAGCTAGAACCAGAATCTGTCTCCCTGTATTTTGTACCAGTGGCCATGAAAAGTGATTTTCATCAGATTTCAGGGCAATCATCACCTCTCTTAGTCCATCTTGTAGCTCCCATTGATCAAGAGAGAGTCCCTTTATTATTTCTAGGTTAATGATATTGGATTAATATTTAAATTGTTCAAAGCCCCTTTCCCTGTATTCATTTATTTGATCCTCACAGCATTTACAGGACAAGGGTTATTACCACTACTTTTTTTCATTTTATTTTTTTCTATCTTTTTAAAAACTAATTTTTATTGGAGTATAGTTGCTTTACAATGTAGTATTAGTTTTTCTGTATAGCAAAGTGAAATAGCTATATGTATACATTTAGCCTCTCTTTTTTGGGTTTTCTTCCCATTTAGGTCACCACAGAGCACTGAATAGAGTTTCCTGAGCTATAGAGTAGGTTCTCATTAGTTATCAATTTTATATATAATATCAATAGTATTGAGCTTCCCAGGTGAAGCTGGTGGTAAAGAACCCACCTGCCAATGCAGGAGATGTAAGAGACATGAATTTAGTCCCTGGGTTGGGAAGACTCCTCAGGAGGAGGGCATGGCAACCCACTCTAGTATTCTTGCCTGGAGAGTCCCGTGGACAGAGGAGCCTGGCAGACTACGGTCCAGGGTCGCAAAAAGTCAGACATGACTGAAGTGACTTAGCATGCAGCACATACATCAGTAGTATTATCACTACTTTTTGGATGATAAGGCAACGGCACCCCACTCCAGTACTCTTGCATGGAAAATCCCATGGGCGGAGGAGCCTGGTAGGCTGCTGTCCATGGGGTTGCTAAGAGTCGGACACGACTGAGTGACTTCACTTTCATTTTTTCATTTTTATGCATTGGAGAAGGAAATGGCAACCCACTCCAGTGTTCTTGCCTGGAGAATCCCAGGGATGGGGGAGCCTGGTGGGCTGACGTCTATGGGGTCACACAGAGTCGGACACGACTGAAGTGACTTAGCAGTAGCAGCAGCAGCTGAAGATCCAAGATGCTTGATCCTTGTACAAGTTAGTATGGCTAATGAGAGATAGAGCTAAGGCTAGCTCTCACTCCCAGTCATCCATGCCCTCTAAAGTGATCATTTCAAGGCTGTTTCATCCTTATTTCCTTGGTTGCTTATTGGTACCTGGTGAGCTATGCCCTGAATCTCATGGGACAGAGAGTCAGTTGGGCTGGGGAGAGCAGGCTTCTTGTCCACACAGCACTGGCTATACACAAAATTGGCCTGGTTGGGCTGACAGGACAAAAGTTATAGTTTCTCAGGAAAATGGCAGACTAATAGAAAAAAGGTCATAAATATCATCAGATACAAGGCCTGACATTTACCAAGGACAATTGTTCCATCATAAAAATCTCAGGCTTTTGGAGCCTTTCAATTAAGCCCTCACAAGACATCCTGACTCTTTACCAAGGAGGAGGAAAGGAAAGGATAACAAAGTGTGTGTATGTTCGGGGTCAGGGTGGTGGATGGGGGTGGGGAGTAGCAATGGCAGATGACAAGAGGAAGACCAAAGGGGACATTCCTGTGGTTTCAAGAGTCAATTGAGCTCCTAATTCTTTGTGACCAGTAGTAGGATTAAGAGTTCAGAAGGGCAGGTCAAACAAGGGCACAGGGTCAGGCTGGGTCTTGCAGAGATGTGACTCAGGAAATGCTGGCAGACTGGGCCCCCATACCTTCCCCAGCAGGCCTGCAATTAGGATTTAATGGCCAAATGTGGAATGCATTAGGAGTTCTGAGCAGAAAGTGTGTGTTCAAAGGAGCCGCCTCTTTTTAGCTAAGTAGGAAAACATTCCTTCATGGTCAGTCTCCTCCTGAGCCATGCTAATTTTGGGGGCCTCGCTGGCAGTGGTGCCTTGCAAAGATTTCACTTACAAGTGGCCTGGGCATAACCCTCTGTTTCCCTTGAGGATGACACAAAGAATCAGTGGATCCACTGGCTCTGTTTGGTATTTGGGGTGACATGGGAAGTAGGAAGAATCATCTGACCTGGGATTCTTTGTGTTTGTGGATGTGGTAATGTGTATCCCACATATATAAGATACATCCATAGAAAATGCAGGTGCACAAGCAGTTACAGGCAGATGATGTAAGATAGAGTTAAAATATTTGCCTACTTCTGTGTGTGTTCCTACTGTGTCTATCTAGCTACTTATTGATATGTTTCTTTTTTTTTTATGTTTCTCTTTAAATGCTGTCTTGTCACAGAGGGGAATTCAAACAACTTCCCAAGGTATACTGTGCGTGTGTGTGTACATGAGTGTGTGCACGTGAATATGTGTGGTCATGTATGGATGTGAGAGTTGGACTGTGAAGAAGGCTGAGCACCGAAGAATTGATGCTTTTGAACTGTGGTGTTGGAGAAGACTCTTGAGAGTCCCTTGGACTGCAAGGAGATCCAACCAGTCCATTCTGAAGGGGACCAGCCCTGGGATTTCTTTGGAAGGAATGATGCTAAAGCTGAAACTCCAGTACTTTAGCCACCTCATGCGAAGGGTTGACTCATTGGAAAAGACTCTGATGCTGGGAGGGATTGGGGGCAGGAGAAGAAGGGGATGACAGAGGATGAGATGGCTGGATGGCATCACTGACTCGATGGACGTGAGTCTCAGTGAACTCTGGGAGTTGGTGATGGACAGGGAGGCCTGGCGTGCTTCGATTCATGGGGTCGCAAAGAGTCAGACACGACTGAGCAACTGATCTGATCTGATGAGTACATATGGGTGTATAAGCGTATAGTATATAAACATGCATGTGCATATATATGGATCTGCATATCCCTTATACCTCTGAGTGACTGAACATAGGAATTAGGAAAAACGTTAGCATCTGTGAAAATACTTCTGGAAGTGAGGATACACAGAGCATAAAAGATTAACTCTGCTCTCACCAGTATGTGTAATGGCATATTTTGCAAGTGTGATTGCAATGAATCTTTCTCTGATGATATATTTTGCTCTGCATGTGTTGCTTCATGTGAACATGAATGATACATAGGATCATGTGTGGATACATGTAATACCTTTGTTGAGACTGTATGTGAATGGGTATACATAGCACTTTTGCAGTCTGTATATTTGTGTGCAAATATGCAATAATGTTGGAGAAGGCAATGGCACCCCACTCCAGTACTCTTGCCTGGAAAATCCCACGGATGGAGGAGCCTGGTGGGCTGCAGTCCATGGGGTCGCTGGGAGTCGGACACGACTGAGTGACTTCAGTTTCACTTTTCACTTTCATGCATTGGAGAAGGAAATGGCAACCCACTCCAGTGTTCTTGCCTGGAGAATCCCAGGGACGGGGTAGCCTGGTGGGCTGCAGTCTATGGGGTCGCCCAGAGTCGGACACGATTGAAGTGACTTAGCAGTAGCAGCAGCAGCATGCAATAATGTGAATACCTATGAATTCCACATAAACTAGAATGTGCATATGTATGGTTATGTCTAATGAATGGATGTATCTATTGGGTTGGCCAAAAATTTGTTCAGGTTTTGTCATATGATGTACATTTTTGGCCAACCCAATATATTACATTATATATACTTATATTCATACACAGGCATATACATGTCTATACATATACATGCATACCTTGTTTTATTGTACTTTATTATACTTTGCAGATTTTGTGATTTTTTTCAAATTGAAGATTTATGGCAACCCTGCATTGAGCAAGCCTTCTGGCACCATTTTTTTTTCTGTATTTGCATTTTTATAGCAGTATTTGCTTACTTCATATCTCTGTCATGTGTTAATAATTCTTACAATATTTCAAACTTTTGTTATTGTCATATGTTGTGGTGATCTGTGATCAGTGATCTTTGATGGTACTACTATGACTCAGTAAAGGCTCAGAGATTCGTTAATATTTTTAGCACAAGAGTATTCTGAAATTGAGGTATGTACATTGTTTTTCAGACATCATGCTATTACATGCAGCTTTAGATGCGCTGAGAAGCCAGACACTTTGTGTGACTTGCTTTATGGGATATTTGCTTTATTGTGATGGTCTGGACTCGAACCTGACCTGCAATATCTCCCAGGTATGCCTGTGTTATACATATATTTGTGTTTATACATATATGCATATATGTGTGTATATGAATGCATATGTGTGTGTATATATATTACAAAAATGTGCTAGTTATGTTCTCCCAGCAGTTTTAACACATTATTGACTGGAGACATATTAAAGCCACAGGTGTTTGTTTCTGCAAAACCCCCCGGTCAATTATGTGTTAACAACAAACCCTGTCATCTTCCCGAAGCACCAGCTGTTCCTTGAGATCTCACTGTGAGCTATGCAGTGGACTAGGTGCCAGTGGACATGACACAGAGCAAAACTACCCTGCCATGGAAAGATGCCTCTAATGAATGGGGCAGGACAGGTGGCCAAGGGCTGTTCTGGAACCTAAACCTGCATGTGCCAGACATGCAGGGAAGGCTGAAGAGAAATCAGTACTGTGCCTGGAGGCTTGTGCTGTGCTAGCACTCAGAGTAGACACAACAGGGTCCCTCCCAGCAAGGTGTTCACAGGGCTATGGAAACACAGATTTCACACAAATAATTATAATCCACCGCCAAGGCGATGCTCTAATTAAGGCAAAGAAAGTGGAACGAACTAAGCTCTTGGGAGCTGTAAGAGGCTTGTCAGAGTGAGGAATGTAACAACACAAATTTACCTTCTAGGATGGATTCACTAGGCAGAAAATTGGTGGTGGGTGGTTGGGGTAGATGGGTTTATGGAGGGGTGGTGCAATAGACATCCCAGAGGGTAAGGATGAGAGAAACACGCGCAGGCACAGAGTTTCGGAAAGGAGGAACATCCTGTGGTGGCCAGAATATAAACTCCAGGACGTCCGAAACCCTTCTCCAGACTGGGCTGTCCCTGTGCAGCAGACCTAGTCACGTGTTTCGCCCGGTATTGCACACCACCCGTGGGCTCTTGGTAAATGTTCGTTTGGTGGATGAAGGGATATCACAAAGAATGGGCAAGCTATGAATGATGTATTTGCCCTGCTGAGGATTCTGCACTTTATCCTGGAGGTAATGGAAGAGTTTAAGGAGGAAAATCATGTGATTCAAATTTATGTTTTAAGGAAAGCCAGTCCAGCTGGAGCAGACACAGCTGGTTGTGGGAGATACGGAGAGAAAACCTGAGGCAGAGAGCTGGGTCAGGAGATACACGGAGTGGCCCTGATACCACATGCTAGAGGCCTGGGAGCAGACAGTGGCGGGGACCATGGAGAACAGGCAGCTGATCAGAAGGGAAACTGAACAACCTCTGA
Source organism: Bison bison bison (assembly GCF_000754665.1). Taxonomy (NCBI): domain Eukaryota; kingdom Metazoa; phylum Chordata; class Mammalia; order Artiodactyla; family Bovidae; genus Bison; species Bison bison. The sequence goes on from NW_011494771.1 coordinate 2,451,979, forward strand.
TTCCTCAGATCTCCATTCACATATGAACATTTCTCTCTTCTCCTCTAAGAGCACAATCTGAGATCTCTAAAAACTGTTATGCTTCTGAGCCCACATGATTCATTCACAGCAGCAAAGTAATGAGGTGCTACAGGGCATTGTAGTAAAAAAAAAAACACATATTTTTTGGCCATGTCACACGGCATGTGGGATCTTAAGTTCCCTGTCCAGGGATCGAACCCATGCTCCCTCCAGTGGAAGCATGGAACTTTAACCACTGCATCACCACAGAAATCCCAGAATAAAATGAACAAAATCCTGGGTCTTAGTGTGGCATACCTGGGTACTATTTCCATTTCCCAACTCTTCTACTTAGCAGCCACCTGACTTTGGCTGAGTCCCATATCCTAGCTTCTTGTTGCATAAAATGCAAAACAGTAATATCAGCATTGTAGTGTTGTGGGGATTTGCTGAGGAAAATACATGTGAGAGTTTCTTTAAAATCTTCAAGCAACCATGCAAGCACTAGCTATTAATTATGTAGAGACTCAGAGAAGGATTGACATCAGCGATAACCAAGTGAAAAACATAAGGCTGCCTTGATTTGGGGGCTTCCCTGGTAGCTCAGACATTAAAGAATCCACTTGCAATGCAGGAGACCCAGGTTTGATCCCTGGGTCAGGAAGATCCCCTGGAGAAGGGAATGGCAACCCACTCCAGTCCTCAGAACTTTGAATTTTGTCCCTGTCTTCCACAGTACAGTTTTATATATAAAGAATACTCTCTCTTCCAGGCTGGTGCTTTAAAAGAGAACAGGACTTAAGCCAGAAAACTAATAAGATTAGCATCAGTGCTCATGGGGTTCCTTCTGGAGGGACACACTTTCTGGAAGGGGCCTCTCTGGGCATCCTTAAGAGAAATACCTGTGAGCACACAGCCTGTTACATACCCTGGGCCAAAACCTCTGTTTACTGCTCCTCTCAAGTGTGTGACCCTTCGCTCTTTGCACACACTTTATTTCAATTAACATTTCACAATTCCTCTGTCCCCGTTTTTCTTAGGCTACCCAAACACTGACTTTTCCTCATCTCAGTAGCTCAGGGAACCCTTTAGGCTCTGCTAAAATCAGCAGACATATGTCCTCGATTAACAAGAAAGACAAAGTGTGACCAGGGTCATAGACCCAGTTTAGATCCATCAAGCATCTTAAAGTCTTGAAAACAGAAAGACTTTGTCCAGAGTCTTAGGTTTTGATATAAATGTGAGAGCCTTGGCTCTCCCTGTCATTGTGAGAAGTGGGAGCATGGAGGAGGGTCAGTATCACAGAGACCTACTGTTCAGTGAGACTCTCAGATCATCCTGTACAACGGCTCCTCAAGTACCTTCTATCCACCCACTCTTGTAGAAACCTTCTGTTAATTCCAGGTAATTTACTATGGGCTGGGACCATAATAAAGAAGGTTTGGCCCTCAGTCTCCAAGGGTGGGGACAGATAAGTTTATTCATTTCTTCCTTCCTTCATTTATTTGTTCTATAAACATTCATTTGACGTTCAGTATGTAACAAGCACTAAGGTAGATGATAAGCATCAAGTAATAAAATGCATGCTCTTTGCTCATGGAACTAACAGTCAGATGGGAGAGACATTTAAAAATGTTAAAACAAAAAATATGAAATATTGATACAAAGAAAATACACCACTAGGACTTCCCTGGTGGTCCAGTGGTTAAGAATCCACCTGTCAATCCAAGGACAGTTCCATCCCTGGTCCAGGAAGATCCCACATGCAACTAAGCCCGTGCACCATAACTCCTGAGGCCATGCTCTAGAGCCCACAGACCACGACTACTGAAGCCTATGTGCCCAGCACATGCTCTGCAACAAGAGAAGCCACCACAATGAGGTTCCCATGCACCGCAACTAGAGAAGGGTCCCTGCCTTCGACAACTAGAGAAAGCCCACATAGCGGCGAAGACCCAGCACAGCCAAAAATAAATAAATAAAGTCTTATTTAAAAAAAAAAAAAGTACATTTCTCTGCTCAATGTTATGTGGCAGCCTGGATGGGAAGGGAGTTTGGGGGAGAAAGGATATATGTATATGTATGACTGAGTCCCTTTGCTGTTCACCTGAGACAATCAAAACATTGTTAATTGGCTATACCCCACTACAAAATAAGTTCTAGAATACTACCCCGTTAATATGACAAACTATAGTAAAGCTATGTAGAGGCCCCTCGTCTAGTTTGAGGTTCAGGAAAAGTATTTCTTTAGGAAGTAACACCTGGGCTAGGATATGAAGAATAAATGACAGTCAACTAACCAGTAGGTTGAGGGTCAGGAAAAGTGTTCCAGGTAGAGAGAAAAGACTGGGTCAAGGCTCCAGAATCAGGAGGAAAGGAGAGGAGGCCAGTATGGCTGGAGTTTGGGGAGTAAAAAGAAAAAAGAATGAGGTAAGCCTGGAGAAGACTCAGAAGTCATGCTAAGGATTTGTTACTTATCTCAAGAAGAGTGGGAAGCCATTAAAGCCTTGTAAATTAGAATGAGGAGATTACATTTACCATTTGACATTACTTTGTCTACATATAGATCAGAGGGCAAAGGGGGGAAACGTTTTTCTTGGTGTAGGAAGGTTTTGATGTGATTCAAGTCAGAGATGCCCATGGCTGGACTAGGGTAGAGACCATGGACATGGACACAGCTCACCCAACTGGAAAAAATGACTACCAGGTAAAATGACAAGTGCTGCAATAAAGGTGAGTACCCAAGTTCTCTAAGTGCCCCATGGAGATGAAGAGAACATCGCTCACAGAACAGTGGTCTGCCTAAGATCACCGAGCCAGTGGGTAGTAAACATCATTCTTCTGCTCATCCTGTTCATCTGCCTCCCAACCCTCCATGCAATTTAACCACAGCCCTGCAGCCCACTGTCCTTCCAGCTCCAGACCCTGCACGGAGTGTTTCCTGCTGTCACTGGCCACAATAATCTGCCTTTTCTCAAGGCTCTTGAGTGACACTTAAGAGCCCTGACCTGCAGAATCTAACATACATCTTAGTTTCAACCCCTGGGTCCATCTGACTCATGGGTGAAAATGAAGAGAATTAACTCATGGGAGCCACCCATGTGAGGACTAAGGAAGTGGGGAGGGGGAAACCTTTCAGATCACACAACAGAAAACAAAAGCTAAAGAAGCAATGTCAAGTATTTCTCAGGACTGCATGAACTGAGCCTTGATTCAACCATTGCTCCAAAGGCACTCTGAGTACCCGGCAGGATGCATCGAGCATGTATTGTCATTGAATCTTAATAAGCTTCTCTATGCTGTAGGTATGATTAGTTGTCATTGTTTTCTTCCACTAGATCATAAATCTGTGAAGCCATGGATGTGATCCTTGTGTTCATCCCAGAGAAATATTATCTGTAGCACAAAATAGTAATAGTGGTATTAGTCACTCAGTCATGTCCAACTCTTTGCAACCCCATGGACTATAGCCTGGTCAGGCTCTTCTGTCCATGGGATTCTCAAGGCAAGAATACTGGAGTGGGTTGCCATTCCCTTCTCCAGAGGATCTTTCCAACACAGGAATTGAACCCAGGTCTCCAGCATTGCAGGCAAATGCTTTACCATCTGAGCTACAGGGAAGCACAAAATAGGTACCCAATTTATAGTTTTGAATAAATGAATAAGAATAAGCCAATTAAATAAATGCTCAAGACTAAGTGAGGGTAGGAAAGAGGGTGCTAGGATTCACACCCAGGTCTGTTTGACCCCAAACTCTACAGTCCTTCCATTATACTACACTGTCGCATGCTAGAGGCAAAGGAAAGACCCACTGGGATTTCTAGTTTGAGTCCTTCCTGGGTTACTGAGATGAAATTGAGACCCAGACAGGAAGAGTCTTAATCAGGGTGTCCTAGGACATTGACATCAGATCTGGCCTGACAATCCAGGTCTCCTGGTTCCAGTCTCTTTGTGCCTTCTTTCACCTAACCTCTTAGGAAAGATAGAAAAGGCCAGGTGGTGCTCTAATCATGAGCATAAGTCCCAGAGTCAACCAGGCATAAATTATAATCCAGGCAACTCTCTTTTGAAGTCTATGATCTTGGACAGGATGTTTCTTAAGACTCAAGTTTCCAATCTGTTTAATGGGCTTCATTAATAAGACTTTATAGCAAATAAATCTGTTGTGAAGATTCTATGAGATAATCTAGTACAAGTGTTTGGGAAAATGTCTCATCTACAGAAAGCACTCAGTAAATGTCATCAATTTTGTGTTTATGATTAAAAGGGTGTAACTATTTATATAAGACCTGGTTTTCTTACATGAAAATTGGAGGTAATAATAGTGCCTAACTTCAAAGTTCTTTTTATGAAGATCAAATGTGCTTAAAACGGTACCTGAAAAATAGGAAGCACCAAATAAATGTAAGTTGCTGTTACTACTATTACTATAATGATGATGATCATGCTATTTCTCTTGGCATTTCAGCAACTGATACTACAGAGGGAGTGAGCAATGCTCTAAGTGACATGTAACAGAGATGTGTTTTTCTGTTCAGGTGGAAATGCAGAGAAGGAATGGGGTATCACTGGCCTCTTACCAGGCCAGATCTCCATCAGCCCAAGTAACTATAAATCCTCTTTCAGAAGGAGCCATAAGAAATCAGATTCTAACAAAGCTCAGATCATAATGGGCACAGATCCAGGAGGATAATCCTTGGTATATTTTACCTTTTGCTTATTTAGGAGGTTTTCTTTCCTTATATTTTCCCATTTCATGATGATTTAGGCCCTTTTTGAAAATGGCAACCTGCCCAGCAGTGTCCAAGGACTATGTTTCATTCCATCCGGTGACTGAAGGTTTATAAAAAGGAAAGTCTTGTATGTCTTCTAATGGTCATCTTAGAGTAATAAACATAATAGCTACTGTTTGCAAAATGCCCTGTGGAGATGAGGCATTTTATTTAGTATGACGGTTGACTTTATGTGTTAACTTGACTAGACCATGGAGTGTCTGGTTATTTGGTCAAACAGTATTCAGGACATTTCTGTAGGAGTGTTTTTGGATGAGATTAACTTTTAAATCAGTGGATTGAGTAGAGCAGATTACCCTCCCTAATTTGGTTGAGCCTCATTCTATCAGTGAAGGTCTGAATAAAATATAAAAGCTGACCCTTCCTTGAGTAGGGCTTCCCTCATAGCTCAGTTGGTAAATCATCTGCCTGCAATGCAGGAGACCCAGGTTTGATTCCTGGGTTGGGAAGATCTCCTGGAGAAAGAAATAGCAACCCACTCCAGTATTCTTGCCTAGAGGATCCCATGGACAGAAGAGCCTAGCCAGCTACACCCCATGGGGTTGCAAGAGTTGGACATGACTTAAGGACTAAACCACCAGCACTTTCTTGAGTAAGAGGGGATTCTCCCCATCTGTCTGTCTTTGAACTGGGATATTAGCTTTTTTCCTGCCTTTGGACTCAAAACTGAAACACTGGATCTTCCTAGGTCTTGGGCCTGCCAGTCTTTGGACAGGAGCTCCCATCAGTTCTCCTGGTTCTCAGACCTTTGAGCCAACCAGACTGGAACTGTACCACCAGTTCTCACTTCCAGCTCACCCTGCAGATCATCACATGATTTTCTTGAGAAATCTGTCACTACCTAAGAGGCTGTTTTTCTAAAGCTCAGGGTACCTCACTCCGGGTTTGCTCCTGAATTCCTTTCACGGTGTACTACCACTCAGCAATTACAAAGGCTAGTAATTTCACCTTTGTAGAACTCGATGGTGAGCACCATTTGCTACTTCACACATGACTGATTAAATCACCATCATTGGCAACTGATCGGGTGATTTAATGGATGTTCAGCCTTTTCTCCTCCCCAGAGATTAAGGGGATGAGACTGAAAGTTTTCAACCTTCTAAACATCTGGTTGTTTCCTCTGGTGACCAGCCCCTACCCCCAAACCCATCTTTAGTTGAATTAGGATGACTTTTGAGTCACCTCATTAACATAACACAAGACACCTTTATTATTCTCACCACCTAGGAAATTCCAATGTTTGTAGAAGCTCTGGTGCCAGAAACAGGCCTGGGGACCACATGTGTGTTAGTCGCTCAGTCATGTCCAACTCTTTCGCGAGCCCATGGATGGTAGCCCACCAGGCTCCTCTGTCCGTGGGATTCTCTAGGCAAGAATACTGGAGGGGGTTGCCATTTCCTTCTCTAGGGGATCTTCCTGCCCCAGGGATTGAGCCTGGGTCTCCTGCATTGTAGGCAGGTTCTTTATCATCTGAGCTACCAAGGAGGCCTCAGGGATCACACATATATTTCTTATTATAAAGCACAATTATTACACACTCTTAAGTAGTGTTTTGTTTCTGATGAGGGTTCATGCTTTACCATGTTCTTCAAAGTGGAGAGACCAGAAATGTTATGTCAACTAATCTCCCTACAAATGAAAGGAAATAGGGGAAGCTTCTTCCCCCAAAGCCTCAAATACACATCTGGAACATACTTTAAGAATTCTCTCTTCACTCCAGTATTAGTATTAGTACTCCAGTACTAGTCATGTGTATACAAATTACTTCCCAACATATACAGTGAGCTACTATGTGAAAGTCTCTATCATGTATGACTCTTTGCAAACCCATGGACTATACAGTCCATGGAACTCTTCAGGCCAGAATACTGAAGTGGGTAGCCTTTCCCTTCTCCAGGGATCTTCCCAACCCAGGGATCAAACCCAGGTCTACGTGTATTGCAGGCAGATTGTTTACCAGCTGAGCCACAAGGGAAGCTCAAGAATACTGGAGTGGGTAGCCTATCCCTTTCCCAGGGGATCTTCCTGACCTAGGAATCGAACTGGGGTCTCCTACATTGCAGGTGGATTCTTTACCAACTGAGCTATCAGGGAAGCCCAAGCTACTACAAGGCAGAGATTAATAACTGCCCCCAATAAATCTGAGCGACTTCACTTTCACTTTTCACTTTCATACATTGGAGAAGGAAATGGCAACCCTCTCTAGTGTCCTTGCCTGGAGAATCCCAGGGACGGGGAAGCCTGGTGGGCTGCCGTCTATGGGGTCACATAGAGTCGGACACGACTGAAGCGACTTAGTAGTAGTAGTAAATCTTATAGCTACTATAAGGCAGAGAATAAAAACTCCCCAGTAAATCTAGGCATGGTACCCAACTAGCAGACAGTATTATGTAATGGGGCTTCCCAAGTGGCGCAGTGGTGAAGAGTCCTCTTGCCAATGCAGGAGATGCAAGAGATGCTGGTTAGATCTCTGGGTCAGGAAGATCCCCTGGAAGAAGTAATGTCAACACACTCCAGTATTCTTACCTGAAAAATTCCATGGACAGAGCAGCCTTATTTATGGACTGCAGTCCAAGGGGTCACAAAGAGTCAGACATGACTGAGTGACTGAGGACATACACATTACGTAATGGAAAGCAGTACACCCTGGAGTCAGACTCAAGTATTTCCATCTGATCATTCCCATTTGCCTCTACTAGAATTGTAACTTTGTTGTACTTAATCTCTCTAAACTTCAACTTTCTCATCTGGGGAATAAGATTATATATTTTCTGAGCTACTTTGAATACCAATTGACATAAAATATCTGGAACAGAGTAAGTGTTCTTTTAACATTATTTTCCTTTTGCCTTTTCTCTTCTATTTTAATAAACACTTACTCATGTAGAGGTCTCCTGATTTTAAATAGCTAAGCCTCAGTTTCCTCACCTATGCTAAAAGCTAATAACAGCTCTAAGATTTGTCAAGCCAAGTAAAAAAAAAGGAATGTGTAAAGTCCCCAGCGAAGTGGCTGGCTATGGAACAGAAAAATTCTTTGTAGTAGTAAGATACTTAAATAGATACTTAGGTTTTGTTGTTGCTGCCCTTGTTCTAGTTATTAGTCTAGAGAATGTGCCACATGGGGTGGGGGGAGGAGATGTCCGCCCAGAAAAGCCTCATGTCTGTAATCCTTAACATTCAGTTAATCCAAAGTAGTATGAGTAATTTTGCCTGTAAGGTACAGAGTACATGTCTCTTTAATCACATCTGCTTCTTAATGTCCTAATGGGCAGACTATCTGGGATCATTAATGTCTGCAATGTATTTTATGTTCTTGTTAGCAGAGGCCAAATGTGAGTGCATTTTTAACAAACCCAATCAACAAATATAATCATATTCACTCCAGAAATGTCCAAGCCATTATCCTGTTAAAAACCCATAAAACAGAATGTCATGCCTCGTAGAGTCAGAAGGTAGAAATTTGGGCTGCTGTCTCTCTAGCAAAAGAGAGGATTGTGCATTTAAAGTTCATGACTTGCAATGAAACTTTCTCCCACAGAAACACGAAGCAAAAAAGTCACTTTGACTTTTGGAGCAACTGAAATAAAAATGCAGACTCATGTTTTTATACTTTGGGGGGATATAGGAAAATGTAAAAACTTGATCCTTGAAGACAAAGTATCTAAAAGGGAAGAAGAATTTCTCCTGAGAGCATTTAGGCTCATGATGGCTTTTCCAAATACTCCATAGCAAAGGCTGGCAATGCATTTGAGCAGCAATTCTTTTAAAGATCAAGGTGATTCCACAAAGTATATTTATATCAACTCAGGATGTAAAAGTCAGAATGGGAGACAAAGCTAAACCATATTGATGGTTTAGGGGAAAATACACTTGGCTCTTTGAAGTCAGAATTTTCCAGAAATCATTGGCTGTGAAATCATTTCAAGTGGCATGGCCAACTATTAATAGCAATGATGTTGATAAAATAGGTCAAAATCCCCAATCATAATTCGAAATCCAAAAGGTTGTAAAAACTGAAATATTTTGTAATTTAATGCAACTCATTTGATAACTAAATTTCACGTGAGGCTGTTTATAATATTTCTTACTCTCACTTAGAGTGAATCTTTATGCATTTCACTGAAGAAAAATTAATATATTTGGTTACAAAGAGTTATTTCAAATCCTTCTGGGGCAGTTAACACACATACACATACACAGAGACCCACACACTATCTGAATTACCTTCCTAAAAATGCTCACTCTCTGAATTCAAAAAAAAATCTGATCCTGTGGGCTTCAGATAAACAACTGAATATGGATACTTCTGAAAGAAAGCAGTATTTAATTATTAGATCAACTGTATGCCTGGAGCCTGAAAATTAGTTTAGATTCCCACATTCCTTATTTGGACAGAAACTGCTTTATTTCCTGGGAAGATCATGATGAATTTATGGAAAATTTTTTTATCTCTTTGGAGGATAAAAAAGAAATCTAAATAACAGAAAAAAAAAAGGATGTCGTTATATGTGCTAATTTTGAAAAATTGACTGAAACTTAGATAAGAATACATACCAGTTTTCCTGGAATAAAACTGGTTTATAGCTGTTACGTATCCTGATAAAAGTATTAGTAGCATTACCTTTCCCAGTCAGAAATTTCACATTTGTAATAATACACTCCTTGCTAAATCTTCAGTTAATGAGAACATTTAAAAGGAATGCAGTATGCACAGCTTAACGTAGAAAGATGTTCCTTGGAGTATTATTTATAATATTTGAAAGTGAGAAGCAGCATAAATGCTCAGCAATAAAGAAGTACCTAAATTAACAATGGGTATCCCACATGTGAATATTATGCTATCATTAAAAATAATGACTTAGACCTATATTTACCTACAAGGAAAGATGCACATGATACATTGTTAAACACTGAGAAAGGCAAGTTTCATAATTAGGATGTTTCATTGTTTTTTCCCTCTAAATGAAAAAGAGAGAGAAAAAAATAGATTTGAAGGCAGTCACAGCTTGTATTTAAACCTCTGCTCTTCCATTTCAGAGTAGACGAGACCAAACCAAGTCATTTAGCCTTTCTAATGACAAGTTTCCTCTGCTATAAAACAAAGTAAAAATAAAAGCTGCTTCTTGGTACTACTTGACTTAAAAAATAGTTACAACCTAGACGTTCAGAGTTATGTTTTATTTGGTGGGAATTTTTAGGACTTCAAGCCCCAGAGACAGCCTCTCAAATAACTCTGACAGGACTGTTCCAATGAGCGGTGAGGAGGGGTCGGGGAGTGGGTGGTGGGTGAGGGGTAGGGAGAGTCAGGTCATACAGAAGTTTTACAAAAAAGGGTAGGCAGTATGAACCTCAAAAGATTATTGCTAATTAAAGAAAACAAGATATCCCAAATTAAGAAATTTAGAACTTTTTTTTTATGTATGGGAAGATGCAAGAATTTGGGTGCACTGAAACCATTCCTTTCATACACATCTCAGTTGTGTGAGGCTGGCATAATGCATGTTTTCACATTCTCCCCTCCCCTCCCCACCCCATTTGGAGTGCTGATGGCAGTGAGACATCCTTGTTTATTGATATGGCAGGAGATACTCTATTTCTCGGTGTTGTTCCAATGAAATAGTATATTTAATGCATTTTAACCTGGTGGTTTTCAACCAGGGACAATTTGGTCTCTAGAGGGCATCTGGCAGAGTCTAAGAGATGTCACTGGTTGTTAAAGCTGGTTTTGGAGAGGGGGTGGCTCTACAGGCCTCTAATAGGGGGGAGCCGGGAATGGTGTTAAATATCCTGAGATGCCCAGGATAGCCCGTGCAACAAAGAATTAATTATCTGACCCCAGATATTAGTTATGATAAAGTTGAAAAACTGTTTTAAACATAATCAGCACTCAATAAATGTATATGAATGCCACTATTTATTAATATGCTAATAGTGTTGATCTTTCTATGGTAGGATGTATTGTGTGTGTGTGTTTCCATTTACTATCTTCATGTTGTATTATTGACTGTGTTAAATACACATGGTGGTTGTTTAGTTGCTAAGTCATGCCAACTCTTTTGTGATCCCATGGACTGTATTCCACCAGGCTCCTCCGTTCATTGCATTTCCCAGGCAAGAATACTGGAGTGGGTTGCCATATCTTTCTCCAAGGAATCGTTCCTACCCAGGGATCAAACCTGTGTCTCCTACATTGGCAAGTGGATTCTTTACTCTGAGCCACTGGGGAAGGCTTGAACACAGGCTGCTGCTGCTGCTGCTAAGTCGCTTCAGTTGTGTCCAACTCTGTGCAACCCCATAGATGGCAGCCCACCAGGCTCCTCCATCCCTGGGATTCTCCAGGCAAGAACACTGGAGTGGGTTGCCATTTCCTTCTCCAGTGTATAAAAGTGAAAAGTGAAAGTGAAGTCACTCAGTCGTGTCCGACTCTTAGCGACCCCATGGACTGTGGCCCACCAGGGTCCTCCGTCCATGGGATTTTCCAGGCAAGAGTGCTGGAGTGGGGTGCCACTGCCTTCTCCGAACACAGGCTACTTGAGTACTAAAATAATAAATACAATTAACACTTCAACACTAATTTTCAATGTCAATCTTTTAATGGGAACAATCACAGATACTATAACTGGAAGTCCGTATAAGTCAGAGATCACATTTCATCTGCCTCGGTCAGGCCCTGCATACAGTAGAGCCTGCTAAGCTGAAGAGAAATGCACAAAGCTGCAGTCCCGAGGAGGGAGAGGACACTAGCTTGTATGACTGGACAAATTTTTGTTAGTCTTCTAACAAAGTGGATGGACTAGTTTGTAATCAGTACATTTACAAATATGTCAATTACACTGCAAACATCCTGTCTGGAGAGAGTCTGTCAGCTAAACATTAGTGTTCTATGATACTCTCACCAACTGCCACACCCAGGTACCAAACAATCACACACACAAATTTAAAGGCTGTCAAAGTTAAAATGTCTCCCAATAATAAACATCCTGAAGGTACAGAGGGTTTTTTTTTGTTGTTTTTTTTCCCCCTCATTCTACAGTGTGCATTACCCTCTGTTGTGTAGTGCTTTGATATGATTTCAAATCCACTTGTTTATGACAAATTGATGTTGTATTTATGAGCTGTTTTGATATTAAATAAAATTGTGTCTGTCTGTAGCTCAGCTGCTCAGGGGCCCTGCTGAGGCCTTATCAGTAACAATATGTGAAGAGGCAGCTAGCGCCAGGGGATATTTAGACTGTAAATACCAAGAGTGTGTAAGGACTAACCAAGAGTGTTTGGTCTGGGCAAGGCCACTCTTTCCTGATCCAAATAACTCTCCAAAGACCTTAGGGTATTAGCTCCTGCTTGGGCAAGGAGACTCCGCTCTGCAATGGTATAAGCCATGCAGTGGCCCCTGCAAGGAGATCATCTTGCCCGCCAACACTGGTTCTTCTGTTCCCTAGCAACATCTCTAACAAGAGACTTATGTTTTGGTACCAGCAGCTGAACATCATCTCTAGGCTGGCTATGCAGTTTCTCCTGGGAACCAACTCACAGAAAGGTAGGAGAGCCTAGTCCAATTAAATTCATACTTCATTCCTTTCATCTCCCCTTGCCTGGAAAAATAACATAGTTAATATATCATTAGTTTGCAGTATATCTCCTTATTGGCTTATTAAGAGACATCTTACTGCATGCTATTGGCTTGTGAAATTATTACAATCCCTTCAGTGAACTGTGTTAAATAAAATATTGGCAAAGAAAATTTTCCCCTAAATAAAACACTCTTTCTAATTCAACAATGTTGTTTCATTTTCTTGCTGGATAGTCTGCCCCAAAACAATAGAAAAAAAGAGAGAGAGAGAGACTCTGTTCTTATCCTGGAGAGTCCTCGAGAAACAGTGTTAACTTGTGAAGTTACATGAGACCGAGTAACACCTCTGAAGCTCCATGTCCTTATCTATAAAATGAGGAGCATAACACTTATGTTGTGGGATTGCTCTGACAATCAAATGAGATAATGTGATATAAAGAGCAATGCACATCACTGACAGTGAAAGGTAGTAGTCGTCATTCTTTCCAAAAGATGGCCACTTTGCAATTTGCTATACCTGCAAAATGCTAACCCCTAACCCTAATCAACACCAATTTCTCTTTCAGTTCTGTCCTGGGAAAGAATGGTGAACACACGCATGGTATCAGTCACTAAGAGATACATACCATGGTGTCATGGGTCTACAGTTGCCAAAGAGTGAAGCCAAACTTTATCAATGTTATCAATGTTCCTTAATGTGTTAATATACATTATTTGCTTCAAACCAGAAAATGCAATCAAAGCCACATTTAGTGTTAGTTGAAATTTGGAAAATAATTAAATGCCACAGCCAACTTGGTAAAGCTCTTCTTGTAAGTCATCTTTCCAAAATCCTCATATCCCGCTCCGCCCACTACTCCAGGGACGTTTTTAATTTATCTCTCTTCTTGCGTCTTTGAGAATAATACTTTGAATAACTCTAGAATACTTAGGTGGTCCCAAGGAATCTTTTTCTTGTCTGGTTTCACAAGGTCAATCAAAAGAAGCCTTCACTGTTCCATCACTGAATAATCAATCAAGTCTAAAATAATTGATCTGCTCCAAGACTGTCACCAACATATCGATCCACCCATTGAACTCTGCTCAAAGACAAGGAAGGTGATGAAAGCGATGATTGCATTGAGAAATGAGCAAATGAAGGACCCTGTGCAGACAGCTTCCCCTCTCTCTTTCTTAATTATTTTGTTATTTTGTAAATTGATCTTAAGGCTATTAACACAGGAATCTGTATGCTCCATGACATGGTGGAAAGAATCGGGTCAAAATTTTCTCTTGGCCACCTTACTGTGTGAGCATAAACACACCTCCTTACCTCCAGTGGTTTTAGTCATAAAACAGGAATCTTTCTGAGACCTTCCATGGAGAGGCTTGACCATGAGGGAGCCAATGGAAGGCAAGTAATTAATAGCAAAGGCCTTGGAGTCAGATGACCTTGATACGGATCCCAGCTCTGCAGCGTCATTGTTGGCATACCTTGTACAATGGACTTAATTTGCTTCTTAGTTCTCTTCCCTATAAAATTGTTACAAAAGCAGTAACTACCTCACAGTGCCTTTATAAGTGATAGAACAGAAACTCATACAGCGTTTATTTTAGAGCACCCTTTGAAAGCATTCAGAAAAGCTAGCCTTATCATTTCTGTCTTTTGAAACTCCTTTCATTATCTGTTTATTTCCTATGGTTTTTCAGTTTGTTTCACACATATTGAGCAGCTACACTGGATGAGATGGCCACCGCTGCTTGTTCAGCAAAACCCAAATCCCAGGACTCTCCTAGTTATAAAATTTCCTGGTATTGACTAGATATATGGCTTTGCAGTCGATCTAATTCGATCTAATTAGAATATTTCTAATTCTCCCCTGTAGATAGATGTGGTGATATAAGCACTATGTAACTCATACAATAAATGGGGTGGGTAACTCCCAGGAAGTACTTTTAAGGGAAAGAGGTGTGTTCTTCTCTGCCCCATTTATCCTTTAAAGAATTCTGTGAATTTTCATGTGAATATTTCAGCTGGAATGGAACTATGAACTTCAAGATGAAGTTGAAAACTTAACCTGTAAGTTGGAAAATGGGAGTGAAGGACAGCAGAGTAGAAACGTGGAAGGATTCTGGGACTCTGATTATGGAATCCCATAGCAGTGTTGGGTCTTCTATTAGGATTCACGGCTGAGAATGAGAAATGTAGTCAGGCTTTATTGAAGTGACTGCTAATTGCAGTTGAGGAAAAGTCATATGATAATGCTAAAAAGGACTCACCTTGGCATTATAGAATCCAGTGATTTCACAGTGCTGGCTGAGAAAATGCATGTGGATAATAAATAGATAGGATAAAAAACTATTTGCATGAGTGCATAGATTGAAGGGATAATAAATGAAAAAATAATTTAAAAATGTGAAAGAATTTGCTATAGTCCAGCTCATACTATTTCAAAACAATATAATTCAGCTTTCCTCCCAAGAGCCTCTGATAATTAAGTTTAAGTCATGTATGTTTAGGCAACACAGAGTATAGGAAAAAATACAGGGCTGAGAATCAGGGACCTGGATTCTGTTCTACTACTTCTTGAATTAACTATGTAACTTTGAGAATTCATTTTTTTTTTTTTTTCTGAGCTTTAATTTTTCTGTACTGTGTCCACCAGAACATCAACCTGTGTTGCAGGAAAGGTTTTTGATAGGCTCATAAATATGTATCTTGAATCATTAAAATGTCAAACATTCATAAGGTATCATTATAACTAGTGCCATTGATGATTGATATTGACTGAAAGTTTCCATGGAAGAGAAGCACCAAGGGGTGTTTTGGAATCTAAAAGTCTGTCAATGTACCAGTTGGCGGTACATCCTACCGGAATTGAGAATATGCATTTATGCACGAAAGTCTGCCCTTCACCCTGCCCCCAACCCAATCCCTGCCCTCTGTGGGGAGACACAAGCCTGCTATTCATCACAGTCTTTGCATGCCACCAAGAATGCACTGCCGCTTCAGCCCATTGGAACAGGCGGTGGGTTGGCAAAGCCATCAGACACCTGTTGAGTCTGAGTCATCTCTATTCATGGGATGTGCCTCACTGCCTGGGTGTAGCATGTTCAGTTAAGGATGAGAGCCCTGGCTAGCCCAAACTGGTGCAGCTGATGCCCTCATTCATTAGCAGCTTTTAGGGGAAACCAGAGAGCCATGGTCTAATTTCACTTGCTCCTTATCTTCTCCTTTGACACATGGATGTTCACAGTGGAGTGGTCATGCACATTCGTTCAGGCTCAGGAGCTTTATGAGGAATTATGGTAGGCTTGAAGGAAATCAACTGTTTCATTGAAATTAGAGTGAGTGGTTGGTGGCATTGATACATTACCTCCTCAATTCCCTTGACACTTTCTCTCAATGTACTCAGCTTTGCTAGCATGACTGCTCAAATAAAATCCAGGACACTATGTCAATTCCAGAACTAACAGGTCTTTCAGATTAAATTCATTCATCAGTCAATAAACACTTGATGCTAACTGGCACTTTTGTATTTGTTAAATGAATCCACAAGTATTGAAGTTGTCATAGGAACTGACTAGTCATCAGTATTGGGGTTTTTAGGACACTCTGGATAGTTAAGCCTGTCTCTCAGTTGCCTCTTCAAAATTTCTATTTAGAAGGAGTTCAGGAACTACAACACACATGTAAGGAGAGGGTGCGAGTCTTGAGAATAATTTCCTATGAATTTTACAGGACACTGGAGACGTGCTCAGTCACTTCAGTTGTGTCCAACTCTGCAAATTATGTACTGTAGCCTGCTAGGCTCCACTGTCCATGGGATTCTCCAAGCAAAAATAATGGAGTGGGCTGCCATTCCCTCCTCCAGGGGATCTTCCTGACCCAGGAATCAAACCCATATCTCCTGAGTCTCCTGCATTGCAGGCAGGTTCTTTATCCACTGAGCCACCTGGGAAGCCCATTTCTAAAAACAGTTGATGTCTGATAACCAACTGAGTCTTTACTTTACTACTGGCATTGCCTTTATCTCTCTGGATGTTGAATTTACTGAAGCACAGAGATACAAATAAGAACTGACATGTTAACTCTGTTACTGACAAAGCAAGGTCAGAGTATGCAGTATGGCTTGAAACTGTACACAAAATAAACCTTTCTTCTTTCCTGCTGAATTAAACTGACCAGCCCAGTCACAGATACAGTGTTGGAGCCTGAGGGTGTTCCTCTCAAAGATGCTATCTATGCTGGTCAGCTTACTTCAGGGAGGAAAGTGGCCAGCCTCCAGGCAGGCAAGCCCCATAAAAGAGAGCCCGAAGAAATCACAGTGGCTCTCTTCAAAGTAATCTAATTTATCTTATGGAGGGCAGTACACCAAAGGGAAAGGGAAAGACAGAAATTTTTGACTCAGTATTTGGGAGAAAGCAAAAGTATGGACCAGTGATACTGTTGGGTAAAAAACAGCCCTTTCCTACATTTTCCAGGATTAAATAAAAAGGCAGACATGGCATGGAAGAGTGAGAAAACCCCTGGACTTGGAAGGAGATGAAACTAAAATTGAATCCAACTGCTATCATTTACTGGTTTGGAGCAATCTCTATCTCTGTGTGTCTTTGTTTTTTTTTTTTTTTCCCCCTCTTAATAGAACCAAGTTGGAGGAGGAAATGGCAACCTACTCCAGTATTCTAGCCTGGAAAACTGCATGATCAGAGGAGCCTAGTGGGCTACCGTCCATTGGATCACAAAGACTCAGACAAGACTGAACACGCACGCACACACATGCACACAGAACCCGGGGTGCTGAGGTTTCAAGGTTTCCTTCAGAACAGTAGAGTGAGATGCTGAGGAGAGGGAGAGTTGAGCATCCTAGAAACACCCAGTTTAGTGAATCCTTGTTTCACTGTTTTCTAAATACCAGTTTTTACATTTGTAAAATAGAGAATATGCAGGAAGAACTTAAGGCAAAATAACTAAATACCTAATTGTTGCTAAAAAACAAACAAACAAACAACTGTTGTTTAACTTTATTTAATCATTTCTAAGTTGTGGAGTTTAAAGACTGTGACATCTTATGACCTATAATAAGAAACATATATTTGGTATCATCCCTTTCTAGCACACACCACCTAAAACCCTTAATATTTCTTAATCAGGAGGGTGATAAATGTGTCTTTTGTTAAGTTAATGAGTTGACTTTTGGGTTGCCCCTAAATCACCTAAAGAGGAACCAACCTTGTGTTTAGTAGATGGAACTTTCAGTACCATCCTTCTCACCTCTGGGGAGGGGAGAGAGGCTGGAGGTTGAATCAATTAACAATGATCAATAATTAATCAATCATGCCAAGTCACGTAATGGAAGCCTCCATAAACCCCCAAAAGGACAGGTTGGTGAACACACAGTGATGCAGAAAGACTGGCTTACCAGGAAGGAGGGGTCCTTTCTATAAGGCCATGACACACACACTTAGCAAAGGAAATCATGGAAACATAACCAGATACAAGGTAGGGAATCAAAGGCTCTAAAGAAAGTGAAAGTGTTAGTCACTCAGTCATGTCAGACTCTTTATGAACCCATGGACTGTAGCCCACCATGCTCCTCTGTCCATGGAATTTTCCAGGCAAGGATACTAGAGCGGATTGCCATTCCCTTCTCCAGGCAATCTGCCCAAGCCAGGTATTGAACTCCGATCTCTTTCGTTGCAGGCAGATTCTTTACCATCTGAGATACCAGGGAAGCTCTAAAGCAGCATGGAAATACTGTTGCAATCAATTTTAGAAAATTCATGGTACCAGTATGCTTTTCAGAAGACAAGGACACTGTCATCTTTCAGTCAGTTGAACAAGTCAAAAATCAAATTATGATCCTAGGTCTGTCTCTTACATTCATATTCACATCCAATTAATCAGAAAATTCTGTCAACCCAAAATGCATCACAGATCTGAGGTTGTCTTCATCTTCAGGACAACTATTTGAGTTTAAGCTGCCGGTATGTCTCTGCCCTGATGGATTTAGGAGCTTCCAGATCGATCCCTATCTTTCCTCCTTTTGTTTTTCTCTGTAAAGCAGCCAGCAAAATCATTTCAAGACAAGATTCAGGTTATATCCCTCCCTGCTGCCAAAATCTTTAATGACAAAGTGGATCACAGTCAAGTGATAAACAGAGCAATTCAAGAAGATATAAAAATTCTAAATGTCAATGAATCTATTATCAGAAGCAGAGAACATGGAAAACAGATAGTGACAAAATAGATCTGACAATTCTATGCTTACAAATGGTGATTTTTTTTATAGGTCTTTCAGTAATTGATAGATCGAGCAAAGGGAAATTATGGCATATGCCTTAATGGGCTACAGGTAGGCTGAGACACTCATCCCCCTAGCCAGATGGGCTCTCTCCTCTGAACTGTTATGTTTATAAATGTTGGTAGGAAGATTGGGAAGCACTGCCTTCAACCACCTCTCAAACAATAACCTGTACCAGAATGCTCATTATAGTATTTTGGGATAGTGAATATTTTGAAATAACCAACATATCCATTGGCAGAATTAAAAAAAAAAAAAGTTGTATGTCTACACCATGGATTACACATTCATAGATAAATCTTACAAATACAACACTGAAAAAGAAACAGTTTTTTTCTGTTTCTTTTCTGTTCCTGTTTCTGCAGGAAACATGCAACATGATGTTTGGAAATGTTAAAAATTCACTACACAGTATTGTAATTATTCAAGGATTCATGGGTATGCTTTAATAGCATAAAGAAAACCAATAAAGACAAGTATGGCAATGAAAGTCACCAAATTCAGTTTAGGGATTATGTATTGGAAGGATGGAAGAGAAGACAGGAGGAAAAAAGTTATAGTAATGAGTTCATGAGGGAAATGAAATGGGTTTAAGTCTTTAAAAAAAAAAGTTTTCTCTCTTAAGGGGCAATGGTACATAGGTTCTTATTATACTGTTATTTTTACATATAAAAAAGGAGACAAAGTTCTATCCCAAAGCTTACAAAAGAACATGCACACACCACACTACACCACACTCAGGAATATATGCATATGTGAACATGTCTCTTGTGCTTTCCTATTAAACTCTTTATTCTGGTTTCCAAAGCGTACATTATATGATTTCTGCCCACCTTTCAGACCCAATATTGTAGCTCCCTCCGTGTGTCAGCTTGTTCAGATCCTCTAAAAGGTTGAGTTTATTCCTGCCTCTGAACATACTTGCTTTCACTGGTAACTGTCTTCCTGACACCTTACCATTTAGAAATCAGCTTTGCTGCTGCTGCTGCTGCTAAGTCGCTTCAGTCGTGTCCAACTCTGTGCGACCCCGTAGATGGCAGCCTACCAGGCTCCCCCATCCTTGAGATTCTCCAGGCAAGAATATTGGAGTGGGTTGCCATTTCCTCCTCCAATGCATGAAAGTGGAAAGTGAAAGTGAAGTCACTCAGTCCTGTCTGACTCTTAGCAACCCCATGGGCTGCAGCCCACCAGGCTCCTCCATCCATGGGATTTTCCAGGCAAGAGTACTGGAGTGGGGTGCCATTGCCTTCTCCATAAATCAGCTTTGGTGTCACCTAATTAAACAGCCTCTCTTGAACACACAAGCTAAGGTAGTCACTGCGATTCTCATGACTTCACCTGAGTTTACTTCTCCCATATAGTTTCTGGAAATGTTTTGCTTATATGATTGCTTCTTGCTTGAACTCTGCTTGTCTAGAACTTGAGCTCCATGAGAGTAGGGACATTATTTGCTTGCATCAACAGTTCTCCAAGCAGTATTATTATTACTATCCTTGAAGAACTGATGCTTTTGAACTGTGGTGTTGGAGAAGACTCTTGAGAGTCCCTTGGACTGCAAGGAGATCAAACCAGTCCATCCT